>NC_091178.1:34030710-34097310 GCF_040958095.1 Procambarus clarkii | reverse complement strand
TTAGGCAAATCGGGCCTTGCATAGTAGGCTGAAAAGTGAGTTCTGGCTACTAGGTACGACATATATATATATATATATATATATATATATATATATATATATATATATATATATATATATATATATATATATATATATATATATGTATATATATATATATATATATATATATATATATATATATATATATATATGTATATATATATATATAAATATATATATATATACATATAGGTATATATATATATATATATATATATATATATATATATATATATATATATATATATATATATGCCTATACTTGCATAAACCACAAGTGAAGATAAACAATCTTTGGACAACACCCACCAGTGGGACTCGAACCCAGAAAGCACAACTACCTTCCAGTAGCTGGCATAACTAGTATGCTTTAACCCACTACGCCATCAGACCTTACAAAAAGAAGTAGATAGTTCGAGATATATATATCTCAAACATCTCTACCTCCCGAAGGCACCAGATGAGTGAGGGGTCAGTCTGCAATTTTCATCAAGCCACTGTCAATGTGAGAGAACTCGTGTCCAGCTTATAAGCCTATACTTGCATAAACCACAAGTGAAGATAAACAATCTTTGGACAACACCCACCAGTGGGACTCGAACCCAGAAAGCACAACTACCTTCCAGTAGCTGGCATAACTAGTATGCTTTAACCCACTACGCCATCAGACCTTACAAAAAGAAGTAGATAGTTCGAGATATATATATCTCAAACATCTCTACCTCCCGAAGGCACCAGATGAGTGAGGGGTCAGTCTGCAATTTTCATCAAGCCACTGTCAATGTGAGAGAACTCGTGTCCAGCTTATAAGCCTATACTTGCATAAACCACAAGTGAAGATAAACAATCTTTGGACAACACCCACCAGTGGGACTCGAACCCAGAAAGCACAACTACCTTCCAGTAGCTGGCATAACTAGTATGCTTTAACCCACTACGCCATCAGACCTTACAAAAAGAAGTAGATAGTTCGAGATATATATATCTCAAACATCTCTACCTCCCGAAGGCACCAGATGAGTGAGGGGTCAGTCTGCAATTTTCATCAAGCCACTGTCAATGTGAGAGAACTCGTGTCCAGCTTATAAGCCTATACTTGCATAAACCACAAGTGAAGATAAACAATCTTTGGACAACACCCACCAGTGGGACTCGAACCCAGAAAGCACAACTACCTTCCAGTAGCTGGCATAACTAGTATGCTTTAACCCACTACGCCATCAGACCTTACAAAAAGAAGTAGATAGTTCGAGATATATATATCTCAAACATCTCTACCTCCCGAAGGCACCAGATGAGTGAGGGGTCAGTCTGCAATTTTCATCAAGCCACTGTCAATGTGAGAGAACTCGTGTCCAGCTTATAAGCCTATACTTGCATAAACCACAAGTGAAGATAAACAATCTTTGGACAACACCCACCAGTGGGACTCGAACCCAGAAAGCACAACTACCTTCCAGTAGCTGGCATAACTAGTATGCTTTAACCCACTACGCCATCAGACCTTACAAAAAGAAGTAGATAGTTCGAGATATATATATCTCAAACATCTCTACCTCCCGAAGGCACCAGATGAGTGAGGGGTCAGTCTGCAATTTTCATCAAGCCACTGTCAATGTGAGAGAACTCGTGTCCAGCTTATAAGCCTATACTTGCATAAACCACAAGTGAAGATAAACAATCTTTGGACAACACCCACCAGTGGGACTCGAACCCAGAAAGCACAACTACCTTCCAGTAGCTGGCATAACTAGTATGCTTTAACCCACTACGCCATCAGACCTTACAAAAAGAAGTAGATAGTTCGAGATATATATATCTCAAACATCTCTACCTCCCGAAGGCACCAGATGAGTGAGGGGTCAGTCTGCAATTTTCATCAAGCCACTGTCAATGTGAGAGAACTCGTGTCCAGCTTATAAGCCTATACTTGCATAAACCACAAGTGAAGATAAACAATCTTTGGACAACACCCACCAGTGGGACTCGAACCCAGAAAGCACAACTACCTTCCAGTAGCTGGCATAACTAGTATGCTTTAACCCACTACGCCATCAGACCTTACAAAAAGAAGTAGATAGTTCGAGATATATATATCTCAAACATCTCTACCTCCCGAAGGCACCAGATGAGTGAGGGGTCAGTCTGCAATTTTCATCAAGCCACTGTCAATGTGAGAGAACTCGTGTCCAGCTTATAAGCCTATACTTGCATAAACCACAAGTGAAGATAAACAATCTTTGGACAACACCCACCAGTGGGACTCGAACCCAGAAAGCACAACTACCTTCCAGTAGCTGGCATAACTAGTATGCTTTAACCCACTACGCCATCAGACCTTACAAAAAGAAGTAGATAGTTCGAGATATATATATCTCAAACATCTCTACCTCCCGAAGGCACCAGATGAGTGAGGGGTCAGTCTGCAATTTTCATCAAGCCACTGTCAATGTGAGAGAACTCGTGTCCAGCTTATAAGCCTATACTTGCATAAACCACAAGTGAAGATAAACAATCTTTGGACAACACCCACCAGTGGGACTCGAACCCAGAAAGCACAACTACCTTCCAGTAGCTGGCATAACTAGTATGCTTTAACCCACTACGCCATCAGACCTTACAAAAAGAAGTAGATAGTTCGAGATATATATATCTCAAACATCTCTACCTCCCGAAGGCACCAGATGAGTGAGGGGTCAGTCTGCAGTCTGCCAGCTACTGGAAGGTAGTTGTGCTTTCTGGGTTCGAGTCCCACTGGTGGGTGTTGTCCAAAGATTGTTTATCTTCACTTGTGGTTTATGCAAGTATAGGCTTATAAGCTGGACACGAGTTCTCTCACATTGACAGTGGCTTGATGAAAATTGCAGACTGACCCCTCACTCATCTGGTGCCTTCGGGAGGTAGAGATGTTTGAGATATATATATCTCGAACTATCTACTTCTTTTTGTAAGGTCTGATGGCGTAGTGGGTTAAAGCATACTAGTTATGCCAGCTACTGGAAGGTAGTTGTGCTTTCTGGGTTCGAGTCCCACTGGTGGGTGTTGTCCAAAGATTGTTTATCTTCACTTGTGGTTTATGCAAGTATAGGCTTATAAGCTGGACACGAGTTCTCTCACATTGACAGTGGCTTGATGAAAATTGCAGACTGACCCCTCACTCATCTGGTGCCTTCGGGAGGTAGAGATGTTTGAGATATATATATCTCGAACTATCTACTTCTTTTTGTAAGGTCTGATGGCGTAGTGGGTTAAAGCATACTAGTTATGCCAGCTACTGGAAGGTAGTTGTGCTTTCTGGGTTCGAGTCCCACTGGTGGGTGTTGTCCAAAGATTGTTTATCTTCACTTGTGGTTTATGCAAGTATAGGCTTATAAGCTGGACACGAGTTCTCTCACATTGACAGTGGCTTGATGAAAATTGCAGACTGACCCCTCACTCATCTGGTGCCTTCGGGAGGTAGAGATGTTTGAGATATATATATCTCGAACTATCTACTTCTTTTTGTAAGGTCTGATGGCGTAGTGGGTTAAAGCATACTAGTTATGCCAGCTACTGGAAGGTAGTTGTGCTTTCTGGGTTCGAGTCCCACTGGTGGGTGTTGTCCAAAGATTGTTTATCTTCACTTGTGGTTTATGCAAGTATAGGCTTATAAGCTGGACACGAGTTCTCTCACATTGACAGTGGCTTGATGAAAATTGCAGACTGACCCCTCACTCATCTGGTGCCTTCGGGAGGTAGAGATGTTTGAGATATATATATCTCGAACTATCTACTTCTTTTTGTAAGGTCTGATGGCGTAGTGGGTTAAAGCATACTAGTTATGCCAGCTACTGGAAGGTAGTTGTGCTTTCTGGGTTCGAGTCCCACTGGTGGGTGTTGTCCAAAGATTGTTTATCTTCACTTGTGGTTTATGCAAGTATAGGCTTATAAGCTGGACACGAGTTTTCTCACATTGACAGTGGCTTGATGAAAATTGCAGACTGACCCCTCACTCATCTGGTGCCTTCGGGAGATAGAGATGTTTGAGATATATATATCTCGAACTATCTACTTCTTTTTGTAAGGTCTGATGGCGTAGTGGGTTAAAGCATACTAGTTATGCCAGCTACTGGAAGGTAGTTGTGCTTTCTGGGTTCGAGTCCCACTGGTGGGTGTTGTCCAAAGATTGTTTATCTTCACTTGTGGTTTATGCAAGTATAGGCTTATAAGCTGGACACGAGTTCTCTCACATTGACAGTGGCTTGATGAAAATTGCAGACTGACCCCTCACTCATCTGGTGCCTTCGGGAGGTAGAGATGTTTGAGATATATATATCTCGAACTATCTACTTCTTTTTGTAAGGTCTGATGGCGTAGTGGGTTAAAGCATACTAGTTATGCCAGCTACTGGAAGGTAGTTGTGCTTTCTGGGTTCGAGTCCCACTGGTGGGTGTTGTCCAAAGATTGTTTATCTTCACTTGTGGTTTATGCAAGTATAGGCTTATAAGCTGGACACGAGTTCTCTCACATTGACAGTGGCTTGATGAAAATTGCAGACTGACCCCTCACTCATCTGGTGCCTTCGGGAGGTAGAGATGTTTGAGATATATATATCTCGAACTATCTACTTCTTTTTGTAAGGTCTGATGGCGTAGTGGGTTAAAGCATACTAGTTATGCCAGCTACTGGAAGGTAGTTGTGCTTTCTGGGTTCGAGTCCCACTGGTGGGTGTTGTCCAAAGATTGTTTATCTTCACTTGTGGTTTATGCAAGTATAGGCTTATAAGCTGGACACGAGTTCTCTCACATTGACAGTGGCTTGATGAAAATTGCAGACTGACCCCTCACTCATCTGGTGCCTTCGGGAGGTAGAGATGTTTGAGATATATATATCTCGAACTATCTACTTCTTTTTGTAAGGTCTGATGGCGTAGTGGGTTAAAGCATACTAGTTATGCCAGCTACTGGAAGGTAGTTGTGCTTTCTGGGTTCGAGTCCCACTGGTGGGTGTTGTCCAAAGATTGTTTATCTTCACTTGTGGTTTATGCAAGTATAGGCTTATAAGCTGGACACGAGTTCTCTCACATTGACAGTGGCTTGATGAAAATTGCAGACTGACCCCTCACTCATCTGGTGCCTTCGGGAGGTAGAGATGTTTGAGATATATATATCTCGAACTATCTACTTCTTTTTGTAAGGTCTGATGGCGTAGTGGGTTAAAGCATACTAGTTATGCCAGCTACTGGAAGGTAGTTGTGCTTTCTGGGTTCGAGTCCCACTGGTGGGTGTTGTCCAAAGATTGTTTATCTTCACTTGTGGTTTATGCAAGTATAGGCTTATAAGCTGGACATGAGTTCTCTCACATTGACAGTGGCTTGATGAAAATTGCAGACTGACCCCTCACTCATCTGGTGCCTTCGGGAGGTAGAGATGTTTGAGATATATATATCTCGAACTATCTACTTCTTTTTGTAAGGTCTGATGGCGTAGTGGGTTAAAGCATACTAGTTATGCCAGCTACTGGAAGGTAGTTGTGCTTTCTGGGTTCGAGTCCCACTGGTGGGTGTTGTCCAAAGATTGTTTATCTTCACTTGTGGTTTATGCAAGTATAGGCTTATAAGCTGGACACGAGTTCTCTCACATTGACAGTGGCTTGATGAAAATTGCAGACTGACCCCTCACTCATCTGGTGCCTTCGGGAGGTAGAGATGTTTGAGATATATATATCTCGAACTATCTACTTCTTTTTGTAAGGTCTGATGGCGTAGTGGGTTAAAGCATACTAGTTATGCCAGCTACTGGAAGGTAGTTGTGCTTTCTGGGTTCGAGTCCCACTGGTGGGTGTTGTCCAAAGATTATATATATATATATATATATATATATATATATATATATAAATATATATATATATATTTTGGTAGCAGTCTTTCCTGTAGACATATATTATTAAATATGACCGAAAAAGTAAGATTAATAATTCTAACACGAATTTTCTCAATCTTTCGTACATTGCGCTTCACTGTTGGAGGTAAATCAAAAATCACTTCTCCAAAATTCATTTTTATTTCTAGTCTGACGCGACACGGGCGCGTTTCGTAAAACTTATTACATTTTCAAAGACTTCACAAATACACAACTGATTAGAACTTGCGTTTCCCTGATTTTATATCTACATTTGAGTGAGGTGGGAAGGGTGATGTGGCATTACATTTGAGTGAGGTGGGAAGGATGATGTGGCATTAACACAAGACAGAACACTAGAGGATATTAATAGGGTATTAAAAGTATCAACACAAGACAGAACAGAAACAATGGGTATTGAATAGAAGTGTTTGTAGAAAGCCTATTGGTCCATATTTCTTGATGCTTCTATATTGGAGCGGAGTCTTGAGGTGGGTAGAATATAGTTGTGCAATAATTGGCTGTTGATTGCTGGTGTTGACTTCTTGATGTGTAGTGCCTCGCAAACGTCAAGCCGCCTGCTATCGCTGTATCTATCAATGATTTCTGTGTTGTTTACTAGGATTTCTAGTTTACTAGGATTTCTAGTTTACTAGGATTACTAGGTTCTGTGTTGTTTACTAGGATTACTAGTTTACTAGGATTTACTAGAAATCCTAGAAAACAACACAGAAATCATCGATAGATACAGCGATAGCAGGCGGCTTGACGTTTGCGAGGCACTACACATCAAGAAGTCAACACCAGCAATCAACAGCCAATTATTGCACAACTATATTCTACCCACCTCAAGACTCCGCTCCAATATAGAAGCATCAAGAAATATGGACCAATAGGCTTTCTACAAACACTTCTATTCAATACCCATTGTTTCTGTTCTGTCTTGTGTTGATACTTTTAATACCCTATTAATATCCTCTAGTGTTCTGTCTTGTGTTAATGCCACATCATCCTTCCCACCTCACTCAAATGTAATGCCACATCACCCTTCCCACCTCACTCAAATGTAGATATTAAATCAGGGAAACGCAAGTTCTAATCAGTTGTGCATTTGTGAAGTCTTTGAAAATGTAATAAGTTTTACGAAACGCGCCCGTGTCGCGTCAGACTAGAAATAAAAATGAATTTTGGAGAAGTGATTTTTGATTTACCTCCAACAGTGAAGCGCAATGTACGAAAGATTGAGAAAATTCGTGTTAGAATTATTAATCTTACTTTTTCGGTCATATTTAATAATATATATATATATATATATATATATATATATATATATATATATATATATATATATATATATATATATATATATATATATATATATATATATATATATATATATATGACAATGTCAGACCACGGAGGAAAAATAAAACAGGAATTTCCTTAAGTACTTTCGTATATTAATACATCTTCAGAAGGAGTGAAGGAGGAGTTCACTCCTTCTGAAGATGTATTAATATACGAAAGTACTTAAGGAAATTCCTGTTTCATTTTTCCTCCGTGGTCTGACATTGTCATATATATATATATATATATATATATATATATATATATATATATATATATATATATATATATATATATATATATATATATATAAATATATATATATATATATATATATATATATATTTATATATATATATATATATATAAGATCTTTTGTAAGGTCTGATGGCGTAGTGGGTTAAAGCATACTAGTTATGCCAGCTACTGGAAGGTAGTTGTGCTTTCTGGGTTCGAGTCCCACTGGTGGGTGTTGTCCAAAGATTGTTTATCTTCACTTGTGGTTTATGCAAGTATAGGCTTATAAGCTGGACACGAGTTCTCTCACATTGACAGTGGCTTGATGAAAATTGCAGACTGACCCCTCACTCATCTGGTGCCTTCGGGAGGTAGAGATGTTTGAGATATATATATCTCGAACTATCTACTTCTTTTGTAAGGTCTGATGGCGTAGTGGGTTAAAGCATACTAGTTATGCCAGCTACTGGAAGGTAGTTGTGCTTTCTGGGTTCGAGTCCCACTGGTGGGTGTTGTCCAAAGATTGTTTATCTTCACTTGTGGTTTATGCAAGTATAGGCTTATAAGCTGGACACGAGTTCTCTCACATTGACAGTGGCTTGATGAAAATTGCAGACTGACCCCTCACTCATCTGGTGCCTTCGGGAGGTAGAGATGTTTGAGATATATATATCTCGAACTATCTACTTCTTTTGTAAGGTCTGATGGCGTAGTGGGTTAAAGCATACTAGTTATGCCAGCTACTGGAAGGTAGTTGTGCTTTCTGGGTTCGAGTCCCACTGGTGGGTGTTGTCCAAAGATTGTTTATCTTCACTTGTGGTTTATGCAAGTATAGGCTTATAAGCTGGACACGAGTTCTCTCACATTGACAGTGGCTTGATGAAAATTGCAGACTGACCCCTCACTCATCTGGTGCCTTCGGGAGGTAGAGATGTTTGAGATATATATATCTCGAACTATCTACTTCTTTTGTAAGGTCTGATGGCGTAGTGGGTTAAAGCATACTAGTTATGCCAGCTACTGGAAGGTAGTTGTGCTTTCTGGGTTCGAGTCCCACTGGTGGGTGTTGTCCAAAGATTGTTTATCTTCACTTGTGGTTTATGCAAGTATAGGCTTATAAGCTGGACACGAGTTCTCTCACATTGACAGTGGCTTGATGAAAATTGCAGACTGACCCCTCACTCATCTGGTGCCTTCGGGAGGTAGAGATGTTTGAGATATATATATCTCGAACTATCTACTTCTTTTGTAAGGTCTGATGGCGTAGTGGGTTAAAGCATACTAGTTATGCCAGCTACTGGAAGGTAGTTGTGCTTTCTGGGTTCGAGTCCCACTGGTGGGTGTTGTCCAAAGATTGTTTATCTTCACTTGTGGTTTATGCAAGTATAGGCTTATAAGCTGGACACGAGTTCTCTCACATTGACAGTGGCTTGATGAAAATTGCAGACTGACCCCTCACTCATCTGGTGCCTTCGGGAGGTAGAGATGTTTGAGATATATATATCTCGAACTATCTACTTCTTTTGTAAGGTCTGATGGCGTAGTGGGTTAAAGCATACTAGTTATGCCAGCTACTGGAAGGTAGTTGTGCTTTCTGGGTTCGAGTCCCACTGGTGGGTGTTGTCCAAAGATTGTTTATCTTCACTTGTGGTTTATGCAAGTATAGGCTTATAAGCTGGACACGAGTTCTCTCACATTGACAGTGGCTTGATGAAAATTGCAGACTGACCCCTCACTCATCTGGTGCCTTCGGGAGGTAGAGATGTTTGAGATATATATATCTCGAACTATCTACTTCTTTTGTAAGGTCTGATGGCGTAGTGGGTTAAAGCATACTAGTTATGCCAGCTACTGGAAGGTAGTTGTGCTTTCTGGGTTCGAGTCCCACTGGTGGGTGTTGTCCAAAGATTGTTTATCTTCACTTGTGGTTTATGCAAGTATAGGCTTATAAGCTGGACACGAGTTCTCTCACATTGACAGTGGCTTGATGAAAATTGCAGACTGACCCCTCACTCATCTGGTGCCTTCGGGAGGTAGAGATGTTTGAGATATATATATCTCGAACTATCTACTTCTTTTGTAAGGTCTGATGGCGTAGTGGGTTAAAGCATACTAGTTATGCCAGCTACTGGAAGGTAGTTGTGCTTTCTGGGTTCGAGTCCCACTGGTGGGTGTTGTCCAAAGATTGTTTATCTTTACTTGTGGTTTATGCAAGTATAGGCTTATAAGCTGGACACGAGTTCTCTCACATTGACAGTGGCTTGATGAAAATTGCAGACTGACCCCTCACTCATCTGGTGCCTTCGGGAGGTAGAGATGTTTGAGATATATATATCTCGAACTATCTACTTCTTTTGTAAGGTCTGATGGCGTAGTGGGTTAAAGCATACTAGTTATGCCAGCTACTGGAAGGTAGTTGTGCTTTCTGGGTTCGAGTCCCACTGGTGGGTGTTGTCCAAAGATTGTTTATCTTCACTTGTGGTTTATGCAAGTATAGGCTTATAAGCTGGACACGAGTTCTCTCACATTGACAGTGGCTTGATGAAAATTGCAGACTGACCCCTCACTCATCTGGTGCCTTCGGGAGGTAGAGATGTTTGAGATATATATATCTCGAACTATCTACTTCTTTTGTAAGGTCTGATGGCGTAGTGGGTTAAAGCATACTAGTTATGCCAGCTACTGGAAGGTAGTTGTGCTTTCTGGGTTCGAGTCCCACTGGTGGGTGTTGTCCAAAGATTGTTTATCTTCACTTGTGGTTTATGCAAGTATAGGCTTATAAGCTGGACACGAGTTCTCTCACATTGACAGTGGCTTGATGAAAATTGCAGACTGACCCCTCACTCATCTGGTGCCTTCGGGAGGTAGAGATGTTTGAGATATATATATCTCGAACTATCTACTTCTTTTGTAAGGTCTGATGGCGTAGTGGGTTAAAGCATACTAGTTATGCCAGCTACTGGAAGGTAGTTGTGCTTTCTGGGTTCGAGTCCCACTGGTGGGTGTTGTCCAAAGATTGTTTATCTTCACTTGTGGTTTATGCAAGTATAGGCTTATAAGCTGGACACGAGTTCTCTCACATTGACAGTGGCTTGATGAAAATTGCAGACTGACCCCTCACTCATCTGGTGCCTTCGGGAGGTAGAGATGTTTGAGATATATATATCTCGAACTATCTACTTCTTTTGTAAGGTCTGATGGCGTAGTGGGTTAAAGCATACTAGTTATGCCAGCTACTGGAAGGTAGTTGTGCTTTCTGGGTTCGAGTCCCACTGGTGGGTGTTGTCCAAAGATTGTTTATCTTCACTTGTGGTTTATGCAAGTATAGGCTTATATATATATATATATATATATTTATATATATATATATATATATATATATATATATATATATATATATATATATATATATATATATATATATATATATATATATATATATGTCGTACCTAGTAGCCAGAACGCACTTCTCAGCCTACTATGCAAGGCCCGATTTGCCTAATAAGCCAAGTTTTCTTGAATTAATTGTTTTTCGACTACCTAACCTACCTAACCTAACCTAACCTAACTTTTTCAGCTACCTAACCTAACCTAACCTATAAAGATGGGTTAGGTTAGGTTAGGTAGGGTTGGTTAGGTTTGGTCATATATCTACATTAATTTTAGCTCCAATAAAAAAAATTGACCTCATACATAATGAAATGTGTAGCTCTATCATTTCATAAGAAAAAAATTGGAGAATATATATTAATTCAGGAAAACTTGGCTTATTAGGCAAATCGGGCCTTGCATATTAGGCTGAGAAGTGCGTTCTGGCTACTAGGTACGACATATATATATATATATATATATATATATATATATATATATATATATATATATATATATATATATATACATATATATATATATATGTCGTACCTAGTAGCCAGAACTCACTTCTCAGCCTACTATGCAAGGCCCGATTTGCCTAATAAGCCAAGTTTTCCTGAATTAATATATATTCTCCAATTTTTTTCTTATGAAATGATAGAGCTACCCATTTCATTATGTATGAGGTCAATTTTTTTTTATTGGAGCTAAAATTAACGTAGATATATGACCGAACCTAACCAACCCTACCTAACCTAACCTAACCCATCTTTATAGGTTAGGTTAGGTTAGGTTAGGTTAGGTAGGTTAGGTAGTCGAAAAACAATTAATTCATGAAAACTTGGCTTATTAGGCAAATCGGGCCTTGCATAGTAGGCTGAGAAGTGCGTTCTGTAGTTAAGATATATTAATATACGAAAGTACTTAAGGAAATTCCTGTTTCATTTTTCCTCCGTGGTCTGACATTGTCATATATATATATATATATATATATATATATATATATATATATATATATATATATATATATATATATATATATATATATATATATATATGTCGTACCTAGTAGCCAGAACTCACTTCTCAGCCTACTATTCAAGGCCCGATTTGCCTAATAAGCCAAGTTTTCCTGAATTAATATATTTACTATAATTTTTTTCTTATGAAATGATAAAGCAACCCTTTTCTCTATGTATGAGGTCAATTTTTTTTATTGGAGTTAAAATTAACGTAGATATATGACCGAACCTAACCAACCCTACCTAACCTAACCTAACCTATATTTATTGGTAAGGTTAGGTTAGGTAGCCAAAAAAAGCTAGGTTAGGTTAGGTTAGGTAGGTTAGGTAGACGAAAAAACATTAATTCATGAAAACTTGGCTTATTAGGCAAATCGGGCCTTGAATAGTAGGCTGAGAAGTGCGTTCTGGCTATTAGGTACGACATATATATATATATATATATATATATATATATATATATATATATATATATATATATATATATATATATATATATATATATATATATATATATATATATATATATATATATATATATATGTCGTACCTAGTAGCCAGAACTCACTTCTCAGCCTACTATGCAAGGCCCGATTTGCCTAATAAGCCTAGTTTTCATGAATTAATGTTTTTTCGACAACCTAACCTACCTAACCTAACCTAACCTAACGTTTTCGGCTACCTAACCTAACCTAACCTATGAAGATAGGTTAGGTTAGGTTAGGTAGGGTTGGTTAGGTTCGGTCATATATCTACGTTAATTTTAACTCCAATAAAAAAAATTGACCTCATACATAATGAAATGGATAGCTTTATCATTTCATAAGAAAAAAAATAGAGAAAATATATTAATTCAGTAAAACTTGGCTTATTAGGCAAATCGGGCCTCGCATAGTAGGCTGAGAAGTGAGTTCTGGCTACTAGGTACGACATATATATATATTTATATATATATATATATATATATATATATATATATATATATATATATATATATATATATATATATATATATATATATATATATATTTTATTAAATATGACCGAAAAAGTAAGATTAATAATTCTAACACGAATTTTCTCAATCTTTCGTACATTATGCTTCACTGTTGGAGGTAAATCAAAAATCACTTCTCCAAAATTCATTTTTTATTTCTAGTCTGACGCGACACGGGCGCGTTTCGTAAAACTTATTACATTTTCAAAGACTTCACAAATACACAACTGATTAGAACTTGCGTTTCCCTGATTTTATATCTACATTTGAGTGAGGTGGGAAGGGTGATGTGGCATTACATTTGAGTAAGGTGGGAAGGATGATGTGGCATTAGAGGATATTAATAGGGTATTAAAAGTATCAACACAAGACAGAACACGAAACAATGGATATTGAATAGAAGTGTTTGTAGAAAGCCTATTGGTCCATATTTCTTGATGCTTCTATATTGGAGCGGAGTCTTGAGGTGGGTAGAATATAGTTGTGCAATAATTGGCTGTTGATTGCTGGTGTTGACTTCTTGATGTGTAGTGCCTCGCAAACGTCGAGCCGCCTGCTATCGCTGTATCTATCGATGATTTCTGTGTTGTTTACTAGGATTTCTCTGGCGATGGTTTGGTTATGGGAAGAGATTATATGTTCCTTAATGGAGCCCTGTTGTTTATGCATCGTTAAACGCCTAGAAAGAGATGTTGTTGTCTTGCCTATATACTGGGTTTTTTGGAGCTTACAGTCCCCAAGTGGGCATTTGAAGGCATAGACGACGTTAGTCTCTTTTAAAGCGTTCTGTTTCGTGTCTGGAGAGTTTCTCATGAGTAGGCTGGCCGTTTTTCTGGTTTTATAGTAAATCGTCAGTTGTATCCTCTGATTTTTGTCTGTAGGGATAACGTTTCTATTAACAATATCTTTCAGGACCCTTTCCTCTGTTTTATGAGCTGTGGAAAAGAAGTTCCTGTAAAATAGTCTAATAGGGGGTATAGGTGTTGTGTTAGTTGTCTCTTCGGAGGTTGCATGGCTTTTCACTTTCCTTCTTATGATGTCTTCGATGAAACCATTGGAGAAGCCGTTATTGACTAGAACCTGCCTTACCCTACAGAGTTCTTCGTCGACTTGCTTCCATTCTGAGCTGTGGCTGAGAGCACGGTCGACGTATGCGTTAACAACACTCCTCTTGTACCTGTCAGGGCAGTCGCTGTTGGCATTTAGGCACATTCCTATGTTTGTTTCCTTTGTGTAGACTGCAGTGTGGAAACCTCCGCCCTTTTCCATGACTGTTACATCTAGAAAAGGCAGCTTCCCATCCTTTTCCGTCTCGTAAGTGAAACGCAGCACGGAACTCTGCTCAAATGCCTCCTTCAGCTCCTGCAGATGTCTGACATCAGGTACCTGTGTAAAAATGTCGTCAACATACCTGCAGTATATGGCCGGTTTCAAGTTCATGTCGACTAAGACTTTTTGCTCGATGGTACCCATGTAGAAGTTTGCAAACAGGACACCTAGGGGAGAACCCATATATATATATATATATATATATATATATATATATATATATATATATATATATATATATATATATATATATATATATATATATATATATATATATTTGTGTGTGCTTTTCTCCTACGACCGGAATAGTACATAATGTGGACAATGCCATCTGGTGGTGGTTATCTAGTACTTGCAAATGGCTAAAGATTCCTGCCTTGGTCAGCCCGAGGAGTCGTTGTGAGTGACCTCTGGTGAGGTGACGCATCAAGACCAGTGCCACCTAGTGTGTGCTACAGAGCACAATGTCAACTCCCCAGTGGGTTAGTGGTATTTACTAGTTTCGCCAGTTTCGGCAAGGTCATTGATGACGTTTTTGTGTCCACAGAGGTCACGTCTGGGGACAGCGGTACTGGAGACGGCAGTTCATCTTGCGCAGTCTGCAGTCTCCCTACATGGTCCGGGAAACGACCAAGTAAGCCGCCGCCGATGAAGCAGTGTGGTAGCTGCTAGTGCTTTTGTGTTGAAAAAGATCGGCGTACCTTTAAGACTTGCTTAGGGGATAGACTGACGACAGGGAGGTGCCTGTTAAGTAGTGCTGCTAGCTGGTCGTTAGAGACTGCTGCCAGGGGATCACTACCCCTGTATTGTGACCCCGCTCAGCGTGTGGCTGAGGTACTCTGCCAGCGAGTAGCTGGAGAGCGGTCGTTGGGGTACAGGCTCCTCATGACACTGTCAGTGGGCTGGCCCACTGACAAGTGAACTCGCCGGTGTATTTCCCAGTAAGGTGTGATACGCTACTGGACAGTGAAGAAATACCGGGGATTGATGAACTCTGCACGTGAGCACGTTTGATATCCTGAGCGAAAGGATTGTTCATAGCTGTTCTTTATATATTATTTATGGTGGCGGTGTGCATATATATACATAACGGTTATCTTGAGGTTATCTTGAGATGATTTCGGGGCTTTAGTGTCGCCCGGTCCTCGACCAGGCCTCCACCCCCAGGAAGCAGCCCGTGACAGCTGACTAACACCTAGGTACCTATTTTACTGCTAGGTAACAGGGGCATAGGGTGAAAGAAACTCTGCCCAATGTTTCTCGCCGGCGCCTGGGATCGAATCCAGGACCACAGGATAACAAGTCCAGCGTGCTGTCCGCTCGGCCGACCGGCTCCCTGGAAAGATATTTAATATCCACGGTAGTGGAAAGATATTTAATACATTGACGAAAAGAACAGTGTTTTGTTCATCCCCTCCTTTTTATACACTACATAGCCACTTTCTTGAGAGCGTACTACCGACTTGGGGTCGGATACCATCATTTTGGTTCTACCATCAAAGAACCCGGTTGTGACCCATAGTGGCCGTTACATAATTGGCATCCCCAGCGGGATCCGACCTCTTGTCCAATGCGTTTGATAGGGGTGGTGAAGTAGTGTAACCCCCTGTGAATAATTCTCCTGTTCGTTATTTATAAGGACGTTAAGTGTGCTGTGCGGTGCTCGTTGTGAAGAGTTAAGTGTTAAGTACAGTGTTGCGTGCTCGTGTACAGTGTATATTGACAATATGGCAGAAAGCCATATTGACAACCTAGAAACCATTGACAATCTGGACGATGTTCAGGAATTTCTGAACAAGGACTGTCATGCTAGATTGAAGTATCTAGTAAAGCAGGAACTTGTGCTTATATGTGCCTATTTAGGAATCAAAGTACGTGAGTGATTCCCGTGTTGAAATCTTGTCGAAGGTTCATAAGCACTTAAAGGCAGAGGAGAAGCAGGAAAGCGAGGCACCAGGTACAAAGGAAAATGTAATGACTTCCACTGAAAAGGAAGACAAAGACAGTGACGGTGAGTGATACTAGTGAATTGAATATCGGCCTTCTCACTGTGAAAATGCGTGCATTGAGGTCAATTGCGAGATTGAGTGGAAAAAATAGAAATAGAATGAGAAATGAAAGACAGGAAATGGTTTTGAAATGAAAATGAAACGTTTAGAATTACAAGAAAAAAGAGAAAGAGGAAAGCGAGAAAGACAAGAAAGAGGACAGACTACAAGAGTTAGAAGTGCTACGATTAGGTGGTCGGAGGGAAACAAAGGAACAAGTAGTTTCGATCCAGTGAGGAACATTATGAAGGTTCCCAAATTCAATGAAAAAGTCTCAAAGTTCTTCGCTGCCTTCGGGAAGGTAGCCGCTTCATTAGATTTGCCAAAGGAGAATTGGGCCATCATGATCCAGTCCGTCCTGACAGGGAAGGCCCAAATTGTATACTCCACATTGTCGGTGGATGACTCCAGTGATTACGACGCTGTGAAGAAGGTGGTGCTGATGGCCTACCAGTTGGTACCGGAAGCTTACAGACAGAAGTTCAGGAACCTGAAGAAGACCTCAGAGCACACCTTCACGGCGTTTGCAAGTATCAAGGAACGGCTATTTCACGAATGGTGAGTCTCGTAAGATGGAGACGAAGGAGCAACTGGAGCAGCTCATACTACTGGAGGACTTCAAGGATTGCCTATCTGGAGATCTCAAGACATACCTAGAGGAACAGCAGGTAGAGACCTTGAGTGCAGCCGCCACCATTGCCTAGGAATACATCCTGACACATAGGCGTTCTACTAGGTATGTCCCGAAGAGCTACATGAAATACTCAACGAAGCCTAAGCCGGAGGATAAAACCGTTCCACGAGGTGCCGCTAAGTCAACCCCAGGTAGTCCTAAAAGGATCAGTCCTAAGAGGGACGTAGTGTGTTAGACCTGTGGGAAAATAGGGCACATAGCTGCTAAGTGTCGTGGTGCAACAGGTAACGACCCACGCAGGGAAGATATGCTGGTGAGTTGTATGGCGCCACCAGTCGCCGACCTGTCAACAGAGGAGAAGAAACTAGAGCTGTTCGTCCTGTACACCTCCCAAGGGTATGTGTCAATTGACCATTCAGTGGTAGTACTCGGCGAGAGCGGAGCTGCCCAGTCTCTGATTTTGGAAACATCGTTACCCGAGGGCACATTTATTGATGGGAGACAAAAGATTATCTTAGACGGGTTTCCGTCGACATTGTATGTTGCCCCTTTAGTACATGTTCAACTGAAGTCACAGTACTTCAGCGGCAAGTGTACATTAGCTGTGGTGAACAATCTTCCTATAGAGGGGATTGAGGTTTTCTAGGCCAACGACTTGGCCCTAGGTTTGGAGCATACCATCTCCTGATAATGGAAGATCCGGCATATGAAGAGGTGAGCCCAGTAGTAGATGTGCAAACGAGATCTCAGGTACCATTGGATTTGAATATCATACCTTGTTTGACTCTCCTTGTACCCCACAGGTTATGAGTAGCCATTCACCAGCCGCGCCAGCCCTGACACCTATACCTGAACACTAGACCCGAGCGCATCTGATAGAAGAGCAGAAGGACCCTCGCGTACAAGCGCTGGCAGACACCATGGAATCCCCTGCAAAAGAAGGTGACCTGTATTTCTGGTCAAATGAAATACTGTGCCGCAGGTGCCCAGCGAGATTTTCCCAGTCAACTGAGGTAGGTTAACAGATAGTCGTCCCTGCTGTGTTCCGAACTAGGCTGTTAGACACAACTCATGCCGACCGATTTGCCGGGCAAAGTGGGATTTCTAAAACCTTTCATCGCCTGGCTAAGTGTTTCTTCTGGCCACGGATGAAGAGACGTATGATGCTTCTGTAAATCCTGCCACGAATGCCAGATAGCAGGAAATGTAAACCAGCCTGTCCCCCAAAGCTCCTTTGTGTCCTTTACCCTCAATAGGTGAGCCCTTTGAGCACCTCATTCTTAATATAGTAGGCCCTCTTCCGCCTTCCACATCTGGGGTGCAGTATCTTCTCACGATACTAGATCGGATTAACTGGTACCCAGAAGCGATTCCCCTGAAAACCATCACGGCGAAAGTAATTGTGAAACATCTCCTCTGGTTCGTCTCCCGATATGGTCTCCCAAAGACCATCCAGAAGGATCGGGGAACGAATTTTACCTCTCGTTTGTTTCGCCAACAGATCGCCGACCCAGGGATCCTACAGATTACATCCAGTACCTACCAACCCGAGCCGCAAGGAGCTTTGGAGCGGTTCCATCAAATACTGAAGGGCATGCTGAGGAAGTACTGCTATGAACCACAGAAAAAGTGTGTTGAAGATCTACCCTACTTCCTATTTGCTGTAAGATCCGTTCCTAATGATTCCCTGGGTGTATCCCCATTTGAAATGGTCTATGACCACTCTGTAAGAGGTCCATTGGAAGTAGTACAGGATCATTGGCTGGACCAGGAAAACGCTGTTGACTGGCTGTCTACTAATAAAGGCAAATTGTTTTCGGCATGGGAGATGGCTAAAAGAAACCTAGTGAATACCCAGGCCACCACCAAGCGCAGGTATGATCTAAGAACATTGCAAAGGGATTTTAAGGTAGGGGATCTAGTGTTGGCATGTTCTCCCACGGTGACAGGGAGTCTAAGTGCAAAGTTTGTAGGTCCGTACCCGGTCTTGAGGAAAGTAACATGTAATAATTAGCACACCAGATCGTAGAAAGAGGGAAACATTAGTCCACGTCAACATGATAAAGAAGTATCAGGGCCATGATGTTCGCCCAATAACAATGGTGGCGACAGGTTTTAACAGCGACCAGCCCAAGATTGTGGACGACCCGGTTGGAGCTATCATAACACTGATAGTAGCAGATTATGTATGATTCCAGGTGGAGACACCTTACGTATGGTGTAACCTTCCCTCTACCCAGCAGATTGTGAGCTCTCCAACAGATTCTCCCACTTCTCCTGACTCCACTCTCGAACGGAAGCATTGGGCTACAGTGATCGGTACAACTGAGCCAAAGAAGGAACCTCGTGTGCAAGTGCCCACTTATACCCCAAAGTCTGGAGTGACGACAGGTAATCAGTACTTGCGGGATGGCAAGGTACGGTGTTTACGGACCGGCCCAGAACTCCCCAGACAGTATGCGCAGAGGTAGGTGAGGTAAGTGCACAGGTTCAAGTGCCCCCAAGATCCAAACAAGGCAAATGGAAGAAGTCGGGTCTGGACATTGTAGGCTTGTGAGAGTTGTTCCCCATATAGCAAAGTGGTTTCCTGTTCGTATTTTGTATTGTTCTCGTGATTGCCCTGGACAAAGTGACCGACATTCGGCAGATGATGGCTCCTGTGAGCGTCGTGGCGCGACATCATGACCAAGATATTCGCCCCATGAGTGTTATGGACGGAACAATGATTGATGAAGAAGGTGGTACCAGCAACTGCTCAACGAGTGAACGTTCCCGGAGGTTGACACCCCCTGTGTAACTGGTGGACCTAGATCCAGCATTATATGGAACAGTGGTCGACCTGACGTTGGAAGAGTTAATGCGCTCCTCATTAGAGTGCAGGCAGTTACTGTGGAAAAATGTGTGGACCTCGCCATCGGTCGCGCTGTAAGTAAGCATTTCCAGACAGTTTCTTTTATCCCGAATCATCAGTCTCTTGTATTCCAGGTTCTCGTCTCCCTGAAGAACTACCGGACCAGTGCAAGAAACGCCTTCTGCCCTCGGCCGCCAGCGATACCACGACGCAGGGAGATGTTGCCTGTTGGCCTCAGTTCTTCGAACTTCCGCAGAGCCTCAGTGCGATTGATTAAAACGCATAAGGTAACTGGGCTCCTGACAAGAACTTCAGGCAAGTCATGCCCAAGATATAAGAATACCCTATGTGCCTAGCCTCTCAGTTAAGGCAGTTCGTCGGACAGGACATCCTCGCCACTGCAGTCCATGATCTAATTTCGTCCTATGGGTGAAGTATCAAGATACTAATTTGTATTGGTCGTTTTAGGACCAAACCAAATTCTTTTTGGTGGGGAGGTGTTACGGAGTCGTCACCCTTGTCAGGGGGTAGAGTGGCAGTTCCAGTGCCATCTAAGAGTACGCACCCCGAACTCCCCGGGAATTGTACATAATGTAGACAATGCCATCTGGTGGTGGTTATCTAGTACATGCAAATGGCTAAAGATTCCTGCCTTGGTCAGCCCGAGGAGTCGTTGTGAGTGACCTCTGGTGAGGTGACGCATCATTAAGGGCACATTAACATGCCCGAACATTAAGGGCACCGTGGTCTTTGATGGCCTAACATCAGACGCCTTTGACGACCGAAGTGGAGTAAAGCAGGGCTGCGTACTGGCTCCAACCCTATTCTGGATTTTCTTCGCAGTTATTCTGCGGCACGCCTTTGGATCTGGCCCGGAAGGCATTTACCTCCGGACCAGGTTGGTTGGAAAGCTCTTTAACCTCGCCAGGCTGAGAGCCAAGACAAAGGTTCGGCTGAGGTGTCTGCGCCACTTCCTTTTTGCCGAAGACGCAGCAGTCACTGCCTCCTCAGCCGAAGACCTCCACCTGCTCATGGCCCGCTTTAGCGAGGCCTGTCAGGCTTTCGGACTCACCATCAGTCTGAAGAAAACACAAGTCATGGGACAAGGAGTGGACTCCCCACCTGACATCGGCTTCTCCGATTCCAAACTGGAAGTTTTTTACGACTTCGTGTACCTGGGCTCCACAATCTCTGACTCCCTCTCTCTTGATAAGGAGCTAAACAAACGCATCGGTAAGGCATCTACTACCATGTCCAGACTGAAAAAGAGAGTGTGGGCCAACAATCGGTTGACTGAGTATACAAAGATTCAGGTTTACAGAGCCTGTGTCCTGAGCACTCTCCTTTATGGCAGTGAGTCTTGGACACTTCATGCCCGTCAGGAAAGACAGCTGAATGCCTACCACATGCGCTGCCTTCGACACATCTTGGACATCATCTGGCAGGACAAGGTGACAAACAACAACGTCTTGGGGAGAGCTAGAATCACCAGCATGTACACAATGCTGAAACATAGACGAATACGCTGGCTCGGGCACGTTGTGCGAATGGGCGACGGCAGGATCCCCAAGGTTCTCCTGCATGGTGAGCTGATGAAGGGAAAGCGTCCAATAGGCAAGCCCCAGCTACGGTACAAAGACGTATGCATGAGGGACCTGAAAGCCATGGACGTCGATCTTGCTCTGTAGGAAACACTGGCTGCAGACCGTTCAGCCTAGGGGCAGTCTGTTCAAAGAGGTCTCTCCAAGTTCGAGGAGTCACTTGCCAAGAAATCGGAGGCAAAGAGACAGAGAAGGAAAGCCGGTAGCCAGGAAGACAGACCAGAATCGCACTTCTTTTGTGCTCGGTGTGGGATGGACTGCCACTCTCGGATTGGCCTCATCAGTCACACCAGATGCTGCACCAGGATTGACAACCAGGGCGCAACTCCATAGTCTCATGAGACTGAAGGATGCCTACAATTCATGCCCGTGCAACCTCTTAGATGGCTTAATCTTCATCAATCAATCAAATCAATCCGTTTTTTTGTTCGATTAAGGTAATGCAGATCAGTTTTGGTTAATGTATAATGGACTGAACATACTTTCACTTGAAAGAATACAAATAATTTTGAAAACTTCCGTTAAGTGCTCATCAACTTTCGAGGGGGTTCGGGGTACTGGGGTCAACTAAAACGGATGCAGGAGCACATCGTGCTCCCGTACACACCGCACAGCAGGAACAGTGGTCTCCTTGTCATCCACCAATGGTTGCCATGTCTTTGCCATGACAACTACTTACGGATGACATGGCAACAAACTGGTGGACGACATGGCAACCACTGGTGGATGGCATTCCAACCACTGTCGGATGACATGGCAACCCCTGGTGGACGACATGGCAGCCACTGGTGGATGACATGGCACCCACTGGTAGTCATCTACCAGTTATTGCCTTGTCGTCCACCGAAGGTTGCCATGTTATCCATCAGTAGTTAGGGGCCAAATTGAGGTGCAAGCCAAGCCCCGGAGAGAAGTGGGAGATGGCATAATCCTCCTCATGGCTGTGTCGTGGGGAGGAGGAGATATCCTGTTCCATAAACCAGCATAACCGACCCCCCCTCCTCCCCCCCCCCCCACGGAGGAGTGACGCGCGCCATTAACTAATCAACGCCCATGAATTACGATCTCTATAGGCGAGGCAAAATTGCCCTCCGGTTCACCCTGGTAATAATCCAATCAGATCTATCTGTGTAACTCACTCCATCCAGTTAACATACATTACGCCTGTGCGGCAACACACCTTAACTGGTGCTTGGGGAGCAACACCCAGGATGGGACGCGCACTGTGTACTTCGTCTGTGGGGTAACGGAGAAGAAAATGGGAGACAGGGAGAAGAAATGGTACCAGCATGAGGTGAAAGAGGGTAGCTATACATAATACAAGGAGAGACAAAAAATTTGCTGGTACACCACTATCACTGGGTAGTCTTCACAGCTATTACACCACTATCACTGGGGAGTCTTCACAGCTGGTACACCACTATCACTGGGAAGTCTTTACAGCTGGTACACCACTATCACTGGGGAGTCTTGACAGCTGGTACACCACTATCACTGGGGAGTCTTGACAGCTGGTACACCACCATCACTGGGGAGTCTTGACAGCTGGTACACCACTATCACTGGGGAGTCTTGACAGCTGGTACACCACTATCACTGGGTAGTCTTCACAGCTGGTACACCACTATCACTGAGGAGTCTTCACAGCTGGTACACCACTATCACTGGGGAGTCTTGACAGCTGGTACACCACTATCACTGGGGAGTCTTCACAGCTGGTACACCACTATCACTGGGGAGTCTTGACAGCTGGTACACCACTATCACTGGGGAGTCTTGACAGCTGGTACACCACTATCACTGGGGAGTCTTGACAGCTGGTACACCACTATCACTGGGGAGTCTTGACAGCTGGTACACCACTATCACTGGGGAGTCTTCACAGCTGGTACGCCACTATCACTGGGGAGTCTTGACAGCTGGTACACCACTATCACTGGGGAGTCTTCACAGCTGGTACACCACTATCACTGGGTAGTCTTCACAGCTGGTACACCACTATTACTGAGGAGTCTTCACAGTTGGTACACCACTATCACTGAGGAGTCTTCACAGCTGGTACACCACTATCACTGGGTAGTCTTCACAGCTGGTACACCACTACCACTGAGGAGTCTTCACAGCTGGTACACCACTATCACTGAGGATTCTTCACAGCTGGTACACCACTACCACTGGGGAGTCTGCACAGCTGGTACACCACTATCACTGTGGAGTCTTCACATCTGGTACACCACTATCACTGAGGAGTCTTCACAGTTGGTACACCACTATCACTGAGGAGTCTTCACAGCTGGTACACCACTATCACTGGGGAGTCTTCACAGCTGGTACACCACTATCACTGAGGACTCTTCACAGCTGGTACACCACTATCACTGAGGAGTCTTCACAGCTGGTACACCACTATCACTGAGGAGTCTTGACAGCTGGTACACCACTATCACTGGGGAGTCTTGACAGCTGGTACACCACTACCACTGGGGAGTCTTCACAGCTGGTACACCACTATCACTGAGGAGTCTTGACAGCTGGCACACCACTATCACTGGGGAGTCTTCACAGCTGGTACACCACTATCACTGAGGAGTCTTCACAGCTGGTACACCACTATCACTGGGGAGTCTTCACAGCTGGTACACCACTATCACTGGGGAATCTTCACAGCTGGTACACCACTATCACTGGGGAGTCTTCACAGCTGGTACACCACTATCACTGGGGAGTCTTCACAGCTGGAACACTGTGGAGTCTTCACAGTTGGTACACCACTATCACAGGGGAGTCTTGACAGCTGGTACACTGGGGAGTCTTCACAGCTGGTACACTGAGGCGTATTCACAGCTGGTACACCACTACCACTGAGGAGTCTTCACAGGTGGTACACCACTATCACTGGGGAGTCTTCACAGCTGGTACACCACTACCACTGAGGAGTCTTCACAGCTGGTACACCACTATCACTGGGGAGTCTTCACAGCTGGTACACTGAGGCGTCTTCACAGCTGGTACACCACTACCACTGAGGAGTCTTCACAGCTGGTACACCACTATCACTGGGGAGTCTTCACAGCTGGTACACCACTATCACTGGGGAGTCTTCACAGCTGGTACACCACTATCACTGGGGAGTCTTCACAGCTGGTACACTGTGGAGTCTTCACAGTTGGTACACCACTATCACAGGGGAGTCTTGACAGCTGGTACACTGGGGAGACTTCACAGCATGTACACTGAGGCGTCTTCACAGCTGGTACACCACTACCACTGAGGAGTCTTCACAGCTGGTACACCACTATCACTGGGGAATCTTCACAGCTGGTACACCACTACCACTGAGGAGTCTTCACAGCTGGTACACCACTATCACTGGGGAGTCTTCACAGCTGGTACACTGAGGCGTCTTCACAGCTGGTACACCACTACCACTGAGGAGTCTTCACAGCTGGTACACCACTATCACAGGGGAGTCTTCACAGCTGGTACACCACTATCACTGAGGAGTCTTCACAGCTGGTACACCACTATCACTGAGGAGTCTTCACAGCTGGTACACCACTACCACTGAGGAGTCTTCACAGCTGGTACACCACTATCACTGAGGAGTCTTCACAGCTGGTACACCACTATCACTGAGGAGTCTTCACAGCTGGTATACCACTATCACTGGGGAGTCTTCACAGCTGGTACACCACTATCACTGGGGAGTCTTCACAGCTGGTACACCACTATCACTGGGGAGTCTTCACAGCTGGTACACCACTATCACTGGGGAGTCTTCACAGCTGGTACACCACTACCACTGAGGAGTCTTCACAGCTGGTACACAACTATCACTGGGGAGTCTTGACAGCTGGTACACCACTATCACTGGGTAGTCTTCACAGCTGGTACACCACTATCACTGAGGAGTCTTCAGAGCTGGTACACCACTATCACTGGGGAGTCTTGACAGCTGGTACACCACTATCACTGGGGAGTCTTGACAGCTGGTACACCACTATCACTGGGGAGTCTTGACAGCTGGTACACCACTATCACTGGGGAGTCTTGACAGCTGGTACACCTCTATCACTGGGGAGTCTTCACAGCTGGTACACCACTATCACTGGGGAGTCTTGACAGCTGGTACACCACTATCACTGGGGAGTCTTCACAGCTGGTACACCACTATCACTGGGTAGTCTTCACAGCTGGTACACCACTATTACTGAGGAGTCTTCACAGTTGGTACACCACTATCACTGAGGAGTCTTCACAGCTGGTACAACACTATCACTGGGTAGTCTTCACAGCTGGTACACCACTACCACTGAGGAGTCTTCACAGCTGGTACACCACTATCACTGAGGATTCTTCACAGCTGGTACACCACTACCACTGGGGAGTCTGCACAGCTGGTACACCACTATCACTGAGGAGTCTTCACAGTTGGTACACCACTATCACTGAGGAGTCTTCACAGCTGGTACACCACTACCACTGAGGAGTCTTCACAGCTGGTACACCACTATCACTGGGGAGTCTTCACATCTGGTACACCACTATCACTGAGGAGTCTTCACAGTTGGTACACCACTATCACTGAGGAGTCTTCACAGCTGGTACACCACTATCACTGGGGAGTCTTCACAGCTGGTACACCACTATCACTGAGGACTCTTCACAGCTGGTACACCACTATCACTGAGGAGTCTTCACAGCTGGTACACCACTATCACTGAGGAGTCTTGACAGCTGGTACACCACTATCACTGGGGAGTCTTGACAGCTGGTACACCACTACCACTGGGGAGTCTTCACAGCTGGTACACCACTATCACTGAGGAGTCTTGACAGCTGGTACACCACTATCACTGGGGAGTCTTCACAGCTGGTACACCACTATCACTGAGGAGTCTTCACAGCTGGTACACCACTATCACTGGGGAGTCTTCACAGCTGGTACACCACTATCACTGGGGAGTCTTCACAGCTGGTACACCACTATCACTGGGGAGTCTTCACAGCTGGTACACCACTATCACTGGGGAGTCTTCACAGCTGGTACACTGTGGAGTCTTCACAGTTGGTACACCACTATCACAGGGGAGTCTTGACAGCTGGTACACTGGGGAGTCTTCACAGCTGGTACACTGAGGCGTCTTCACAGCTGGTACACCACTACCACTGAGGAGTCTTCACAGCTGGTACACCACTATCACTGGGGAGTCTTCACAGCTGGTACACCACTACCACTGAGGAGTCTTCACAGCTGGTACACCACTATCACTGGGGAGTCTTCACAGCTGGTACACTGAGGCGTCTTCACAGCTGGTACACCACTACCACTGAGGAGTCTTCACAGCTGGTACACCACTATCACTGGGGAGTCTTCACAGCTGGTACACCACTATCACTGGGGAGTCTTCACAGCTGGTACACCACTATCACTGGGGAGTCTTCACAGCTGGTACACTGTGGAGTCTTCACAGTTGGTACACCACTATCACAGGGGAGTCTTGACAGCTGGTACACTGGGGAGTCTTCACAGCATGTACACTGAGGCGTCTTCACAGCTGGTACACCACTACCACTGAGGAGTCTTCACAGCTGGTACACCACTATCACTGGGGAATCTTCACAGCTGGTACACCACTACCACTGAGGAGTCTTCACAGCTGGTACACCACTATCACTGGGGAGTCTTCACAGCTGGTACACTGAGGCGTCTTCACAGCTGGTACACCACTACCACTGAGGAGTCTTCACAGCTGGTACACCACTATCACTGGGGAGTCTTCACAGCTGGTACACCACTATCACTGAGGAGTCTTCACAGCTGGTACACCACTATCACTGAGGAGTCTTCACAGCTGGTACACCACTACCACTGAGGAGTCTTCACAGCTGGTACACCACTATCACTGAGGAGTCTTCACAGCTGGTACACCACTATCACTGAGGAGTCTTCACAGCTGGTATACCACTATCACTGGGGAGTCTTCACAGCTGGTACACCACTATCACTGGGGAGTCTTCACAGCTGGTACACCACTATCACTGGGGAGTCTTCACAGCTGGTACACCACTATCACTGGGGAGTCTTCACAGCTGGTACACCACTACCACTAAGGAGTCTTCACAGCTGGTACACCACTATCACTGGGGAGTCTTCACAGCTGGTATACCACTATCGCTGAGGAGTCTTCACAGCTGGTACACCACTATCACTGTGGAGTCTTCACAGCTGGTACACCACTATCACTGGGGAGTCTTCACAGCTGGTACACCACTATCACTGGGGAGTCTTCACAGCTGGTACACCACTACCACTGAGGAGTCTTGACAGCTGGTACACCACTATCACTGGGGAGTCTTGACATCTGGTACACCACTATCACTGGGGAGTCTTGACAGCTGGTACACCACTATCACTGGGGAGTCTTCACAGCTGGTACACCACTATCACTGAGGAGTCTTCACAGCTGGTACACCACTATCAGTGTGGAGTCTTCACAGCTGGTAAACTGAGGAGTCTTCACAGCTGGTACACCACTATCACTGAGGAGTCTTCACAGCTGGTACACCACTATCACTGTGGAGTCTTCACAGCTGGTACACTGAGGAGTCTTCACAGCTGGTACACCACTATCACTGAGGAGTCTTCACAGCTGGTACTCCACTATCACTGGGGAGTCTTCACAGCTGGTACTCCACTATCACTGTGGAGTATTCACAGCTGGTACACCACTATCACTGTGGAGTCTTCACAGCTGGTACACTGAGGAGTCTTCACAGATGGTACACTGAGGAGTCTTCACAGCTGGTACTCCACTATCACTGAGGAGTCTTCACAGCTGGTACTCCACTATCACTGTGGAGTATTCACAGCTGGTACACCACTATCACTGTGGAGTATTCACAGCTGGTACACTATTCCCACTGGGGAGTCTTCACAGTTCTGTGGTAGTGAGTACCATATGGGTATGTACGTCGTTATTAGCTTGGTTGAATGGAAATAAGTAAAGCATTTTTTAAATAATAAATATCTGCAACACACTACACAACAACAACAACATGAATTATCGGTGAGTTAGCAACACAACAAACATCCTTCCAACCATCATAGTGGTAAAGAACACCACCCATCCTCACAATCAATCCCATTGGATATAAACAAGTGAATCTTTTTGGAGATGACAGGACCATAAATGCATCGTAATTACAAACACCATTCTGAACTAACTCGTCTGATTACTATAATGTACAATCATTCACTGGGGTTACTTAGCTGACTGCCAACATGTGACGTCACTGTCCATAAAGACATGCCTACTAAGGTCACCTGAGTTCTTACTACCCAATTACCTTATATAATGTTCTATGCTTAAGTGAATGAAAATTTATACTTTACGAAATATGAAAAATGTTACAGCAAGTTGGGGCGCCTGACAGCTGGGTGGACAGCGCTTCGGATTCGTAGTCTTGAGGTTTCGGGTTCGATCCCCGTTGTAGGCGGAGACAAATGGGCAAAAAGGTTTCTTTCACCCTGATGCCCCTGTTACCTAGCAGTAAATAGGTACCTGGAAGTTAGTCGGCTGATACGGGCTGCTTCCTAGGGGGTGTGGAACAAAATTGAGGTCTGGTCGAGGACCGGGCCGCGTGTACGCAAAGCTCCGATCTCATCTCAAGATAACCACTCAAGAAGGAGATGTGTTAGGAAACTACAGTTGAGTGTGAGTCTTAACACACACACATCAATAATATTCACAGAAATAATATAAGTACTCAATAAAACGTAAACTATATTACACTAGAGTAATACAATTACTCTCTCTTTGTACTTAACTGTTCTCTGCTCACTAAGCACAAGTAACATCACTTCTGTCTCTGTTCCTTGCTCGACAACAAATGGTACCAGAGTGCAGGGTATCGAAGGCTCCACCAATTTCTACCATCCTCTTAAACATTTAAAATCAAAACTCTGCGAAGTTTGGATTTTGCTTATATATTTTCCAAGGTAAATGCGTACATATTTGGTTTTCCTTACTCTTTATTTTTTATGACGTGTGGCACTGTTCATCAATAATGTTTAATGGTTCTATTATTTTTATTATTCGTATTAGAATTTGAATAAATATTCTTCATATTGTTATTTATTATTATTATTATTATTATTATTTTATTATTATTATTATTATTATTATTATTATTATTATTATTATTATTATTATTACTGTTATTATTATTATTGTACAAAGATATTACATTAATGGGATGACTCAATGAGAAAATCAGTAATTACCATGAGAGGGGATTCGAACCAGCATCCTGGGTGCTCCAAACACGCGCTTTAAACCATTGAACCACAATATGTTATAAGTAATGTAACCTGAGAATCAGTCGAATCATCTTCTGGCCATGAGGCATTGATGAGGCATTGTTGGGCATTGTTGAGGCATTTTTTGTTTTTATTATTATTTTCTACCACAGACGTGGCCACACATTTACAATGCTAACTAGTATATATATATTTTCTTCTGTCCTCCATGAACAGGGTTAGAGAAGTGTTAAACATATAGTTCAAGGGTTTATTGAACACTCAACCACAGAAGGTTATTCGGTACTTTTAAAATGCTAAGCTAACATACATACGTAAATACATAGATACACAGATTTACGTATGCCCTACATAAAGTGTTTGATGTGTCTTTTACATATTGTCATTAATGTACATTCACAAAGGTGAAATGTAATTCTGATCAGCTTCCATATATACTTTATACCCATACATATAAATACACACATACATATACATACATATATACACACACATGCATTCACATACATTTGCCTCATTTACTCTGACAGGGTGAGATAGCTGATAAAGAAACTAGTGTGCAATTAAGCACTTAATCACTGAAGGTCATGAAGGTGCTTTTACAAGCTTAGGTTATATAGTTACATCATATATTTACATTGTATAATTGATATATTATATGGTTAATCTTGGATACAAGTCCAATATATCATCAAGTGTTCCAGTACTCATATAGTAATTACAGAGTTCAGCATACCTTAGCCAAGGAGGGCGAAAGTCAGTCAGTATGGGACATTCTACAATATAATGTTCAAGAGAGTGCATGTTTTCTCTTTCACAAAGTTGACACATTGCGTACTCGACATTTGGGTTTTGAGAAAGCTTCCAGATACGTCTATATCCTAGGCGTATTCTGGCCACTATAACATCACATTGCCGGGTTCTTGTTCTATTAGTCCCATATGTGAATGTCTCCTCACGATATCTATCATAATATTTAATGCTACAACTTTCAGGTCTTTGTGAATTTGTTAGGTCGGTGAGATCTTCATTAGATATTTGTTTAAGTATTCTCTTTGTCACTGCTAATGAAACACCCATATCAATTTCTACCACTGGTTTTCTGAAGGCTGTCTTTGCAAGCATATCAACAGTGTCATGCCTTGAGATGCCAACATGTGATGGTATCCATAGGAATTTAATCTCAAATCTGTTTTCTTTAGCAGCTAAAACATTCATTCGAATATCACTGACTATTTTCTGGGTGTCACTACTATGTGCGTTCAATGCCAGGAGTGCACTCTGCGAGTCACAGTATATAAGTCCACTGCCTTTGTCTTTTAAAAATTCAGTGGCAAGGTATATGTTGTGCAAGGTATGTGTTGTGTATATGCAAGTTCGGTTTGAGTTGTACTTGCCCAGTCATTGACGCGCTTCATTGCTGTATGTACGAGAGAAGACTGTTCATATATGTTACATGCACATCCGGTACATCGTCCACCTTCTTCTACAGAGCCGTCGGTATAGCACTGATACACATCGTTACCCATACTCTGAGTACTTTCAGTGATGATTTTCAGTGTTAACTGTTTTAATAATGTAGTGTGCACACTATCTTTCTTGGGCGCATTTACAAAATCAACTGATAGATCCCAGTTATCCCATGGAGTAATTGGCTGATTAATCATTAGTTGAGTTGGGTACATATTTAATATTTTGATGGAGTTGGCTACCTTGTAGAACCAATATACATAATCAGATTTTGTTCTTCTTCTATAGACCTCAGGTGAATGCAGCATATTAGAAAGTTTAGCTTGAAACTTCATGTGTTGTCTAGATCTACTCAATGCCTTCACGCCGAAAACTGTGCTAATAGGTAAAATTCTCTCACTTATGGTAGGTAATTTTAACTCTGCTCTCATATTAACTATTCACGTGGACTTTGGAGCCCCAAGGATGAGACTCATAGCTTCATTTTGCAAGGTTTCAAGAGATTTCAGCTCTTTGACAGTATACAGTGTGAGATGTAGAGCATTGTAGTCAATCACAGAGCGTATATATGATACATAAAACATTCTAGCAAGTCTCACGTTAAGACCATGATTGACACCAACGAGGACCCGCAAGGGCTTTAATCTTTCCCTTGAGAGAAGAAAAGTACCCAGGGTCGTTAATGGGGACACCAAGGTATCTGTAAGACTCGCAGTTCTCAAGTGCTCGCCCATCTATATGATAATTGGCTGGTGGAATACCACATGGAATGAGGGCACGAGTTTTCTGTACAGAGATAAGGAGGCCACATTCCTCAGCTCTAGTAGCAAATGCGTCGAGCAGAACTTGCATTCTAGGCTCGGTGGCAGCCTGTAAACATATATCATCAGCATAACAAATGACAGTGTCTTCATTATTAGTTGGAAGATCTTTAATAAGTTTATGCATCAGAACGTTGAACAACAAGGAACTGAGGACCCCTCCTTGTGGAGTTCCCAGTTCAAAGTGTTTGCTCTCTGTGCTTTTAACACCATTAAACAAAACATATGCTGCTCGATTAGACAAATAGCCCTTTATCCATTTCAGTAATTTTCCTTGTATTCCCAGCTCGGCAAGCTGTTCCAGTATGATTTCTCTGTTTGCTGTATCAAAAGCTGCTGCTAGGTCGATGAAGACTGTTTGAGGGGGAAGCTTCAATATGTGCGAAGTACTCAGCAAAACAGTGTTGTGTACTGAGCCCAGGCATAAATCCAAGCAGTTGGGGTGACAGGTGCCCCTGTATACGATACATGAGTCGGTTAAGAACAATACGTTCAAGCACTTTGCAAACACACGATGTTAGAGATATGGGTCTATAATTATCTGAGTGTGGTTTAATGATGGGAACAATGACACTCTTTGTCCAAGCATCAGCTAATACTCCTTCACGTAAACTCATTCTGTACAACACTAATAGTGGATTGCCTGGTACATGTGAGAATAATCTCAGTAGACTGTAAGTAATACCGTCCTCTCCAGGAGCAGTTGATTTTCACATCTTTAGTGCATGATTTAATTCCCATTCAGTTACATCATTAAGGTCAGACACGTCGATAGCTGTACAGGCAAGATTGATGGTTCGTTGTCTGTTGGGGCGTGTGTCATCAAGTTTGTGCTGTATGTTAATTGGGAGTGAGTCGTAGCTCGATGTTAGTGCCCATTGATCAAGGAGGATGTTTGCTTGTTCTAGTGGGCTGTGGTGCAGTGGTTTGGTTGGGCTGCTTCTAGAGATTTTTCGTATCTTTTCCCAAACTTCAACAAGTGTTGTTTGCTCATTTATACTTTGTAGGAACTCTTCCCAATGTTTATTACGTATAACGTTGCTCATATCTCTCACCTCTCTATTTGCAACTAGAAATGCATGCAAATCACCTTGTGCTTTGGTTCGTTTGTACGTATCTCCAAGTTGCTTTAATCGTTCATGTTCTTTAACAAATACGGGGTCAAGGACCCACTTGGGTGGTGGTAGGTGTTGCCCACTTCTGCTAGGTTAACGACCTGGCATTGTTGAGACATTGAGGCATTGTTGAGGCATTGTTGAGGCATTGTTGAGGCATGGTTGAGGCATTGTTGAGGGATTGTTGAGGCATGGTTAGGGCAATGTTGAGGCATTGTTGAAGAATTGGTAAAGCATTGTTGAGGCATTGTTTACGCATTGTTGAGACATTGTTGTGGCACTGTTGAGGCATTTTTGAGGCCTTGTTGAGGCATTGTTGCGGCATTGTTTACGCATTGTTGAGACATTGTTGTGGCACTGTTGAGGCATTTTTGAGGCCTTGTTGAGGCATTGTTGAGGAATTGTTGAGGCATTGTTGAGGCATTGTTGAGGCATTATTGAGGCATGGTTGAGGCATTGTTGAGGCATTGTTGATCCATTGTTGAGGCATTTTTGAGGCCTTATTGAGGCATTGTTGATGCATTGTTGAGGCATTGTTGAGGCATTGTTGAGGCATTATTGAGGCATGGTTGAGGCATTGTTGAGGCATTGTTGATCCATTGTTGAGGCATTTTTGAGGCCTTATTGAGGCATGGTTGAGGCATTGTTGAGGCATTGTTGAGGCATTGTTGAGACATTGATGAGGCATTGTTGAGGCATTGTTGAGACATTGTTGAAATATTGCGGCATTGTTGAGGCATTGTTGAGATATTGTTGAGGCATTGTTGAGGCATTGTTGAGGTATTGGTGAGGCATTTTTGAGGCATTGTTGAGGCATTGTTGAGACATTGTTTAGACATTGAGGCATTGTTGAGGCATTGTTGAGACATTGTTTAGACATTGAGGCATTGTTGAGGAATTGTTAAGGCATTTTTGAGGCATTATTGAGACATTTTTGGGGCATTGTTGAGACATTGTTGAGGAATTGTTGAGGCATTGTTGAGGCATTTGTGAGGCTTGTTGAGGAATTGTTGAGGCATTTGTGAGGCTTGTTGAGGCATTGCTGAGGCACTGTTGAGGTATTGTTAAGGCATTGTTGAGACATTGTTGAGGCCTTGTTGAGGAATTGTTGAGGCATTGTTGAGGCATTTTTGAGGCATTATTGAGACATTTTTGGGGCATTGTTGAGACATTGTTGAGGCATGGTGAAGGCATTGTTGAGGCATTGTTGAGGCATTGTTGAGGCATTTGTGAGGCTTGTTGAGGCATTGTTGAGGCATTTGTGAGGCTTGTTGAGGCATTGTTGAGTCATTGTTGAGGCATTGTTGAGGCATTGTTGAGGCATTTTTGAGGCATTATTGAGACATTGTTGGGGCATTGTTGAGACAGTGTTGATGCATGGTTGAGAGATTGTTGATGCATGGTGGAGGCATTGTTGAGTCATTGTTGAGGCATTTGTGAGGCTTGTCGAGGCTTTGTTGAGGCATTTGTGAGGCTTGTTGAGGCATTGTTGAGGCATTGTTGAGGCATTGTTGAGACATTGTTGAGGCATTGTTGAGGCATTGTTGAGGCATTGTTGAGACATTGTTGAGGCATTGTTGAGACATTGTTGAGGCAATGTTGAGGCATTTTTGAGACATTGTTGAGGCATTGTTGAGGCATTGTTGAGGCATTGTTGAGGCATTGTTGAGACATTGTTGAGGCATTGTTGAGACATTATTGAGGCATTGCTGAGACATTGTTGAGGCATTGTTGAGACATTGTTGAGGCATTGTTGAGACATTGTTGAGGCATTGTTGAGGCATTGTGGAGGCATTGTTGAGACATTGTTGAGGCATTGTTGAGGCACTGTTGAGACATTGTTGAGGCATTGTTGAGACATTGTTGAGGCATTGTTGAGGCATTGTTGAGGAATTGTTGAGGCATTGTTGAGACATTGTTGAGGCATTGTTGAGACATTGTTGAGGCATTGTTGAGGCATTGTTGAGGCATGTGTGAGGCTTGTTGAGGCATTGTTGAGGCATTTGTGAGGCTTGTTGAGGCATTGTTGAGGCATTGTTGAGGCATTGTTGAGGCATTGTTGAGGCATTGTTGAGGCATTGTTGAGACATTGTTGAGGCATTGTTGAGGCATTGTTGAGGCATTGTTGAGGCATTGTTGAGGCATTGTTGAGGCATTGTTGAGGCATTGTTGAGACATTGTTGAGGCATTGTTGAGGCATTGTTGAGACATTGTTGAGGCATTGTTGAGGCATTGTTGAGGCATTGTTGAGACATTGTTGAGGCATTGTTGAGGCATTGTTGAGGCATTGTTGAGGCATGGTTTAGGCATTGTTAAGGCGTGGTTGAGGTATTGTTGAGGCATTGATGAGGCATTGTTGAGGCATGGTTTAGGCATTGTTAAGGCGTGGTTGAGGTATTGTTGAGGCATTGATGAGGCATTGTTGAGGCATGGTTTAGGCATTGTTGAGGCATTGTTGAGACATTGTTGAGGCATTGTTGAGGCATTGTTGAGGCATGGTTTAGGCATTGATAAGGCATTGTTGAGGCATGGTTTAGGCATTGTTGAGGCATTGTTGAGACATTGTTGAGGCATGGTTTAGGCATTGTTAAGGCGTGGTTGAGGTATTGTTGAGGCATTGAGCTTATATTAAATCAAGCTTTTACACATTTGAAAAGTAGAAATATTAGTTGCAAATGATGTTATGTTTATATAATATTAGATGGGAGGGTGGAGGGGGGGAGGTTGGTACCCAGCGGTGCCCGGGGTCAATCTGGGGTCTTTTGTCTCCCCCAGACATCCTCCCTTTCTTTACCTACACACACCAACTCTGTGTCTCTCCACACATACTCTCTCCCTGTCTCTTTTCCCACACGCACTCTCTCTGTCTCACTTAACACACTCTCCCCCTGTCTCACTTAACACACTCTCTTCGTGTCACACTTAACAGACTCTCTCCCTGTCTCTCAATAACACTCTCTCTGTCTCTCTTCACACACACACTCCCTGTCTCACTTAATACACTCTCTCTCTGTCTCCACCCGGCCAACACACATCCTTCGCCTATCTTTTCCTCCCCATCACTCACACGTCCTCTTTCCCCTCACTTTCCTCCACTCCGTCACACGCCCCTTCCCATCTTCTACCTACCTCACTGCCCCTCACACCCTTTCCCTACCTCCACCTCCCTAGCCCACACACCCTTCCTGCATCACTGTAAGCAAGAGGTTGTGCCTAGAGGTCCACCATGGAAATATATCATCTGAACGTCCGCTCTGATAGGCAATAAGTGAGTTAACTAATATTTAAGCTAATGCTAAAATCTTTCGATTCAAGGCAGAACATTTCCTATCAACAGTATTTGTGAAGTAGGGGAATTGGGGGTGTCAAACCCCCGTCAGGGGGAGGAGATGGTCATTGGACCAACCCCTGACCTATCTATAGCACTCCCGGTAAAATCTGCATTTATCCTGAGAATGTTCATCGAGGCAAGACCCAGCATATGGCATCCAACCTCGGACTGACAGGCAGACAAACAGACAGACAGACATTCTCATTTTATATAGATTATTTAATTAAAAGTGACCTTTTTCTATACTACACTCCAATTTCATCCAGGATCATGTCCTATAACGCTTTAAGAATGTGAAATGTGAGGACTATGATGTCGGTATTCTTGTAAATAACTGTTTAATTATCTGTTTAAAATTAGTATTATTCATGTTTTTATTGTTATTACTTGTAATCATTATATATTTTTGGAGGTTGGTTGGTAGGAGAAGGTAGGTTAATGATAATGATTTAGAGGGACCATTTTGTGGTTTCGTTATCTGTTGCTATGACAGTAAGCATGTAATGAATTGGGTGAAATTTTTATTATTGGATATAAACTTACAAGATTTGTTCCAGTGACTGCTGTAGTTGTCATTCTCTTACCAAAACAGTTAACATAATATTGTGTGTTTATGATGAAATAAGTGTAGAAATTTGCACTGATAGGTAGCTGCTTTCTGTTTGTCGAACGAAGGGCTTGTTTGGTATTTTAATCACGAGGGCGTGAGTGAAGATTTTCTTATGATATTATTGGAAAGTTCAAATACACACAGACCAGCCACATCTCTTCTCAGTTGAAAAGTGCAGACGAACGTTTTTTGTGTCGGCCATTTAATGTTTGCTTCACAATAAATAAACTTCTCACTTTTAAATTTGTTCAAAATTTAAATTGAATTGTGATCAAAAATAATAATTAAACGCTTCGTACTGCATGATTGATCTAATTTATGGGCGTTAATTGGATAAAAACACCTCATATCAACCTTGCTGCAATATCTTTCATGTGTTTTGTAAACGACGTATATTCAGGTGACTGGGAATCACCAGAACGCCGGTTCAAATCACCCCCATTGTCCCAAAATTATTTTCTCCTTCATATATGACGCCATTGTGATATATGAATGATACAACAGTAAAAGACATCAACAAGTAAGAGTTTTAACAGGATCATACACCAAGGTGAAGCATTAGAATTCCCAGGACCTTCTACAAGATAACACATAGAAGCCATCTGATCCTCTCGGGGTGTATACATCACAAAAATGATGTACTAAATTGCCTCAACCTACCCTAAGCTAACTGTGGGACCCAAGGCCTCATAAGCCTGGTAGTTTGTGAGCCGCTATGATTTATAGTACATCATATTGTGTCCAATAGGCATTGTGTCCAATAGGCATTGTGTCCATTACGCATTGTGTTAATTACGCATTGTGTTCACTTCACGATAAAATGCGATGTATTATGCGAAACCAGACTGAAGCGCATTAGATCCACCAGGACGAGAAACGTTTCAACTGGATCACACAGAGAGGCAACGTTTTCATTCCACATGATATGAATTGGCTACAAATGACAAGGAAGTGTTTGAGGAACTGAATAAGAAATCCAGGAGGTCTTCACCTAAGAGCAAGGAGAAATTCCAGAGATAAGTGAGGGAATAGCTAACCAGGAACCACTGGAAGAGTTTGAGATTACCAGCGGAGAAGTAAGGAAGTGTTTACTAGAGTTGGATGTGACAAAGGCTATAGGCCCAGATGGAATCTTCCCTTGGATACTAAAGGAAGGAGCAAAAGAACTGTGCCTATCACTCTCCATAGTGTATAACAAATCACTGGTAACAGGGGAACTGCCAGATATTTGGAAAGCAGCTAACGTAGTCCCGATATACAAGAAAGGGGATAGACAGAAGGCACTGAACTACAGGCCAGTGTCCCTAACCTGCATACCATGCAAGCTGATGGAGAAGATTGTGCGAAAAAAAAATAGTGGAGCATCTGGAGCGAAGGAACTTTGTAACACAGCATCAACATGGGTTCAGGGATAGCAGGTCCTGCCTCACAGGGTTACTTGAATTCGACGACCAGGCAACAAAAATAAGGCAAGGAAGAGAAGGGTGGGCAGACTGCATATTTTTGGATTTTTGGATTGTGTGAAAGTTGGAGATGCAGGCTGGAGTGAAAGGGAAGGTACTCCGGTGGATAGAGGAGTACCTAAGCAGCAGGAGACAACGAGTCTGTGTGAGGGGTGAGGTCTCAGATTGGCGAGACGTTACAAGTGGAGTCCCGCAGGGGGTCAGTCCTTGGACCTATATTGTTTCTGGTATATGTAAATGATCTCCCAGAGGGTATAGATTCGTTTCTCTCAATGTTTGCCGACGATACAAAAATTATGAGGAGGATTGAAACAGAGGATGATAGTAGTAGGCTACAAGATGACCTAGATAGACTGAGTGAATGGTCCAACAAATGGCTGTTGAAGTTCAACCCGAGTAAATGCAAAGTAATGAGACTAGGCATTGTAAACAGGCCACAGACAGGATACAGAATAGGAGATGAAGTACTTAATGAAACAGACAGAGAGAAAGATCTAGGAGTTGATATCACACCAAACCTGTCTCCTGAAGCCCACTTAAACAGAATAACATCAGCGGCATATGCGAGGCTGGCTAACATCAGAACGGCGTTCAGGAACCTGTGTAAGGAATCATTCAGAATCTTGTACACAACATATGTAAGACCAATCCTTGAGTATGCGGCCCCAGCATGGAGCCCGTATCTTGTCAAGCACAAGACGAAGCTGGAAAAAGTCCAAAGGTATGCTACTAGACTAGTCCCAGAACTAAGAGGCATGAGTTATGAGGAAAGGCTGCGGGAAATGCACCTTACGACACTGGAAGACAGAAGAGTAAGGGGGGAAATGATCACAACTTAAAATATCCTCAGGGAAATCGACCGGGTAAACAAGGATGAACTATTCAAGACTGGAGGGACGCGAACAAGGGGACACAGGTGGAAGCTGAGTACCCAAATGAGCCACAGAGACGTTAGAAAGAACTTTTTCAGTGTCAGAGTAATTAGTAAATGGAATGCACTAGGAAGTGATGTAGTGGAGGCTGACTCCATACACAGTTTCATATGTAGATATGATAGAGCCCAGTAGGCTCAGGAATCTGTACACCAGTTGATTGACGATTGAGAGGCGGGACCAAAGAGCCAGAGCTCAACCCCCGCAAACACAACTAGTACAGTACAACTAATTGAGTACACACACACACACACACACACACACACACACACACACACACACACACACACACACACACACACACACACACACACACTCACACACACACACACACACTCACACACAGGGGCAGAGGGCAGATTCAGATTTACTTGCCTATGTCCTCACAGTGAACTGTGAGATCTGAATGATTCCTTACACAGGACCCCTGAAGGAAGTTCTGATGTTAGCCAGCCTCGCATATGCCGCAGATGTTATTCTTTTTATGTGGGCTTCAGGAGACAGGTTTGGTGTGATATCAACTCCTAGATTTTTCTCTCTGTTCTCTGTGTGTGTATGTAAGTGAATGTGTGTGTGTGTATGTGTACTCACCTATTTTTGCTTGCGGGGGTTGAGCTCTGGCTCTTTGGTCCCGCCACTCAACTGTCGATCAACAGGTGTACAGGCACCTGAGCCTATTGGGCAATATCATATCTGCACTTGAAACTGTGTCAGCACTGCCTCCACAGTCTGACTGCCAACAGTCAGCCTCCACCACATCACTTCCAAATGCATTCCAGTTGTCAACCACTCTGACACTAAAAAAGTTCTTTCTAATATCTCTGTGGTTCATTTGGGTACACAATTTCCAACTATGACCCCTAGTGCGTGTGCCACTTGGGTTAAGGGGTCCCAATCTGTGGGAGGGATTTGGGGTAGGGGGGGGGATATCTGGTATGCTACAGAGGAAGTGGGAAAAAAGGGGGAGATAACTTGTGTGTGTGTGCGTACTCACCTAGTTGTACTCACCTAGTTGTGTATGTGTGTGTGTGTGTGTGTGTGTGTGTGTGTGTGTGTGTGTGTGTGTGTGTGTGTGTGTTTGACAGACTAGGCATAACTTGCTGGTCCTGTGGCTACTTCCTCGAGGTCTCACTCGCTCTGTACTAAGGCAGGGTTCATCTACGAAGTATACTAGTATCCAAAGTATACTAGTATCCAAAGTATTCTAGTATCCCAAGTATACTAGTATTCTAAGTATACCTCGTAGACTTATCTCTATCTTGCTATCATGTATGGTTTGTCACTCGAGCCTTCTTAATTGTTGACTTCATTTAAAAATTATCTCGCCCATCACATTTTTCCATATTTTTTTCAAATAAGGTTCGCTCCCAATTTCAACACTCTCCCCCTCTCCTCTCTTCCTCTGCCTGCTCTTCTTTTCTCATCTCTCTCTCTCTCTCTCTCTCCCACTCTCCCAAGCAGGACCTCCCCGGTCTGAGCGAAGGACACTCTGGTGATTACCTTCATGATAACCAATCCCAGGCTCATTGAGTGCCAAGCTTGACTCAGTAAAATTTCATTATTTTTCCATCCAATAACATTTGTTTCGCGGATGTGTTTATCGTAGTATGTAGTTCATAATATGGTAACATTATTTATATTATAATTCCTAAAATTATTACAAATAATATAATAATATTATTATTACACAGAGAGAAATCATTGTAACGTGATGCATCAGTGAGAAAATCCGAAGATGCCGTGATGAGGGTTCGAAGCTTTGTACTGGTTATTCCCTGGCCCACGCCTCAGACAACTAGACTGAAACTTAGTAAAAAGATTGCAACCTGGAGTTCTACTGAACCCACGAGGATCCCTGAGGCTTCCACTTCAGGTTCAACTTCAGTGGAAGCCTCAGGAACTCTCGTGGGTTCAGTAGAACTTCAGGTTGCAATCCTTTTACCCTGTCGTTGCCTAATTCTCTGGGCGTGTGTGTCTGGGAATAACCCGCACATAGGTTCGAATCCTCATCATGGCTCCTATTGGTTTTCTAATATTATTATTAGTATTAACACTAATTTCTCTCACCTGGTCTCTAGGAGACTCAAACTGCGCAGCCCATGTGTGTGAGGCTGAAGCTCTATCGACTGGGCTGTTAAGTAGTTACTATTGGAATCTTTCCTTATTAAGACTACTCAATAGCCCAGTAGAGCTTCGGCCTCATGCACGTGGGGTTCGCGGTTCAAGTCTCCTACAACCCAGGTGAATGGAATGTTAGTTCCACGTTAGTGTGAATGACAATTAACAACACTAATAATAATAACAATAGTAGTAGTAATGGTAATATTAATAATATGACGACGGTAGTACCCGAGGCGACCACATATTCAGAAGACTTAACACTGGCTGTTTCAGTAGACAAGAAATAAGATATTAGTCATATCACCGAGACTTGGAACACTCTGATATCTTGGGGACGATGATAGCAAGTTATTGATGCCAGAGACGAGCCCCGGCTGATGACTCGTCACAGAGGCTGTAGATATATTATCCTATTATAGGACTACTCCAGAAGCACTGTTATGCAGCGCAGTAATTACATTATTAGGAGTGGAAATTGATGAAGCCATTGGACGATGGTTGAACAAGACTTGTACAAATGTTAATCAAGTTTCATAGGAAACTTCATTCTCTAAAGTGGGACGCGCATCACGTTCTTGTTTTCTGAGTTACTGCTCGAACGTTATAAATCTTTTCAAGATGGAACTCGGCACAGCCGTGACGTATGACGTCAGGAGGATGGCTGTGATGTTCCTATTAGTCACACGACAACTGATTCACTGTTCGTATCCCATGGAGGAAAGAAGGCTGTGGCAAGATTCGCTTCCTCTGAGCAATTAGCGTCGTCGTGACCATGCTGAGAGGATCAAACCAGCAGAACAATAAGTAAACCGCTGGTTGGACTTCAGTACACGCCTCGGGACCCCTAGAGGGTTCACTTGAATCCCAGGCTGCATTGTTATTACCATATCAATAGAGTCAGGCAGAGTGCCAGAGTTTTGGAAAGTTGCTAATGTGATACCAGTTTTTAAGAAAGGAGATAGATCACTTGCGTCTAACTATCGACCAATTAGCCTAACGTCTATTGTGGGAAAGTTACTCGAATCTATAATAGCAAATAAAATTCGTCTTCATCTTGAAAAACATAATTTAATAATTGAGTCGCAACATGGTTTTATAAATGGCCGTTCATGTTTAACAAATTTGTTATCTTTTTATTCTAGCATTGTTGAGGCAGTTGATAGTGGTAAGGATTGCGATGTTGTATACCTTGACTTTAGCAAAGCTTTTGATACAGTGCCACATGAAAGACTGATTAAAAAGATAGAGTCTCATGGTATTGGGGGTGCTATATTAAGCTGGATTAGGGCATGGCTATACCAAAGGAAACAGAGAGTTAGTATAAATGGAATCAAGTCAGAGTGGGAAAATGTTGTAAGTGGAGTGCCTCAAGGCTCTGTCCTGGGACCTCTGTTGTTTATAATATATATAAATGATTTAGATTCAGGTTTGAGTAGCAACATTTGCAAATTTGCCGATGATACGAAAATCGGTAGGGAAATTAATTCGGAGGAGGACTCACTATCACTTCAAGTTGATCTAGATAGGGTTTTGAAATGGTCAAAGGATTGGCAGATGCAGTTTAATGCTGATAAATGTAAAGTTCTGAGGTTAGGTAATGATGATAGAGTTACAAGATACGAGCTAGATGGTGTTGTGATTGCGAAGTCGGATTGCGAAAGGGATCTGGGAGTTATGATTAGTAAGAATTTAAAACAAAAAGATCAATGCATAAATGTTCGTAATAAGGCAAATCGGACACTTGGATTTATTAATCGCAGCGTTAGTAACAAGACACCTGGTGTGGTTCTCAAGCTATATCTTGCTCTAGTTAGGCCCCATTTAGATTATGCAGTTCAGTTTTGGTCGCCATATTATAGAATGGATATAAATTCACTTGAACGTGTCCAGCGTAGGATGACTAAGTTAATTCCCCAAATTAGAAATCTTTCATATGAAGAAAGATTAACAAAGCTTAAGTTGCATTCACTGGAAAGGCGAAGAGTTAGGGGTGACATGATAGAGGTTTACAAGTGGATGAATGGACATAACCGGGGGGATATTAATAGGGTATTAAAAGTATCAACACAGGACAGAACACGAAACAATGGGTATAAATTGGATAAGTTTAGATTTAGGAAAGACTTGGGTAAATACTGGTTCAGTAACAGGGTTGTTGATTTGTGGAACCAATTGCCGCGTAACATTGTGGAGGTGGGGTCCCTCGATTGTTTCAAGCACGGGTTGGACAAGTATATGAGTGGGATTGGGTGGTTATAGAATAGGAGCTGCCTCGTATGGGCCAATAGGCCTTCTGCAGTTACCTTTGTTCTTATGTTCTTATGTTCTTATGTTCTTATCATGGGGAAGTGGTCAAGAACGCATACTTGGGAGTACCAAGTGGGCGGGTTCGAATCCTCCCCACGGCTCTTACTAATCTTTCCATTTCTCATTGATACATCACGTTAATGTAACATCATTGTGCAACAAACCAGTATGACTTGAGTGCCAGTCGACCCCTCGGAAGAGAAGACAGCCTGCAGACGCCTCCTCCCCAGCATGTTGCACAGAGGAGGAAGATTACACGGCAATCAAGAGGACAGCAGTACACGCGGAGTTGTTGCAACAGTTGCAACTGTTAGTGAACTAACCACCCATAGATAGTGAACACTATTTGAGGCAGGACATAAACGAACGCATGCTAGTTAGTAGACGACAGTTGAGGTCACTATTAAGTTGCATAACCGACCTCGTTTGCAACATACCAAACAATTCTAGTCACATTAGTATCCCCAAAAAGGGAAAACAAGAGCCCCCCAGGAGGTCAAACTGTGCTCCAAGGAGGTCAAACTGTGTCTCCAGGAGGTCAAACTGTGTCTCCAGGAGGTCAAACTGTGTCCCCAGGAGGTCAAACTGTGCCCCCAGGAGGTCAAACTGTGTCTCCAGGAGGTCAAACTGTGCCCCCAGGAGGTCAAACTGTGCCCCAAGGAGGTCAAACTGTGTCTCCAGGAGGTCAAACTGTGTCCCCAGGAGGTCAAAATGTGCCCCCTGGAGGTCAAACTGTGCCCCCAGGAGGTCAAACTGTGCCCACCAGGAGGTCAAACTAGTGCCCCCAGGAGGTCAAACTTGTGCCCCCAGGAGGTCAAACTAGTGCCCCGAGGATGTCAAACTGTTATATTAACCTTGTATATTAAACTTAGTAAGTGTAACAAGGGTAAATGTAATAATGTGTAACTTCCAGAGAATAAGTCTAACAATGGGGCTATTACATTTTACATTAGTAAAAGTGCTACCTTGGGTAAAATGACAGTGTAATACTGTAACATTTTATACGGTTAACATTTAATTGCTGGGAAAGGGAGGCGCCAGACGCCCCCCCCCCCTGATAGATTAAGCACTTGCCCAAAACTATGTGGCTTTACAATAATTGTAAGAACACCACTGTTATGTACTCTGACAAATCCAATGTACCTTCTTGCATATAACACAAACAAATAGATAGTAATTTCTTCGGAAGAACAATATTAGATGAGAAGGGAGGATAGTAATTTACAGGATCCCCGGGATCCTCATGAAATGAATTGCTTGTGTATTTGCTATTTGTATCCATAGGCTAAACCTATGGTTTAGCCATGAGAATAATCTTAGGGTACCCAAGAAATGCTATGATTGAGATAATGAGGACGGAATTGAATATGATGAGTATTGAGGATAGAATTTCACAGATATATGTAGCCTCGGCCATTAGATTAATGAGAGACGAGGTAGCTAATATAATAATCCTCTCAGTTCAAAAGGTGGGAAGTAATGAACAATATATGTTAAAGAATAATAAGAGCACATAGAAATTAGAAACCTGTCATATAAAAAAAAGATTAACAAAGCTTAAATTGCATTCACTGGAAAGGCGAAGAGTTACGGGTGACATGACAGAGGTTTACAAGTGCATGAATGGACATAACAAAGGGGATATTAGACTCAAATATCACAGAAACAAGGTTATCGCGAATAACCGAACTCAATTACGAGCTCACCATAGCCCGTGCTACATGGACACTTCGTTCTATGTAGCTAAATCTAAAACAACAAGGGGATATTAATAGGGTATTAAAAGTATAAATACAAGATAGAACACGAAACAATGGGTATAAATTGGATACTTTTAGATTTAGGAAAGACTTGGGTAAATACTGGTTAGTTGACAGGGTTGTTGATTTGTGGAACCAATTACCGCGTAACGTGGTGGAGGTGGGGTCCCTCGATTGTTTCAAGCGTGGGTTGGACATGTATATGAGTGGGATTGGGTGGTTATAAATAGGAGCTGCCTCGTATGGGCCAAGAGGCCTTCTGCAGTTACCTTTGTTCTTATGTTCTTATGTTCTAAAGCTGTTAGCTCTTGGATTCCGCCTTTCTAACCCTCTGCTGTCTAATGTACTGACTCCAGACCTAATTTTCTCTCTTATCTAGTATTACACACACACATTCCCAGGATAAAGATTCAGAGAATCTAATTCCTTTCACATCACTAATCTGATGTCTTTCTGCTCACTTAGAAAGTCCTCTGTCATATATGGTGCAATAAACTCATCTGGCCTTGTTGCTTTCTATTGATAATAACTTTAGTCTCCACAAACATGTGTGCTTGGGTAACATTTAAGAGACATTCTTAATGGTTCAACTATAGACGAATGTGATAGAAATGCTACTGGATTTTTGTGGTCTCAATTCTTACCTGATCTGAAATGTTAATTAAAATGTTTTACTGGTTACTGGTACAGTAGTAGTTCTGCTTAGAGCTAGCTATACGCTACTAATTTCAATTGAATACTTTAATTCTAAAACATATTTTCATGTACTCAAAAGATCTTGAATTTATCAAGCAAGGAGTGAATGTAAATAATCTTCAAGGAATGAGTATGGGGTGCAAAATAAATTACTAATCACAGGATATGACACTATGATATGCGTGCTCTACTTTGGGGTAAATAATAAAATTATTTACCCCAAAGTAGAGCACGCATATCATAGTGTCATATCCTGTGATTAGTAATTTATTTTGCACCCCATACTCATTCCTTGAAGATTATTTACATTCACTCCTTGCTTATTTACATGATTATTTTCAGAATATATACTTTAATGACAAATATTTGAAAAGATATTTAAAGTTTAAATATTTATCTTTAAAAAAGATAAAACCTCCTTGCATTACACAAGTATTGATGAAATATGACATATTTACCGACTATAATGATGGCATTGAATGTAGTGTTCATGTGTCCGGATACCGGCGATTATGTAGTATTATTTATTTAAAAATATAATGCCTTTCACATAAATTATATATATTACTTGAAATGTAGTTACAGTAATGTCTACATCTCTGCCTTTCTTCTGACTTATAAATCTTGAAGGTTAATTAGCATATATATGCATGTTAATTAGACAATTGATTTGCTGGTGTGTAGCTCTCCACACACCCAGAGCGGGTCCATGTATTTTCCCAAAGCTATATCCATAGTTACCTAGTGCTACTCCGGCCTTCTAGCATTACACAAGTAATGAAGATATATGACATATTTACCCCCTATAATGATGTTATTGAATGTATATCACACTACACACACACCCAGAGCGAGTCCATGTATAGCGAACGCATACCAGCGAATAATCATCAGCATCTATATAACAAAACTATTGTCCCATGGAGTTAATTTCACTTCCAGACACCTATTTTTCAATACAATTTCAATATTTTCTGGCTATTTATGCTAAATATTATTGTAACTATGCATTATTGTAGTTTATACCATTATTTCAATTTGTGACGACGTGTGTACAAGAGGCTGATATGCCAGCAAACACTCTCCAGGCAACAATCTGTCTTGGATAAGTCGCTCCACAACATTGACGCTTGGATCGTCGACTTGATTTGGCGTCACCTGCTCTTTATTTTCGTCTAATTTCTTTATAAAAAGATACTTTTTCGGATTAAAATTATGTTTTTTCATGTTGTATGTTCAGCATCAACATTGTAATGAGTAAATATATCATATTTATTCATTACTAACGTATTGCCAGGAAGTTTTCTGAAGCGTGTGTAGCATGTGCTAGTTTTTGGTAATTAGACGGACCGCCACGTGGTACCCTAATACAAAACACAACACTTAGGGGTACCCAAAACACTGGCAAATACTACCCCCATGTCTCACCAATATTTACTACCAGAGTAGGTACACTTAAAACGCCCCGTACTTAACTTAATGGTACAGGAACTTCAGGTAAGGGAAATAAGTAAGAGGAGAAGGGAGGAGAGTAGGGGTGCAGCCACAGAGTAGGTCTCGTCCCCACGAATGCCAGCCAGAGAAGAACGCTCCTAGCGACCAGCTAGGCCTCCCGCATGTCGTGGTGCCGGAAGGAGCCTAATTGATCGTGCAGCTAAGCACATTAAAGATCTTCCCCTATGCAACGTATTGTTACTTTACAAATGATTAGAAAGTATTAGTAAGCAAAGTTGGTGCCTATGTTATTATTTAATAATCAACCCCCAGCTCAGTCTTTAAATGCTCTTTGAGAAACCATAATAGTCTTACGTCTGGCAGGGAAGATACAGACAATGACGCATAGGGTTGCGTTCAGCTATACTATAGTTAAGTTTAATAACTCAATTTTGACCTCTGGTTTCCACTAAAGAACCCAGGGTCGTAACAATGTCAAAGAAATGCAATGATTGAAATAATGAGAATGGAATTAAATTTACAGAGTGTGTGTGATAGAGTCCGTGACATTAACACTAGAGTATCTATTCGTTTCATGCGGAGAAAAGGAGGGGATAAGTTGTTTCAGAGAGTTCAGACCTGCTTGAGTGACGTACACACTTCCAGGAAACTGAGGGAGACACGCTACACGAGGGGATTAGCTCATGACCTCAGGGAATACGACGTACTTGACTGCTGTAAACCCTCTCGACAGTGTAATATGTCTGCTCCCTGGAAAGTACAGAAAATAGACGTCGAAATTGTACCCCTCAAGGTGAAAAAGATTCATCATGAACCGGGACAATTACGTTGTTTGTATGGAAGCATGATATCTCGGTTACCAAGAGGCAACAGTTTACATGTATATTGCGACGGGTCGGTGGCTGAGGATGGCAGGGCAGGGTGTGGTGTGCTAATAAGGGAATATATACAGAGTTTGGGACTGTGGACAGGATAATTGAACTCCGGCTTAGTAATTATATATCATCCACACAACCTGAACTGCAGGCCATTCTGGCGTGTTTGGAGGAAGTACGTCATGACGACAGAAATGTTTTTGTATTTGTCGATAGCCGAGGAGCACTGGAGTCCTTAAACAGTCGAAACCCAGTCTTCATGTCTATAGTTGAGGACTGTAAGAGAAGAATAACTGAGATACAGCTGAAAGGTTATAGTGTGAAATTCATGTGGATTCCATCTCATGTTGGAATAGTGCTCAACGAGGTGGCGGATGACTTGGCCAAACGTGCCACATCAAAACCACAAGTTGACATTGAATGTGAATTCACAATGAGACAAATAAGAAGCAACATCAGAAATATTCAGGCACAGGCGGGAGTGGAGAGGAGAGAGATAATGTATGAGAGTAGTCAAACCATGCAACACTACATGTATGTGAGTCAAAACACCCATTTCACTTATGGTAAAAGGAGAAATGCTTGGAGTGACTCTGTGTGCATGCGTCTCAGGCTTGGGTACAAATATTACTGGGAATATGGGATAGATGTTCATGATAATGACACGAAGTGTAAACTATGTTGTATGTTAAGGTCTCACACCCTGGCCCGTTATGTTCTTGATTGTCCGTTGATTAATGTATATAGAAACACTGAGATAAGGACTGTTCGTGAACAAATAGCCTGGATGTGTCACAACGGAAAGGTTGATGATATTCTTGTGAGATATAAGAATTTTGCACCAAGACTGTAATATTTTGTTGAATTATCTGCAGGTGTCTTGCAAATTGTCTATACAGTATACCTAGGTCATTAAAGTATTTGTGTGTACGTCTGATAACATACTACTTGTGAAGGAGGAAATGTATATGTTTATCTCTCAGAATGTTTGGTAATGTATTAACCAATGTATGTATTAACACGTTGTACTGAATGGGGTGAGAATAGCTTGAGCTACCTCATCCCTTTGTGTGTATTTTACCTAAATAAACTTATTTCAATTTCAAGTCAATTTCAACATAATGTAACAAAGATTGTAAATACTGTACTATTCAACGTATTCTCACAAACCCAATGTACCTTCTTGTATATATATAAATAAATAAATAAATAAATAAATAAATAAATAAATACAATACCTAAAGCCACGAGTATGCATAGCATTTCAGGCAACCGGGAAGAATGTGTACCCTTACTCAAATCTCTTAATATGTTTGATATTAAATCCTTGCACATCCTCCCATGTGTATTTTATATATATAAAACGCTTAACTGTAATGTCAATCCTGACCTTAAAAGCTTCCTAGAAGGTTGTATCAGATCCCATGAGCACCACACCAGAAACAAATACCTATTTGATATTCAATGGGTACGACTTAGTCAAACTAGAAATACTTTACAAATCAAGGGACCTCGAATGTGGAATGACCTTCCCAATTATGTTAAAGACTGTACCTCTCCCAACCAGCTTAAGATATAACAACAGTAAAAACATTTCGTGTGTGCTTGACGCTCATTGATATGTTCCAGCGTTGTTTTATATTTGGTGCTATTCTATCTTACGCTTTGTTGATCTTTTTTACCTACAGGCTCAAAGAACATTCCATTGCGAACAGATTGGCACAAAAATGAATGACGTACATAGAATAATAATGTCAGGAGAATGAAATAAGTATAAACTTTCAAAGCACCGTAACGCACATGTGTCGTCCCATCACTGATACTGGGTAACAGTTTTGCCGCTTCCAACACTCTTGCGGGTGGGCCGCGACCATTATTTTACGTTTATATTCATATCACCGTGTTGGGAATTTCATTGCGAGTCCATTGATACCAAAATTAACGCTGTAAGACAAGTGTGGAGGTGATAACAATCCCAAGAGTAAAAACATTTTGTTGCTGTTGGGTGCTCATGGCAAGTCATCTACGTAGTTATTTATTTGCTGCTGGTACCCCTATACCTTTCGTGACTTTTTTTACTGATGTTCTTCTAGAGAATTTTATTGCAAACATGTTGGTACCAAAATGAAATACGTAGCTCGAGAACTGAGGTCAGGAGCGTAAAAAGAGTATACACATTTTTGTTTTGACGCTTAAGTGACAAAAACGCCGCGCACACATACCACTAACATTATACTGTGTGACTCACTATAGATGTAAAGTGCCTTGTATAGTGACTGTTGTGAGCCTCTTGTAATGTCACTTGTGACACCTCTTTGTATCACTTGTGACACAAATATATTATATTAAATATATTATAGGGTACAAATACACAAATCACAATACATAAAGCACATTTAACATACTGTCTATCATACAATTATCACACATCCAAACAATGTGATGTGATAAACTACTCTACTACTAAACTACATATTCTACAATCTGATTCTGCCTATTGCTTAATTTAGAAACTGTATGACCAGACCACACACTAGAAGGCGAAGGGACGATGAAGTTTCGGTACCGAACCAGTATTTTCCCAGGTCTTTCCTAAATCTAAACTTATGCAATTTATACCCATTATTTCGTCTGGTGCTGATACTTTTAATATCCCATTTGTTATGTCCATTCATCAACTTGTAAACCTCTATCATGTCACACCTAACTCTTCGCCGTTTCAGTGAATGCAATTGAGGAATTAACTTTGTCATTCTATGCTGGATACGTTCAAGTGAATTTATATAAATTCTATAGTACGGCGACCAAAACTGAACTGCATAATCAAAATGGGGCCTGACCAGAGCAACAAATTGATTGATTGATAAGAATTGAGCCACCCAAGAGACGGCACGGGAATGAATAGCTTTAAAGAGCAAGATATAGCTAAAGAACAAAACCAGGTGTCTTGTTATTAACCCTTCGATTAATAAATCCTAGTGTACTATTTGCCTTATTACGAACATTCATGCATTGATCTTTTGGTTTTAAATTCTTACTAATCATAACTTCAGGTTCCCTTTCGAAATACCAGACTTCGCAATCACAACACCATCTATCTTGTATCATGTAACTCTATCATATCATTACCTAACCTCAAAACATTACATTTATCAGCATTGAACTGCATCTGTCAACCTTTTGCCCGTTTCAAAACTCTATTTAGATCAACTTGAAAAGATAGTGAATCTTCGTTTGTGTTATTTCCCTCCCTATTTTTGTATCATCGGCAAATTTGCAAATGTTGTTACTCAAACCTGAATTTAAATCATTTATATATACAATATTTAGCACTGTCTGTTTTTTTTTAAAGGACGCTGTTTGTCGACCGAATTGTATTTGTGCTGCTTTCAGCCATGTTCCCCCCTTTTTATCTCTTTTTTTATTTGTTCTCAACTCTTTTTATTCTTTATGCTCAATTAGTATTAAGCTTTAGTCATTTTAGTTTTTCATGCCCGAAACGCTTTGCGTAATAGTGGCTTTAGGCATTGTATGTTCTAGCCCTATCTATAAGCTCATTACTCTTTGTAAAATCTCTTGTATGTATGTACCTTACCTAAATAAACATTTGATTTGATTTGAGTATTATAAACAACAGAGGTCCCAGGACAGAGCTTTGAGGTACTCAACCTACAACATTTTCCAACTCTGACTTAACACCATTTATACTAACTCTGTTGAGCGTTGACCATTTGTACATCAACTCTGTTGATGTGAGCACTTAATTGGCGGTCAGTGGTGGAGCTTAATTCTTAAAAAGCAATATATACTTTCGATCGTGATTTAGTTTAGTCTGCCGTTTAAAGAAAAAAAGAGCATATCAATGTTATATCACAGAAAACGAATTTATCATAAACTCATGTATTTGTCTTATCATATTGAACTGCATTCATATTTTTAATATATAACAATATGAATATCCAAATTTCTGTAAATCCCCTACCATGTTGGAATCTGTGGAAATGAATGAGCAAATGTGCTGGCTGAAGGCGCTGAAGGAAACCACATTGGTTTCATTTTGGATACAAATGTCCATGGAGATTCAGAATGGAAACTAATTATATAGTTGAACCTGCAGAGAGGAGTTTAAGAATCTGTGTTGAGAGTGATGGACACAGCCTTCACAATTATACTTCAGAGAATGTAAACATCTAAGAGTCATTAGAAATATGTGTAGAATAATAAACTCTACATTGTTTGAGTTAGGGAAAACACCATTTGTCATATAGATACTAGCTGTTCCTAAAGATTCACCCATTTTGCACCAGCAAGATAACATATAAGATTTTAAGGGTTGATGAATGTTAATCTTCTTGTTTGATAAACTGTGCACTTGAGACACAGTTAATAAGAACACACCAATATATAAGACAACAAAAAGTTTTCAGATTCTATCACACCACTTTCCAGCAACTTTTATAATTTATATAAATTATTTTAGGGAATAATACATAAATTATATATTTAAACATGATATTAGTGTTTACTGGAATGCATAAGGAGTCAAATTGTGTAAAAAGAGCGATTTTTAGAAAATTTGGAAAATTATTTTTTTCTGATCATATATTATAACTAAATGGATTTTGAACGTTTCACTGAGCCAATAAATATCATACACAATTTATTAATGAATTTTCAAAATAACACCATGAATTTTATATTTAAACATGTAAAAACTATTTGTAATACATTAGGAACAAAATAGTTGTAGAAAACAATTTATTATAAAACCTTTGAGTTTGGATTTTTTGTTTAAAAGTTTCTCAAAGGCTCTCCTGCACCATTCTCAATGCAAATCATTCCCACACCTATGGGAGTAGATAGACGAACGTTTCCTAGATGATTTGTGTTTGCTGGGTACCCACAAAATAAACGGTTGTTTAACAATACAGCTCAATTCCGAAGCAATGTCACAAATTAATTAAATACATATGAGAATAAATCCAAATCTATGAAAATTCAATTTATCAATGAAATATATAACATGGAAATGGAATCGTAACATATTTTGTATAGCGTGTGTTGCTCTTACATGCAACAGATGGCACTGTTTAAAAAAATATATGTTTTTACCGGTCGCAGGTGTTGCATCTATACTCACAAAATGAAGGTAAAGTAAACAACACAGCTCAATTCCAACGCAATGTCACACAAAAAATAAATCAAAATGAAAATTAATCAAAATCTATGAAAATTCAATATGTCAATGCAGTCAGAAACATCAGAATCATTGAAATGGAATTGTAACATATTTTAAGTAGCATGTATGTTGCTCTTACATGCAACAGATGGAGCTGTTTTTAAACAAAAGCATAGTTTTACCTGTCAAAGGTGTGGCATCTATACTTATACTTACGAAATGAATGGTATGGTAAACAATACAGCTCAATTCCAACACAATGCCACACAAAATATTTAAATAAAAATTAAAATAAATCACAATCAATGAAAATAAAATTTATCAATGCAATCGGAAAAATTGAAATGGAATTCGTGACATATTTAGTAAAGCGTGCATGTTGCTATTATTTGCAACAGATGATGCTGTTTTTCAAAAAAGGCATTTTTTTTACCTGTCAGAGGGGGTGGCATCTACATAGTAGGTATGTTCAAATACACCCCTATTCGATTACAACATTCTTTCAAAATTTCAAAGCAATAGGTGAAGAACTTCTGGAGATTACAGCATGTGTTGCTCTTACGTCCAATAGATGGCCCTGCTTTTAAAAAAAAACATGTTTTTTCATGTCGCAGGTAAGGCATGTATATAGTAGATAGATACACACACTAGAAAATGAAGCTGTGTTGTTTACCATACCATTCATTTCGTAAGTATAAGAATAGATGCTACACCTGTGACATGTAAAACTGTTCGGTCAAGGACGGACCGAACTTGACTACGACTTAAGAATGGTCCAGGACGGACCAAAACGACGTCGTCCCTTAATTTTCTAGTGTGTGGATTGGTCAACATACTTCAGCCAAGTTACTGTGACACATCGCCTGCATAGAGTAGATATATAAAAAGACGCGCCTATTCGAAAGCAACATTGTGTCAAAATTTCAGAGCAAATGGTAAAGAGGGTTCGAAGATTTCCCTCACATGAAAAACGAAAAACGAAACAAAAGCATGGTTTTTTTTTACCGTCACAGACGTGCCATCTATATAGTATGTATATAAAAACCTGCTCGGATGCGAATGAAACGTTCTGTGAAAATTTGAAAGCAATCGGTGAAGAACTTTCGGAGATTAGCGGTTATGCACAAATGAATATTTTCATTTATATTTATATACTAGCAGTACCCGGCCACGAATTGCTGTGGCTCAGCATCGCATCCCTCAGCATTGTTGAGCTACAGCAACTTTCTCTGTTCCCCAGTCCCCCCCCCACAATTCCCCCCTCACCCTTCTCCTTGGCCTCCCAAACATACCCCAATCCACCATCCTCTCTTCCTTCCCACCATACCCTAGTCCCCTGTCCCTTTGTCCTCCTCACCACTCTCCATTCCACTATCCCATCGTCCCCACTATCCAAAACTACCCTGTCCCCTCGTCCCTCCCCACCATTATGCCCTCCCTTGTCCCTTCTTCTTCCCCAGCATCTCTCACTTCCGTCCCCTCGTCATCCCCCACCATTCCACACTCCCTCCTCCAATGCCTTGCCAAATGGCCAGCTGTTCTCATCAGAAAATTGGGAACATCAAGTGATCTGATATTCCCATCACTGATATATAAGAAAAACAGAAAAAACATTTAATGAAAATATGACAAAAAAAACTATACTCCCGATATGTACAGAATTTTTAAACAACACAGCTGAATTCCAATGCAATTCACACAAAAAAATTAAATCAAAATTAAAATAAATCAAAATCTATGAAAATTCAATTTATCAATGCAATCAAAAACATTGAAATTGGAATTGTAACATATTTAGTGTTGCATGTATGTTGCTCTTACATGCAACAGATTTGCATAGTAGCCTTGCATACTTGGGCCTTGCATAGTAGGCCGAGTACGACGTTCTGGCTACTAAGTATGACATATATATATATATATATATATATATATATATATATATATATATATATATATGTCGTACCTAGTAGCCAGAACGCACTTCTCAGCCTACTATGCAAGGCCCGATTTCCCTAATATGCCAAGTTTTCATGAATTAATATATTTTCTCTAACTTTTTTTCTTGTGAAATGATAAAGCTCCCCATTTCATTATGTATGAGGTCAATTTATTTTTACTGGAGTTAAAATTAACGTAGATATATGACCGAACCTAACCAACCCTACCTAACCTAACCTATCTTTATAGGTTAGGTTAGGTTAGGTAGCCGAAAAAGTTAGGTTAGGTTAGGTTAGGTAATCGTAAAAACTTTAATTCATAAAAACTTGGCTTATTAGGCAAATCAGGCCTTGCATAGTAGGCTGAGAAGTGCGTTCTGGATACTAGGTACGACATTTATATATATATATATATATATATATATATATATATATATATATATATATATATATATATATATATATATATATATATATATATATATATATATATATATATATATATAAATATATATATGTCGTACCTAGTAGCCAGAACGCACTTCTCAGCCTACTATGCATGGCCCAATTTGCCTAATAAGCCAAGTTTTCATGAATTAATGTTTTTTCGACTACCTAACCTACCTAACCTAACCTAACCTAACGTTTTCGGCTACCTAACCTAACCTAATCTATAAAGATAGGTTAGGTTAGGTTAGGTGGGGTTGGTTAGGTTCGGTCATATATCTACGTTAATTTTAATTCCAATAAAAAAAAATTGACCTCATACATAATGAAATGGGTAGCTTTACCATTTCAGAAGAAAAAAATTAAAGAAAATATATTAATTCAGTAAAACTTGGCTTATTAGGCAAATCAGGCCTTACAAAGTAGGCTGAGAAGTGAGTTCTGGCTATTAGGTACGACATATATATATATATATATATATATATATATATATATATATATATATATATATATATATATATATATATATATATATATATATATATATATATATATATATTTTATTAAATATGACCGAAAAAGTAAGATTAATAATTCTAACACGAATTTTCTCAATCTTTCGTACATTATGCTTCACTGTTGGAGGTAAATCAAAAATCACTTCTCCAAAATTCATTTTTATTTCTAGTCTGACGCGACACGGGCGCGTTTCGTAAAACTTATTACATTTTCAAAGACTTCACAAATACACAACTGATTAGAACTTGCGTTTCCCTGATTTTATATCTACATTTGAGTGAGGTGGGAAGGGTGATGTGGCATTACATTTGAGTGAGGTGGGAAGGATGATGTGGCATTAGAGGATATTAATAGGGTATTAAAAGTATCAACACAAGACAGAACACGAAACAATGGATATTGAATAGAAGTGTTTGTAGAAAGCCTATTGGTCCATATTTCTTGATGCTTCTATATTGGAGCAGAGTCTTGAGGTGGGTAGAATATAGTTGTGCAATAATTGGCTGTTGATTGCTGGTGTTGACTTCTTGATGTGTAGTGCCTCGCAAACGTCAAGCCGCCTGCTATCGCTGTATCTATCGATGATTTCTGTGTTGTTTACTAGGATTTCTCTGGCGATGGTTTGGTTATGGGAAGAGATTATATGTTCCTTAATGGAGCCCTGTTGTTTATGCATCGTTAAACGCCTAGAAAGAGATGTTGTTGTCTTGCCTATATACTGGGTTTTTTGGAGCTTACAGTCCCCAAGTGGGCATTTGAAGGCATAGACGACGTTAGTCTCTTTTAAAGCGTTCTGTTTCGTGTCTGGAGAGTTTCTCATGAGTAGGCTGGCCGTTTTTCTGGTTTTATAGTAAATCGTCAGTTGTATCCTCTGATTTTTGTCTGTAGGGATAACGTTTCTATTAACAATATCTTTCAGGACCCTTTCCTCTGTTTTATGAGCTGTGGAAAAGAAGTTCCTGTAAAATAGTCTAATAGGGGGTATAGGTGTTGTGTTAGTTGTCTCTTCGGAGGTTGCATGGCTTTTCACTTTCCTTCTTATGATGTCTTCGATGAAACCATTGGAGAAACCGTTATTGACTAGAACCTGCCTTACCCTACAGAGTTCTTCGTCGACTTGCTTCCATTCTGAGCTGTGGCTGAGAGCACGGTCGACGTATGCGTTAACAACACTCCTCTTGTACCTGTCAGGGCAGTCGCTGTTGGCATTTAGGCACATTCCTATGTTTGTTTCCTTTGTGTAGACTGCAGTGTGGAAACCTCCGCCCTTTTCCATGACTGTTACATCTAGAAAAGGCAGCTTCCCATCCTTTTCCGTCTCGTAAGTGAAACGCAGCACGGAACTCTGCTCAAATGCCTCCTTCAGCTCCTGCAGATGTCTGACATCAGGTACCTGTGTAAAAATGTCGTCAACATACCTGCAGTATATGGCCGGTTTCAAGTTCATGTCGACTAAGACTTTTTGCTCGATGGTACCCATGTAGAAGTTTGCAAACAGGACACCTAGGGGAGAACCCATAGCGACCCCATCTACTTGCTTATACATGTGCCCATCCGGGCTCAAGAAGGGTGCCTCTTTAGTACAAGCTTGGAGTAGTTTCCTCAGAATACTTTCTGGCATGTCAAGAGGAGCACAGGCTGGATCACGATACACTCTGTCGGCTATCATTCCGATTGTCTCGTCCACAGGTACGTTGGTAAACAGCGATTTTACGTCCAACGAGGCTCTTATCCCTGTGGCCCGTGCGCCCCGCAGTAAGTCCACAAATTCCTTTGGAGACTTCAGGCTGAAGGCGCAAGGAACATAAGGAGTCAGCAGGCCGTTGAGTCGCTTCGCCAATCTGTACGTGGGTGTGGGTATCTGGCTAATGATTGGCCGAAGTGGGTTTCCAGGCTTGTGCGTCTTGACATTTCCATACGCATATCCAGGTTTATATTCCCCAATGATCTTTGGCAGGTGGAGTCCGGATTTCTTGGCGTTCACAGTTTCGATCAGTTTGTTGACCTTTGCTTTTAATTCGGCTGTAGTGTCCTTCGTTACCCTTTGGAACTTAGTTTGGTCAGAGAGTATGATGTTCATTTTCGCCAGATATTCGTCTTTTTTAAGAATGACATATATTGGCGACTTGTCACCTCTCCTGACAACTATCTCCTTGTTCTCACGAAGGCTTTTAGCTGCCGCTCTAAGCTCGGGGGACAGTATGGTGCTTCTGTAGTTGCCTCGATTCTTTCCTCCTTCTGCAATAAGTTCTGCTTGTAAGGTATCTTTGGTAGTGACCTTCTTTTGTGTCACGAGGTCGAATATGTCGTCCAACAGAATTTCCAACTCCACTTTCCGGGCCATTTCACTCGGTCTGGACATAACATGACAGTTTATGCCCAGATTTAGGAGAGTGACTTGGTCCTCAGTGAGGTTAATTCCTGCAAGGTTCAGGAAGCCATCTCTTGGTCGTGGAATTGCCATAGGTCCTCCATATAATGTTGTTAGTTTCTTGATAATCCTTGTTTCAGTGCTGAGGTGATGTTGGTCTGTGAGGATGTCGAGGTGTTGTTCAATGCGGGTACGGATACTATGGTCGATGTTGCTATTTCTCCACTCGTTTGTAGCATGAAGTAGTTGCGTTTTTTTGTCTTTGATTTCATTCTCTGCCTTGTATATCTGATCACGAATCAGATCCTGGCGATATTTTATCGTGAAGGCTTGATTCCTTGCTGCTGGGTCGTGCACTTTAACATTAGTATATTTTGGTAGCAGTCTTTCCTGTAGACATATTTTATTAAATATGACCGAAAAAGTAAGATTAATAATTCTAACACGAATTTTCTCAATCTTTCGTACATTATGCTTCACTGTTGGAGGTAAATCAAAAATCACTTCTCCAAAATTCATTTTTATTTCGTCTGACGCGACACGGGCGCGTTTCGTAAAACTTATTACATTTTCAAAGACTTCACAAATACACAACTGATTAGAACTTGCGTTTCCCTGATTTTATATCTACATTTGAGTGAGGTGGGAAGGGTGATGTGGCATTACATTTGAGTGAGGTGGGAAGGATGATGTGGCATTAGAGGATATTAATAGGGTATTAAAAGTATCAACACAAGACAGAACACGAAACAATGGATATTGAATAGAAGTGTTTGTAGAAAGCCTATTGGTCCATATTTCTTGATGCTTCTATATTGGAGCGGAGTCTTGAGGTGGGTAGAATATAGTTGTGCAATAATTGGCTGTTGATGGCTGGTGTTGACTTCTTGATGTGTAGTGCCTCGCAAACGTCAAGCCGCCTGCTATCGCTGTATCTATCGATGATTTCTGTGTTGTTTACTAGGATTTCTCTGGCGATGGTTTGGTTATGAGAAGAGATTATATGTTCCTTAATGGAGCCCTGTTGTTTATGCATCGTTAAACGCCTAGAAAGAGATGTTGTTGTCTTGCCTATATACTGGGTTTTTTGGAGCTTACAGTCCCCAAGTGGGCATTTGAAGGCATAGACGACGTTAGTCTCTTTTAAAGCGTTCTGTTTCGTGTCTGGAGAGTTTCTCATGAGTAGGCTGGCCGTTTTTCTGGTTTTATATGGAGCTTACAGTCCCCAAATGCCCACTTGGGGACTGTAAGCTCCAAAAAACCCAGTATATAGGCAAGACAACAACATCTCTTTCTAGGCGTTTAACGATGCATAAACAACAGGGCTCCATTAAGGAACATATAATCTCTTCCCATAACCAAACCATCGCCAGAGAAATGGCCCGGAAAGTGGAGTTGGAAATTCTGTTGGACGACATATTCGACCTCGAGACACAAAAGAAGGTCACTACCAAAGATACCTTACAAGCAGAACTTATTGCAGAAGGAGGAAAGAATCGAGGCAACTACAGAAGCACCATACTGTCCCCCGAGCTTAGAGCGGCAGCTAAAAGCCTTCGTGAGAACAAGGAGATAGTTGTCAGGAGAGGTGACAAGTCGCCAATATATGTCATTCTTAAAAAAGACGAATATCTGGCGAAAATGAACATCATACTCTCTGACCAAACTAAGTTCCAAAGGGTAACGAAGGACACTACAGCCGAATTAAAAGCAAAGGTCAACAAACTGATCGAAACTGTGAACGCCAAGAAATCCGGACTCCACCTGCCAAAGATCATTGGGGAATATAAACCTGGATATGCGTATGGAAATGTCAAGACGCACAAGCCTGGAAACCCACTTCGGCCAATCATTAGCCAGATACCCACACCCACGTACAGATTGGCGAAGCGACTCAACGGCCTGCTGACTCCTTATGTTCCTTGCGCCTTCAGCCTGAAGTCTCCAAAGGAATTTGTGGACTTACTGCGGGGCGCACGGGCCACAGGGATAAGAGCCTCGTTGGACGTAAAATCGCTGTTTACCAACGTACCTGTGGACGAGACAATCGGAATGATAGCCGACAGAGTGTATCGTGATCCAGCCTGTGCTCCTCTTGACATGCCAGAAAGTATTCTGAGGAAACTACTCCAAGCTTGTACTAAAGAGGCACCCTTCTTGAGCCCGGATGGGCACATGTATAAGCAAGTAGATGGGGTCGCTATGGGTTCTCCCCTAGGTGTCCTGTTTGCAAACTTCTACATGGGTACCATCGAGCAAAAAGTCTTAGTCGACATGAACTTGAAACCGGCCATATACTGCAGGTATGTTGACGACATTTTTACACAGGTACCTGATGTCAGACATCTGCAGGAGCTGAAGGAGGCATTTGAGCAGAGTTCCGTGCTGCGTTTCACTTACGAGACGGAAAAGGATGGGAAGCTGCCTTTTCTAGATGTAACAGTCATGGAAAAGGGCGGAGGTTTCCACACTGCAGTCTACACAAAGGAAACAAACATAGGAATGTGCCTAAATGCCAACAGCGACTGCCCTGACAGGTACAAGAGGAGTGTTGTTAACGCATACGTCGACCGTGCTCTCAGCCACAGCTCAGAATGGAAGCAAGTCGACGAAGAACTCTGTAGGGTAAGGTAGGTTCTAGTCAATAACGGTTTCTCCAATGGTTTCATCGAAGACATCATAAGAAGGAAAGTGAAAAGCCATGCAACCTCCGAAGAGACAACTAACACAACACCTATACCCCCTATTAGACTATTTTACAGGAACTTCTTTTCCACAGCTCATAAAACAGAGGAAAGGGTCCTGAAAGATATTGTTAATAGAAACGTTATCCCTACAGACAAAAATCAGAGGATACAACTGACGATTTACTATAAAACCAGAAAAACGGCCAGCCTACTCATGAGAAACTCTCCAGACACGAAACAGAACGCTTTAAAAGAGACTAACGTCGTCTATGCCTTCAAATGCCCACTTGGGGACTGTAAGCTCCAAAAAACCCAGTATATAGGCAAGACAACAACATCTCTTTCTAGGCGTTTAACGATGCATAAACAACAGGGCTCCATTAAGGAACATATAATCTCTTCCCATAACCAAACCATCGCCAGAGAAATCCTAGTAAACAACACAGAAATCATCGATAGATACAGCGATAGCAGGCGGCTTGACGTTTGCGAGGCACTACACATCAAGAAGTCAACACCAGCAATCAACAGCCAATTATTGCACAACTATATTCTACCCACCTCAAGACTCCGCTCCAATATAGAAGCATCAAGAAATATGGACCAATAGGCTTTCTACAAACACTTCTATTCAATATCCATTGTTTCGTGTTCTGTCTTGTGTTGATACTTTTAATACCCTATTAATATCCTCTAATGCCACATCATCCTTCCCACCTCACTCAAATGTAATGCCACATCACCCTTCCCACCTCACTCAAATGTAGATATAAAATCAGGGAAACGCAAGTTCTAATCAGTTGTGTATTTGTGAAGTCTTTGAAAATGTAATAAGTTTTACGAAACGCGCCCGTGTCGCGTCAGACTAGAAATAAAAATGAATTTTGGAGAAGTGATTTTTGATTTACCTCCAACAGTGAAGCATAATGTACGAAAGATTGAGAAAATTCGTGTTAGAATTATTAATCTTACTTTTTCGGTCATATTTAATAAAATATGTCTACAGGAAAGACTGCTACCAAAATATACTAATATATATATATATATATATATATATATATATATATATATATATATATATATATATATATATATATATATATATATATATATATATATATATATATATAAGGCACAACTCTCCTAAACACGAGAATGAAGTATACAACTTTAGAACACTTTCCCACCAGGAGACTCGAACCCTAGCCAGCACAGAAGCCTTCCAGCAACTGGCATAACAGGTACGCCTTAACCCGCTCCACCACCTGCTGAGACCCTTAAAAGAGATGGTAATTTCGGAGTATTTAAATACACCAAAGATCACCACCTCCCAAGAGCACTAGAGCAAGTGCTCTTGGGAGGTGGTGATCTTTGGTGTATTTAAATACTCCGAAATTACCATCTCTTTTAAGGGTCTCAGCAGGTGGTGGAGCGGGTTAAGGCGTACCTGTTATTCCAGTTGCTGGAAGGCTTCTGTGCTGGCTAGGGTTCGAGTCTCCTGGTGGGAAAGTGTTCTAAAGTTGTATACTTCACTCTCGTGTTTAGGAGAGTTGTGCCTTAAGCATAGACACTGTGTCTTCCCATATTAACAGGGACTTGATGAAATAAACGTATAAATGACCCCTCACTTGCTCTAGTGCTCTTGGGAGGTGGTGATCTTTGGTGTATTTAAATACTCCGAAATTACCATCTCTTTTAAGGGTCTGAGCAGGTGGTGGAGCGGGTTAAGGCGTACCTGTTATGCCAGTTGCTGGAAGGCTTCTGTGCTGGCTAGGGTTCGAGTCTCCTGGTGGGAAAGTGTTCTAAAGTTATATATATATATATATATATATATATATATATATATATATATATATATATATATATATATATATATATATATATATATATATATATATATATATATATGTCATACCTAGTAGCCAGAATGCACTTCTTGGCCTACTATGCAAGGCCTGATTTGCATAATAAGTCAAGTTTTCCTGAATTAATATATATTTTTTTATTTTTGTTATGAAATGATGAAGCTACCCATTTCATAATGTATGAGGCCAATTTTTTTTCATTGGAGTTAAAATTAACGTAGATATATGACCGAACCTAACCATCCCTACCTAACCTAACCTAACCTATTTTTATAGGTTAGGTAGCCAAAAAAGTTAGGTTAGGTTAGGTTAGGTAGTCGAAAAATAATTAATTCATGAAAACTTGGCTTATTAGGCAAAATGGGCCTTGCATAGTAGGCTGAGAAGTGCGTTCTGGCTACTAGGTACGACATATATATATATATATATATATATATATATATATATATATAAATGTGTATATATATATATATATATATATATATATATATATATATATATATATATATATATATATATATATATATATATATATATATATATATATATATATATATATATATATATATATATATATATATATATATATATATATATATATATATATATATATATATATATATATATTTATATATATATATATATATATATATATATATATATATATATATATATATATATATATATATATATATATATATATATATATATATATATATATATATATATATATATTTATATATAAGTCGTACCTAGTAGCCAGAACGCACTTCTCAGCCTACTATGCAAGGCCCGATTTGCCTAATAAGCCAAGTTTTCCTGAATTAATATATTTTCTCTAATTTTTTTCTTATGAAATGATAAATCTACCAATTTCATTATGTATGAGGTCAATTTTTTTTTATTGGAGTTAAAATTAACGTAGATATATGACCGAACCTAACCAACCCTACCTAACCTATCTCTATAGGTTAGGTAAGGTTAGGTAGCCAAAAAAGTTAGGTTAGGTTAGGTTAGGTAGGTTAGGTAGTCGAAAAACAATTAATTCATGAAAACTTGGCTTATTAGGCAAATTGGGCCTTGAATAGTAGGCTGAGAAGTGCGTTATGGCTATTAGGTACGACATATATATATATGTATATATATATATATATATATATGTCATACCTAGTAGCCAGAACACACTTCTCAGCCTATTATGCAAGGCCCAATTTGCCTAATAAGCCAAGTTTTCATGAATTAAAGGTTTTTCGACTACCTAACCTAACCTAACTCTTTGGGCTACTTAATTAACCTAACCTAACCTATAAAGATAGGTTAGGTTAGGTAAGGTAGGGTTGGTTAGGTTCGGTCATATATCTACGTTAATTTTGACTCCATTAAAAAAATATTGACCTAATACATAATGAAATGGGTAGCTTTATCATTTCAGAAGAAAAAAAATAGAGAAAATATATTAATTCAGTAAAACTTGGCTTATTAGGCAAATCGGGCCTTGCATAGTAGGCTGAGAAGTGCATTCTGGCTACTAGGTACGACACACACACACATATATATATATATATATATATATATATATATATATATATATATATATATATTATTAAATATGATCGTAAAGGTAAGATTAATTATTCTAACACGAATCTTCGCAATATTTCTTATGTTTTTCTTCACTGTCGTGGGTAATTGAAATATCAACTTTCCTGAATTCATATATGGATATTGGGTGAGGTGGGTACATAAGAATGAAGGTAACTGCAGAGGGCCTATTGACCCATACGGGGTCTTGAAGTGGGTAGAATGTAGTTATGCGATAAATGGATGTTCATTGCTGGTGTTGAATTTTTTTATGTGTAGTGCCTCGCTGATGTCGAGCCTCCTGCTATCGCCATATCTATCGATGATTTCTGTGTTGTTTGTTAAGATTTTTCTGGTGAGGGTGTGATTGTGAGAAGAGATCATATATTCCTTGATTGAGCCCTGTTGTTTGTACATTCTTAATTGCCTGGAAAGAGATTTGTTGTCTTGCCTATATACTGAGTTGTTTGGGACTTACAGTCCCCAAGTGGCCATTTGTAAGCATAGAATACGTTTGTTTCCTTCTTGGCATTCTGTTTGGTGTCTGGGAAGTTTTGCATGAGTAGGTTTGTCGTGTTTTGGGATTTTATAGTAAACTGATAATTGTATTTTCTGATTTTTGTCTGTGAGGATAACGTTCCTTTTAATTATAACTTTCAGGACCCTTTCCTCCGTTTTATGAGCTGTCGAAAAGAAGTTCCTGTAAAACAGCCTAATAGGGGGTACAGGTGTTGTGTTAGTTGACTCTTCAGAGGTTGCAAGGCGTTTCACCTTTCTTTTTATGATGTCTTCAACATATCCGTTAGAAAAGTCATTGTTGACTGGGACCTGCATCTGTTGGTGAGGTTAAGTGCATCATGAGCATCAATGTCTTCAGTCCTCTCATCCATCCTCTCCAGGTCAGTGATCATCTTACCAAGGACCTCGTTGATGGCATTCCCTTCAAGGGGAGCTCCTAGGAGTATGCAATCCATAGAGTTGGTTACATGAATTATATATATATATATACAGTCTTCCAGACCCATGGAGAGTGAAATTACCGGTGACAGATGTGGCTTGTCACCTGACGAGGGGGGAGCTGAGAGGAAGAGGGGCGGGAGGGGAAGATATGACCCCACGAACTACTGGAGATAGTCTTTCAGTTAGCCACTGAATGGTTGACAGTACACACCTCCCAGACTAGGCCCTTTGAAAAACGATTATTGTTAATGGACATCATCCGCCCCTGGTCCGGCTCTCAACACGGCCTGGTCTGACACCTAACTAATGCCCTCATCATATACACACACGTGCATTGTTACATAAAACAGACTTTCTCTGCCAACTGCTACCTCCTCTCCTTCACATCTTAAGAGAGTCTGCTCTCTCTCTCTATC
>NC_091178.1:33838210-34025710 GCF_040958095.1 Procambarus clarkii | reverse complement strand
AGCCTGAATGGTCCCCAGGACTATATACAACTGAAAACTCACACCGCAGAAGTGACTCGAACCCCATACTCCCAGGAGCAACGCAACTGGTATGTACAGGGACGCCTTAATCTGCTTGACCATCACGACCGGACAAAAGGAAGTGATAGCCGGGGCTATTTTAACCACTTCCCCGCCGGCACTCTGATGGTAATCTTGGGCATAGCATTTTATCAAATCACCTCATTCTTTGGGACACACGTGAGGAACACAAATGCAAACAAGCCTGAATGGTCCCCAGGACTATATACAACTCAAAACTCACACCCCAGAAGTGACTCGAACCCATACTCCCAGGAGCAACGTAACTGGTATGTACAGGGACGCCTTAATCCGCTTGACCATCACGACCGGACAAAAGGAAGTGATAGCCGAGGCTATTTGAACCACTTCCCCGCCAGCACTCGGATGGTAATCTTGGGCATAGCATTTTATCAAATCACCTCATTCTTTGGGGCACACGTGAGGAACACAAATGCAAATAAGCGTGAATGGTCCCCAGGACTATATACAAATGAAAACTCACACCCCAGAAGTGACTCGAACCCATACTCCCAGGAGCAACGCAACTGGTATGTACAGGGACGCCTTAATCCGCTTGACCATCACGACCGGACAAAAGGAAGTGATAGCCGAGGCTATTTGAACCACTTCCCCGCCGGCACTCGGATGGCAATCTTGGGCATAGCATTTTATCAAATCACCTCATTCTTTGGGGCACAGGTGAGGAACACAAATGCAAACAAGCCTGAATGGTCCCCAGGACTATATACAACTGAAAACTCACACCCCAGAAGTGACTCGAACCCATACTCCCAGGAGCAACGCAACTGGTATGTACAGGGACGCCTTAATCCGCTTGACCATCACGACCGGACAAAAGGAAGTGATAGCCGAGGCTATTTGAACCACTTCCCCGCCGATACTCGGATGGTAATCTTGGGCATAGCATTTTATCAAATCACCTCATTCTTTGGGGCACAGGTGAGGAACACAAATGCAAACAAGCCTGAATGGTCCCCAGGACTATATACAACTGAAAACTCACACCCCAGAAGTGACTCGAACCCATACTCCCAGGAGCAACGCAACTGGTATGTACAGGGACGCCTTAATCCGCTTGACCATCACGACCGGACATAAGCAAGTGATAGCCGAGGCTATTTGAACCACTTCCCCGCCGGCACTCGGATGGCAATCTTGGGCATAGCATTTTATCAAATCACCTCATTCTTTGGGGCACAGGTGAGGAACACAAATGCAAACAAGCCTGAATGGTCCCCAGGTCTATATACAACTGAAAACTCACACCCCAGAAGTGACTCGAACCCCATACTCCCAGGAGCAACGCAACTGGTATGTACAGGGACGCCTTAATCCGCTTGACCATCACGACCGGACAAAAGGAAGTGATAGCCGGGGCTATTTTAACCACTTCCCCGCCGGCACTCGGATGGTAATCTTGGGCATAGCATTTTATCAAATCACTTCATTCTTTGGGACACACGTGAGGAACACAAATGCAAACAAGCCTGAATGGCCCCCAGGACTATATACAACTCAAAACTCACACCCCAGAAGTGACTCGAACCCATACTCCCAGGAGCAACGTAACTGGTATGTACAGGGACGCCTTAATCCGCTTGACCATCACGACCGGACAAAAGGAAGTGATAGCCGAGGCTATTTGAACCACTTCCCCGCCAGCACTCGGATGGTAATCTTGGGCATAGCATTTTATCAAATCACCTCATTCTTTGGGGCACACGTGAGGAACACAAATGCAAATAAGCCTGAATGGTCCCCAGGACTATATACAACTGAAAACTCACACCCCAGAAGTGACTTGAACCCATACTCCCAGGAGCAACGCAACTGGTATGTACAGGGACGCCTTAATTTTCTTGACCATCACGACTGGACAAAAGGAAGTGATAGCCGAGGCTATTTGAACCACTTCCCCGCCGGCACTCGGATGGTAATCTTGGGCATAGCATTTTATCAAATCACCTCATTCTTTGGGGCACAGGTGAGGAACACAAATGCAAACAAGCCTGAATGGTCCCCAGGACTATATACAACTGAAAACTCACACCCCAAAAGTGACTCGAACCCATACTCCCAGGAGCAACGCAACTGGTATGTACAGGGACGCCTTAATCCGTTTGACCATCACGACCGGACAAAAGGAAGTGATAGCCGAGGCTATTTGAACCACTTCCCCGCCGGCACTCGGATGGTAATCTTGGGCAAAGCATTTTATCATATCACCTCATTCTTTGGGGCACACGTTAGGAACACAAATGCAAACAAGCCTGAATGGTCCCCAGGACTATATACAACTGAAAACTCACACCCCAGAAGTGACTCGAACCCATACTCCCAGGAGCAACGCAACTGGCATGTACAGGGACGCCTTAATCCGCTTGACCATCACGACCAGACATAAGCAAGTGATAGTTGAGGCTATTTGAACCACTTCCCCGCCGGCACTCGGATGGTAATCTTGGGCATAGCATTTTATCAAATCACCTCATTCTTTGGGGCACAGGTGAGGAACACAAATGCAAACAAGCCTGAATGGTCCCCAGGACTATATACAACTGAAAACTCACACCCCAGAAGTGACTCGAACCCCATACTCCCAGGAGCAACGCAACTGGTATGTACAGGGACGCCTTAATCCGCTTGACCATCACGACCGGACAAAAGGAAGTGATAGCCGAGGCTATTTGAACCACTTCCCCGCCAGCACTCGGATGGTAATCTTGGGCATAGTATTTTATCAAATCACCTCATTCTTTGGGGCACACGTGAGGAACACAAATGCAAATAAGCCTGAATGGTCCCCAGGACTATATACAACTGAAAACTCACACTCCAGAAGTGACTCGAACCCATTCTCCCAGGAGCAACGCAACTGGTATGTACAGGGACGCCTTAATCCGCTTGACCATCACGACCGGACAAAGGAAGTGATAGCCGAGGCTATTTGAACCACTTCCCCGCCGGCACTCGGATGGTAATCTTGGGCATAGCATTTTATCAAATCACCTCATTCTTTGGGGCACACGTGAGGAACACAAATGCAAACAAGCCTGAATGGTCCCCAGGACTATATACAACTGAAAACTCACACCCCAGAAGTGACTCGAACCCATACTCCCAGGAGCAACGCAACTGGTATGTACAGGGACGCCTTAATCCGCTTGACCATCACGACCAGACATAAGCAAGTGATAGCCGAGGCTATTTGAACCACTTCCCCGCCGGCACTCGGATGGTAATCTTGGGCATAGCATTTTATCAAATCACCTCATTCTTTGGGGCACAGGTGAGGAACACAAATGCAAACAAGCCTGAATGGTCCCCAGGACTATATACAACTGAAAACGCACACCCCAGAAGTGACTCGAACCCCATACTCCCAGGAGCAACGCAACTGGTATGTACAGGGACGCCTTAATCCGCTTGACCATCACGACCGTACAAAAGGAAGTGATAGCCGGGGCTATTTTAACCACTTCCCCGCCGGCACTCGGATGGTAATCTTGGGCATAGCATTTTATCAAATCACCTCATTCTTTGGGACACACGTGAGGAACACAAATGCAAACAAGCCTGAATGGTCCCCAGGACTATATACAACTCAAAACTCACACCCCAGAAGTGACTCGAACCCATACTCCCAGGAGCAACGTAACTGGTATGTACAGGGACGCCTTAATCCGCTTGACCATCACGACCGGACAAAAGGAAGTGATAGCCGAGGCTATTTGAAGCACTTCCCCGCCAGCACTCGGATGGTAATCTTGGGCATAGCATTTTATCAAATCACCTCATTCTTTGGGGCACACGTGAGGAACACAAATGCAAATAAGCCTGAATGGTCCCCAGGACTATATACAACTGAAAACTCACACCCCAGAAGTGACTCGAACCCATTCTCCCAGGAGCAACGCAACTGGTATGTACAGGGACGCCTTAATCCGCTTGACCATCACGACCGGACAAAAGGAAGTGATAGCCGAGGCTATTTGAACCATTTCCCCGCCGGCACTCGGATGGTAATCTTGGGCATAGCATTTTATCAAATCACCTCATTCTTTGGGGCACACGTGAGGAACACAAATGCAAACAAGCCTGAATGGTCCCCAGGACTATATACAACTGAAAACTCACACCCCAGAAGTGACTCGAACCCATACTCCCAGGAGCAACGCAACTGGTATGTACAGGGACGCCTTAATCCGCTTGACCATCACGACCAGACATAAGCAAGTGATAGCCGAGGCTATTTGAACCACTTCCCCGCCGGCACTCGGATGGTAATCTTGGGCATAGCATTTTATCAAATCACCTCATTCTTTGGGGCACAGGTGAGGAACACAAATGCAAACAAGCCTGAATGGTCCCCAGGACTATATACAACTGAAAACGCACACCCCAGAAGTGACTCGAACCCCATACTCCCAGGAGCAACGCAACTGGTATGTACAGGGACGCCTTAATCCGCTTGACCATCACGACCGGACAAAAGGAAGTGATAGCCGGGGCTATTTTAACCACTTCCCCGCCGGCACTCGGATGGTAATCTTGGGCATAGCATTTTATCAAATCACCTCATTCTTTGTGGCACACGTGAGGAACACAAATGCAAACAAGCCTGAATGGTCCCCAGGACTATATACAACTGAAAACTCACACCCCAGAAGTGACTCGAACCCATACTCCCAGGAGCAACGCAACTGGTATGTACAGGGACGCCTTAATCCGCTTGACCATCACGACAGGACAAAAGGAAGTGATAGCCGAGGCTAGTTGAACCACTTCCCCGCCGGCACTCGGATGGTAATCTTGGGCATAGCATTTTATCAAATCACCTCATTCTTTGGGGCACACGTGAGGAACACAAATGCAAACACGCCTGAATGGTCCCCAGGACTATATACAACTGAAAACTCACACCCCAGAAGTGACTCGAACCCATACTCCCAGGAGCAACGCAACTGGTATGTACAAGGACGCCTTAATCCGCTTGACCATCACGACCGGACATAAGCAAGTGATAGCCGAGGCTATTTGAACCACTTCCCCGCCGGCACTCGGATGGTAATCTTGGGCATAGCATTTTATCAAATCACCTCATTCTTTGGGGCACACGTGAGGAACACAAATGCAAACAAGCCTGAATGGTCCCCAGGACTATATACAACTGAAAACTCACACCCCAGAAGTGACTCGAACCCATACTCCCAGGAGCAACGCAACTGGTATGTACAGGGACGCCTTAATCCGCTTGACCATCACGACCGGACATAAGGAAGTGATAGCCGAGGCTATTTGAACCACTTCCCCACCGGCACTCGGATGGTAATCTTGGGCGTAGCATTTTATCAAATCACCTCATTCTTTGGGGCACACGTGAGGAACACAAATGCAAACAAGCCTGAATGGTCCCCAGGACTATATACAACTGAAAACTCACACCCCAGAAGTGACTCGAACCCATACTCCCAGGAGCAACGCAACTGGTATGTACAGGGACGCCTTAATCCGCTTGACCATCACGACCGGACAAAAGGAAGTGATAGCCGAGGCTATTTGAACCACTTCCCCGCCGGCACTCAGATGGTAATCTTGGGCATAGCATTTTATCAAATCACCTCATTCTTTGGGGCACACGTGAGGAACACAAATGCAAACAAGCCTGAATGGTCCCCAGGACTATATACAACTGAAAACTCACACCCCAGAAGTGACTCGAACCCATACTCCCAGGAGCAACGCAACTGGTATGTACAGGGACGCCTTAATCCGCTTGACCATCACGACCGGACAAAAGGAAGTGATAGCCGAGGCTATTTGAACCACTTCCCCGCCGGCACTCGGATGGTAATCTTGGTAATAGCATTTTATCAAATCACCTCATTCTTTGGGGCACACGTGAGGAACACAAATGCAAACAAGCCTGAATGGTCCCCAGGACTATATACAACTGAAAACTCACACCCCAGAAGTGACTCGAACCCATACTCCCAGGAGCAACGCAACTGGTATGTACAGGGACGCCTTAATCCGCTTGACCATCACGACCGGACATAAGGAAGTGATAGCCGAGGCTATTTGAACCACTTCCCCACCGGCACTCGGATGGTAATCTTGGGCGTAGCATTTTATCAAATCACCTCATTCTTTGGGGCACACGTGAGGAACACAAATGCAAACAAGCCTGAATGGTCCCCAGGACTATATACAACTGAAAACTCACACCCCAGAAGTGACTCGAACCCATACTCCCAGGAGCAACGCAACTGGTATGTACAGGGACGCCTTAATCCGCTTGACCATCACGACCGGACAAAAGGAAGTGATAGCCGAGGCTATTTGAACCACTTCCCCGCCAGCACTCGGATGGTAATCTTGGGCATAGCATTTTATCAAATCACCTCATTCTTTGGGGCACACGTGAGGAACACAAATGCAAATAAGCCTGAATGGTCCCCAGGACTATATACAACTGAAAACTCACACCCCAGAAGTGACTCGAACCCATTCTCCCAGGAGCAACGCAACTGGTATGTACAGGGACGCCTTAATCCGCTTGACCATCACGACCGGACAAAAGGAAGTGATAGCCGAGGCTATTTGAACCATTTCCCCGCCGGCACTCGGATGGTAATCTTGGGCATAGCATTTTATCAAATCACCTCATTCTTTGGGGCACACGTGAGGAACACAAATGCAAACAAGCCTGAATGGTCCCCAGGACTATATACAACTGAAAACTCACACCCCAGAAGTGACTCGAACCCATACTCCCAGGAGCAACGCAACTGGTATGTACAGGGACGCCTTAATCCGCTTGACCATCACGACCAGACATAAGCAAGTGATAGCCGAGGCTATTTGAACCACTTCCCCGCCGGCACTCGGATGGTAATCTTGGGCATAGCATTTTATCAAATCACCTCATTCTTTGGGGCACAGGTGAGGAACACAAATGCAAACACGCCTGAATGGTCCCCAGGACTATATACAACTGAAAACTCACACCCCAGAAGTGACTCGAACCCATACTCCCAGGAGCAACGCAACTGGTATGTACAAGGACGCCTTAATCCGCTTGACCATCACGACCGGACATAAGCAAGTGATAGCCGAGGCTATTTGAACCACTTCCCCGCCGGCACTCGGATGGTAATCTTGGGCATAGCATTTTATCAAATCACCTCATTCTTTGGGGCACACGTGAGGAACACAAATGCAAACAAGCCTGAATGGTCCCCAGGACTATATACAACTGAAAACTCACACCCCAGAAGTGACTCGAACCCATACTCCCAGGAGCAACGCAACTGGTATGTACAGGGACGCCTTAATCCGCTTGACCATCACGACCGGACATAAGGAAGTGATAGCCGAGGCTATTTGAACCACTTCCCCACCGGCACTCGGATGGTAATCTTTGGCGTAGCATTTTATCAAATCACCTCATTCTTTGGGGCACACGTGAGGAACACAAATGCAAACAAGCCTGAATGGTCCCCAGGACTATATACAACTGAAAACTCACACCCCAGAAGTGACTCGAACCCATACTCCCAGGAGCAACGCAACTGGTATGTACAGGGACGCCTTAATCCGCTTGACCATCACGACCGGACAAAAGGAAGTGATAGCCGAGGCTATTTGAACCACTTCCCCGCCGGCACTCAGATGGTAATCTTGGGCATAGCATTTTATCAAATCACCTCATTCTTTGGGGCACACGTGAGGAACACAAATGCAAACAAGCCTGAATGGTCCCCAGGACTATATACAACTGAAAACTCACACCCCAGAAGTGACTCGAACCCATACTCCCAGGAGCAACGCAACTGGTATGTACAGGGACGCCTTAATCCGCTTGACCATCACGACCGGACAAAAGGAAGTGATAGCCGAGGCTATTTGAACCACTTCCCCGCCGGCACTCGGATGGTAATCTTGGTAATAGCATTTTATCAAATCACCTCATTCTTTGGGGCACACGTGAGGAACACAAATGCAAACAAGCCTGAATGGTCCCCAGGACTATATACAACTGAAAACTCACACCCCAGAAGTGACTCGAACCCATACTCCCAGGAGCAACGCAACTGGTATGTACAGGGACGCCTTAATCCGCTTGACCATCACGACAGGACAAAAGGAAGTGATAGCCGAGGCTAGTTGAACCACTTCCCCGCCGGCACTCGGATGGTAATCTTGGGCATAGCATTTTATCAAATCACCTCATTCTTTGGGGCACACGTGAGGAACACAAATGCAAACACGCCTGAATGGTCCCCAGGACTATATACAACTGAAAACTCACACCCCAGAAGTGACTCGAACCCATACTCCCAGGAGCAACGCAACTGGTATGTACAAGGACGCCTTAATCCGCTTGACCATCACGACCGGACATAAGCAAGTGATAGCCGAGGCTATTTGAACCACTTCCCCGCCGGCACTCGGATGGTAATCTTGGGCATAGCATTTTATCAAATCACCTCATTCTTTGGGGCACACGTGAGGAACACAAATGCAAACAAGCCTGAATGGTCCCCAGGACTATATACAACTGAAAACTCACACCCCAGAAGTGACTCGAACCCATACTCCCAGGAGCAACGCAACTGGTATGTACAGGGACGCCTTAATCCGCTTGACCATCACGACCGGACATAAGGAAGTGATAGCCGAGGCTATTTGAACCACTTCCCCACCGGCACTCGGATGGTAATCTTGGGCGTAGCATTTTATCAAATCACCTCATTCTTTGGGGCACACGTGAGGAACACAAATGCAAACAAGCCTGAATGGTCCCCAGGACTATATACAACTGAAAACTCACACCCCAGAAGTGACTCGAACCCATACTCCCAGGAGCAACGCAACTGGTATGTACAGGGACGCCTTAATCCGCTTGACCATCACGACCGGACAAAAGGAAGTGATAGCCGAGGCTATTTGAACCACTTCCCCGCCGGCACTCAGATGGTAATCTTGGGCATAGCATTTTATCAAATCACCTCATTCTTTGGGGCACACGTGAGGAACACAAATGCAAACAAGCCTGAATGGTCCCCAGGACTATATACAACTGAAAACTCACACCCCAGAAGTGACTCGAACCCATACTCCCAGGAGCAACGCAACTGGTATGTACAGGGACGCCTTAATCCGCTTGACCATCACGACCGGACAAAAGGAAGTGATAGCCGAGGCTATTTGAACCACTTCCCCGCCGGCACTCGGATGGTAATCTTGGTAATAGCATTTTATCAAATCACCTCATTCTTTGGGGCACACGTGAGGAACACAAATGCAAACAAGCCTGAATGGTCCCCAGGACTATATACAACTGAAAACTCACACCCCAGAAGTGACTCGAACCCATACTCCCAGGAGCAACGCAACTGGTATGTACAGGGACGCCTTAATCCGCTTGACCATCACGACCGGACATAAGGAAGTGATAGCCGAGGCTATTTGAACCACTTCCCCACCGGCACTCGGATGGTAATCTTGGGCGTAGCATTTTATCAAATCACCTCATTCTTTGGGGCACACGTGAGGAACACAAATGCAAACAAGCCTGAATGGTCCCCAGGACTATATACAACTGAAAACTCACACCCCAGAAGTGACTCGAACCCATACTCCCAGGAGCAACGCAACTGGTATGTACAGGGACGCCTTAATCCGCTTGACCATCACGACCGGACAAAAGGAAGTGATAGCCGAGGCTATTTGAACCACTTCCCCGCCAGCACTCGGATGGTAATCTTGGGCATAGCATTTTATCAAATCACCTCATTCTTTGGGGCACACGTGAGGAACACAAATGCAAATAAGCCTGAATGGTCCCCAGGACTATATACAACTGAAAACTCACACCCCAGAAGTGACTCGAACCCATTCTCCCAGGAGCAACGCAACTGGTATGTACAGGGACGCCTTAATCCGCTTGACCATCACGACCGGACAAAAGGAAGTGATAGCCGAGGCTATTTGAACCATTTCCCCGCCGGCACTCGGATGGTAATCTTGGGCATAGCATTTTATCAAATCACCTCATTCTTTGGGGCACACGTGAGGAACACAAATGCAAACAAGCCTGAATGGTCCCCAGGACTATATACAACTGAAAACTCACACCCCAGAAGTGACTCGAACCCATACTCCCAGGAGCAACGCAACTGGTATGTACAGGGACGCCTTAATCCGCTTGACCATCACGACCAGACATAAGCAAGTGATAGCCGAGGCTATTTGAACCACTTCCCCGCCGGCACTCGGATGGTAATCTTGGGCATAGCATTTTATCAAATCACCTCATTCTTTGGGGCACAGGTGAGGAACACAAATGCAAACACGCCTGAATGGTCCCCAGGACTATATACAACTGAAAACTCACACCCCAGAAGTGACTCGAACCCATACTCCCAGGAGCAACGCAACTGGTATGTACAAGGACGCCTTAATCCGCTTGACCATCACGACCGGACATAAGCAAGTGATAGCCGAGGCTATTTGAACCACTTCCCCGCCGGCACTCGGATGGTAATCTTGGGCATAGCATTTTATCAAATCACCTCATTCTTTGGGGCACACGTGAGGAACACAAATGCAAACAAGCCTGAATGGTCCCCAGGACTATATACAACTGAAAACTCACACCCCAGAAGTGACTCGAACCCATACTCCCAGGAGCAACGCAACTGGTATGTACAGGGACGCCTTAATCCGCTTGACCATCACGACCGGACATAAGGAAGTGATAGCCGAGGCTATTTGAACCACTTCCCCACCGGCACTCGGATGGTAATCTTGGGCGTAGCATTTTATCAAATCACCTCATTCTTTGGGGCACACGTGAGGAACACAAATGCAAACAAGCCTGAATGGTCCCCAGGACTATATACAACTGAAAACTCACACCCCAGAAGTGACTCGAACCCATACTCCCAGGAGCAACGCAACTGGTATGTACAGGGACGCCTTAATCCGCTTGACCATCACGACCGGACAAAAGGAAGTGATAGCCGAGGCTATTTGAACCACTTCCCCGCCGGCACTCAGATGGTAATCTTGGGCATAGCATTTTATCAAATCACCTCATTCTTTGGGGCACACGTGAGGAACACAAATGCAAACAAGCCTGAATGGTCCCCAGGACTATATACAACTGAAAACTCACACCCCAGAAGTGACTCGAACCCATACTCCCAGGAGCAACGCAACTGGTATGTACAGGGACGCCTTAATCCGCTTGACCATCACGACCGGACAAAAGGAAGTGATAGCCGAGGCTATTTGAACCACTTCCCCGCCGGCACTCGGATGGTAATCTTGGTAATAGCATTTTATCAAATCACCTCATTCTTTGGGGCACACGTGAGGAACACAAATGCAAACAAGCCTGAATGGTCCCCAGGACTATATACAACTGAAAACTCACACCCCAGAAGTGACTCGAACCCATACTCCCAGGAGCAACGCAACTGGTATGTACAGGGACGCCTTAATCCGCTTGACCATCACGACCAGACATAAGCAAGTGATAGCCGAGGCTATTTGAACCACTTCCCCGCCGGCACTCGGATGGTAATCTTGGGCATAGCATTTTATCAAATCACCTCATTCTTTGGGGCACAGGTGAGGAACACAAATGCAAACAAGCCTGAATGGTCCCCAGGACTATATACAACTGAAAACGCACACCCCAGAAGTGACTCGAACCCCATACTCCCAGGAGCAACGCTACTGGTATGTACAGGGACGCCTTAATCCGCTTGACCATCACGACCGGACAAAAGGAAGTGATAGCCGGGGCTATTTTAACCACTTCCCCGCCGGCACTCGGATGGTAATCTTGGGCATTGCATTTTACCAAATCACCTCATTCTTTGGGGCACACGTGAGGAACACAAATGCAAACAAGCCTGAATGGTCCCCAGGACTATATACAACTGAAAACTTACACCCCAGAAGTGACTCGAACCCATACTCCCAGGAGCAACGCAACTGGTATGTACAGGGACGCCTTAATCCGCATGACCATCACGACAGGACAAAAGGAAGTGATAGCCGAGGCTAGTTGAACCACTTCCCCGCCGGCACTCGGATGGTAATCTTGGGCATAGCATTTTATCAAATCACCTCATTCTTTGGGGCACACGTGAGGAACACAAATGCAAACAAGCCTGAATGGTCCCCAGGACTATATACAACTGAAAACTCACACCCCAGAAGTGACTCGAACCCATACTCCCAGGAGCAACGCAACTGGTATGTACAGGGACGCCTTAATCCGCTTGACCATCACGACCGGACATAAGGAAGTGATAGCCGAGGCTATTTGAACCACTTCCCCACCGGCACTCGGATGGTAATCTTGGGCGTAGCATTTTATCAAATCACCTCATTCTTTGGGGCACACGTGAGGAACACAAATGCAAACAAGCCTGAATGGTCCCCAGGACTATATACAACTGAAAACTCACACCCCAGAAGTGACTCGAACCCATACTCCCAGGAGCAACGCAACTGGTATGTACAGGGACGCCTTAATCCGCTTGACCATCACGACCGGACAAAAGGAAGTGATAGCCGAGGCTATTTGAACCACTTCCCCGCCGGCACTCAGATGGTAATCTTGGGCATAGCATTTTATCAAATCACCTCATTCTTTGGGGCACACGTGAGGAACACAAATGCAAACAAGCCTGAATGGTCCCCAGGACTATATACAACTGAAAACTCACACCCCAGAAGTGACTCGAACCCATACTCCCAGGAGCAACGCAACTGGTATGTACAGGGACGCCTTAATCCGCTTGACCATCACGACCGGACAAAAGGAAGTGATAGCCGAGGCTATTTGAACCACTTCCCCGCCGGCACTCGGATGGTAATCTTGGTAATAGCATTTTATCAAATCACCTCATTCTTTGGGGCACACGTGAGGAACACAAATGCAAACAAGCCTGAATGGTCCCCAGGACTATATACAACTGAAAACTCACACCCCAGAAGTGACTCGAACCCATACTCCCAGGAGCAACGCAACTGGTATGTACAGGGACGCCTTAATCCGCTTGACCATCACGACCAGACATAAGCAAGTGATAGCCGAGGCTATTTGAACCACTTCCCCGCCGGCACTCGGATGGTAATCTTGGGCATAGCATTTTATCAAATCACCTCATTCTTTGGGGCACAGGTGAGGAACACAAATGCAAACAAGCCTGAATGGTCCCCAGGACTATATACAACTTAAAACGCACACCCCAGAAGTGACTCGAACCCCATACTCCCAGGAGCAACGCTACTGGTATGTACAGGGACGCCTTAATCCGCTTGACCATCACGACCGGACAAAAGGAAGTGATAGCCGGGGCTATTTTAACCACTTCCCCGCCGGCACTCGGATGGTAATCTTGGGCATAGCATTTTACCAAATCACCTCATTCTTTGGGGCACACGTGAGGAACACAAATGCAAACAAGCCTGAATGGTCCCCAGGACTTTATACAACTGAAAACTCACACCCCAGAAGTGACTCGAACCCATACTCCCAGGAGCAACGCAACTGGTATGTACAGGGACGCCTAAATCCGCTTGACCATCACGACCGGACATAAGCAAGTGATAGCCGAGGCTATTTGAACCACTTCCCCGCCGGCACTCGGATGGTAATCTTGGGCATAGCATTTTAAAATTTTAAAATGCTATGCCCAAGATTACCATCCGAGTGCCGGCGGGGAAGTGGTTCAAATAGCCTCGGCTATCACTTCCTTATGTCCGGTCGTGATGGTCAAGCGGATTAAGGCGTACCTGTACATACCAGTTGCGTTGCTCCTGGGAGTATGGGTTCGAGTCACTTCTGGGGTGTGAGTTTTCAGTTGTATAAAGTCCTGGGGACCATTCAGGCTTGTTTGCATTTGTGTTCCTCACGTGTGCCCCAAAGAATGAGGTGATTTCATAAAATACTATGCCCAAGATTACCATCCGAGTGCCGGCGGGGAAGTGGTTCAAATAGCCTCGGCTATCACTTCCTTATGTCCGGTCGTGATGGTCAAGCGGATTAAGGCGTCCCTGTACATACCAGTTGCGTTGCTCCTGGGAGTATGGGTTTGAGTCACTTCTGGGGTGTGAGTTTTCAGTTACATATATATATATATATATATATAGAGAGAGAGAGAGAGAGAGAGAGAGAGAGAGAGAGAGAGAGAGAGAAGAGAGAGGCCTCTTCTCGGTCTACTATACAAGGCCCGATTTTTGCCTAGTAGGCCGAGTGATTTTCTATATTTTAATAAAATTGTTTCCAATTGGGAAAAAAACGTGGGAAAAGAAGTGGAGTAGTTACCAGAGAAGATGTCTTTACTGGTGGAGTGCGACAACACCAAGATCACTTCTAATGTTTACATGATCAAGAGTATGTTAACATACAGTCGGTTAGTTGCAACCCTATTCCGGCAATGTTCGTTAAAAATGATTTTTTTACTATTAAGTTGTGGCAATATGTTGCACAATTATTTGCAGGTTCACAAAGTAATAGAATATGATCAAATGAAAGCTTCACAAAACACCTAAATACCCGCGTGGGAGTTGCGCACTGGGTGGCGTGGCGAGCGGTCGTTCCTGTCCTGCTGCCTAATTGATGATTGGCTAAAGTGGTTGGCGGACCGTAGGTCGTGTGCTGACGTGGCCTGAGTGATGGGAGGTGAGCCCCCCGTGTTGCGGGCTCATTCATGGGTCTCATGTTCTTAGGTAAGGCTGATTATCTGGCGGTGGAGTTGGTGATGTGTGACGTGCTGCGTGTTGATGGGGCTGCGATTTATGGAGTAGAGTTGGTTTCTTCCCATCGGGCTATTGTGAAGTTTGCCACAGAGGATGACTACAGGGTGTTTTTGCGCCGTTACAAGGGGCGGTCGTTTCCGCGGCGGGATGCTGCTGGTACGGTCGTTATCTCTGACCTTAGTGGTGCCCTTACTGTCATCAGTGTGCATGGCGCACCCCTCGAGTTCCCGAAGTGCTATATAGTCGCAATGGCTTGGCGCTTTCCCTTGATATTTCCCTCCCTCTTTCATCTGATATCGCACCGAATGTTCAATATGACACAAAGTAAAGGAAGGCATATACGATCATAGGCCCACTTAAAAGTAATTAAGACACCTACACCCTCGTAAGGTGTAGCAGAGCATGGCCCAGTAGGGTGCAGTAGGGTGGCTGTTTCGGTCTCGTCACCACCTTCAGAGTGTACAGTAGCGACTTCAACACCAATTTGAATTTGCACTCTAACTCTCCTGATATTGGTCACTATGTCGACAACGCATCTATTGGTGGTGGTGTGATAGTGGCAAATGGCTCTGGTTTCCTGCCATGGTCAGACAGAGAGGACGTTGTGAATGACCCCTGGTGGTGGGCGTATCAAGATCAGCGCCACCCAGAGTGTGCTACAGGGCATAATGTCAACTCCCCAGTGTTACCTCCTGGTTTCCCCAGTACCGTCCATATAACTGATGACGTTTCAAGTCTACAGATGTGATGTATGGTGGCAGTCGTACTGAAGAGAGCCGTTTACCTTGGTCAGTCCACGTACTCTCAGCTTGGTCCTGGAACAAGACTGAGTAAGCCGCCGTCGATCTACACAGTGTGTTAACTGCTATATAACGTAGTGTTGGTAACGATCGGCATACCAGGGAATTGGCTTAGGAGAGTAACGGATTACAGTGAGGTGCCTGTTGTGAAGTGCTGCTTGCCGGTCGCTAGAGGCTTCTGCCAGGAGTTCGCTACCCCCGTATTGGTTGTTTTGTGACCTCAATGAGCGTGTGACTGAGGTCCTCTGCCAACGAGTGGCTGGAGAGCGATTGTGGAGGTATAGGCACCTCGTGATACTGTGTCGGTGGGCTGGCCTACGGTAAAGGTGAACTCGCCAGTGTTTCCCGGTACAAGTGGGCAAGGTACTGAGTGGTGGAAACGCTGGAGTTGGCGAACACTGCATGTGGGCGCTTTTGGTGTCCCGAGTGAAAGAGACACTACTGAAAATAAGTGAAGAAATATTCTAGTTTAATATATTTTATCGGTTAAAGTATATACATTAGTGAGGGGAATGGTGTTTTGTTCATCCACCCCTTATTTATTCAATGCACTATATAGCCAAATCTTGAAAGCATACTACCGACTTGGGGTCGGATTCTACAAAGTATATCCATCAAGAACCCAGTTACTGGTCAATAGTGACCATAACAGTGGCCCAGTAGGGTGTAGCAGAGCGTAGCCTAGTGCACAATTAGCAGAGCGGGGCCCAGTAGGGTGTAGCAGAGGGTGGCCTAGTAGAGTGTAGCAGACCATTGCCTAGTAGGGTGTAGCTGAGCGTGTCCCAGTAGGGTGTAGCTGAGCGTGTCCCAGTAAGATGTAGCTGAGCGGGGCCCATTAGGGTGAAGCAGACCATGGGCCAATAGGGTGTAGCAGAGCGTGGCCCAGTAGGGTGTAGCAGAGCGTGGCCCAGTAGGGTTATCTTGAGGTTATCTTGAGATGATTTCGGGGCTTTAGTGTCCCCGAGGCCCGGTCCTCGACCAGGCCTCCACCCCCAGGAAGCAGCCTGTGACAGCTGACTAACACCCAGGTACCTATTTTACTGCTAGGTAACAGGGGCATAGGGTGAAAGAAACTCTGCCCATTGTTTCTCGCCGGCGCCTGGGATCGAACCCAGGACCACAGGATCACAAGTCCAGCGTGCTGTCCGCTCGGCCGACCGGCTCCATTAGGGTGTAGCAGAGCGTGGCCCAGTAGGGTGTAGCAGAGCTTGGCCCAGTAGGGTGTAGCAGAGCGTGGCCCAGTAGGGTGTAGCAGAGCGTGGCCCCAGTAGGGTGTGGCAGAGCATGGCCCCAGTAGGGTGTGGCAGAGCATGGCCCCAGTAGGGTGTGGCAGAGCGTGGCCCCAGTAGGGTGTGGCAGAGCGTGGCCCCAGTAGGGTGTGGCAGAGCGTGGCCCCAGTAGGGTGTGGCAGAGCGTGGCCCCAGTAGGGTGTGGCAGAGCGTGGCCCCAGTAGGGTGTGGCAGAGCGTGGCCTCAGTAGGGTGTAGCGGAGCGTGGCCCCAGTAGGGTGTAGCGGAGCGTTACCCCAGTAGGGTGTAGCGGAGCGTGGCCCCAGTAGGGTGTAGCGGAGCGTGACCCCAGTAGGGTGTAGCGGAACGTGACCCCAGTAGGGTGTAGCGGAGCGTGGCCCCAGTAGGGTGTAGCGGAGCGTGGCCCCAGTAGGGTGTAGCGGAGCGTGGACCCAGTAGGGTGTAGCGGAGCGTGACCCCAGTAGGGTGTAGCAGAGTAGGGCCCAGTAGGGTGTAGCTGGACGGAGCCCAGTAGGGTGTAGCAGAGTGGGGCCCAGTAGGGTGTAGCATTGCGGGACCCAGTAGGGTGTAGCAGAGTGCGGCCCAGTAGGGGGTAGCATTGCTGGGCCCAGTAGGGTATAGCATTGCGGGGCCCAGTAGGGTGTAGCATTGCTGGGCCCAGTAGGGTATAGCATTGCGGGGCCCAGTAGGGTGTAGCAGAGCGTGGCCTAGTAGGGTGTAGCAGAGCGATGCCCAGTAGGGTTACCTGGTTGATACCTGGTTGATGGGGTTCTGTGAGTTCTTCTACTCCCCAAGCCCGGCCCGAGGCCAGGCTTGACTTGTGAGAGTTTGGTCCACCAGGCTGTTGCTTGGAGCGGCCCGCAGGTCCACATACCCACCACAGCCCGGTTGGTCCGTCACTCCTTGGAGGAATAAATCTAGTTTCCTCTTGAAAATGTCCACGGTTGTTCCGGCAATATTTCTTATGCTTGCTGGGAGGACGTTGAACAACCGCGGACCTCTGATGTTTATACAGTGTTCTCTGATTGTGCCTATGGCACCTCTGCTCTTCACTGGTTCTATTCTACATTTTCTTCCATATCGTTTACTCCAGTACGTTGTTATTTTACTGTGTAGATTTGGTACTTGGCCCTCCAATATCTTCCAGGTGTATATTAGTTGATATCTCTCTCGTCTTCTTTCTAGTGACTACATTTGGAGGGCTTTGAGACGATCCCAATAATTTAGGTGCTTTATTGCGTCTATGCGTGCCGTATATATTCTCTGTATTCCCTCTATTTCAGCAATCTCTCCTGCTCTGAAGGGGGAAGTGAGTACTGAACAGTACTCAAGACGGGACAACACAAGTGACTTGAAGAGTACAACCATTGTGATGGGATCCCTGGATTTGAAAGTTCTCGTAATCCATCCTATCATTTTTCTGGCTGTCGCAATATTTGTTTGGTTATGCTCCTTAAACGTTAGGTCGTCAGACATTATTATTCCCAAATCCTTTACATGCCGTTTTCCTACTATGGGTACATTTGATTGTGTTTTGTACTCTGTATTATGTTTAAGGTCCTCATTTTTACCGTACCTGAGTACCTGGAATTTATCACTGTTAAACATCATGTTATTTTCTGATGCCCAGTCGAAAACTTTATTAATATCAGCTTGAAGTTTTTCAATGTCCTCAGCCGAGGTAATTTTCATACTGATTTTTGTGTCATCTGCAAAGGATGATACGAAGCTGTGAATTGTATTTTTGTCTATATCTGATATGAGAATAAGGAAAAGCAGCGGTGCAAGGACTGTACCCTGAGGTACAGAGCTTTTCACTGCACTTGGACTAGATTTTATATGGTTGACAGTTACTCGCTGAGTCCTGTTTGACAGAAAACTGAGTATCCAGCGTCCTACTTTACCGGTTATTCCCATTGACTTCATTTTGTGTGCTATCACGCCATGGTCACATTTATCGAAAGCCTTTGCGAAGTCCGTGTATATCACATCAGCATTCTGTTTCTCTTCTAATGCCTCAGTGACTTTGTCGTAGTGCTCAAGTAGCTGTGAGAGGCACGATCTTCCCGCTCGAAATCCATGTTGGCCTGGGTTGTGAAGGTCATTGGTCTCCATGAAATTGGTGACCTGACTCCTAATCACTCTCTCAAATACTTTTATGATGTGCGATGTTAGTGCAACTGGTCTATAATTTTTTGCCAATGCTTTGCTCCCTCCCTTGTGTAGAGGGGCTATGTCTGCTACTTTAAGTGCATCTGGTATCTCCCCCGTGTCCAAGCTCTTCCTCCACACTATACTGAGTGCCTGTGCTACCGGCACTTTGCATTTCTTTATAAATATTGAATTCCATGAGTCTGGACCTGGGGCCGAGTGCATGGGCATGTTTTCAATTTCTTTTTCAAAATTTAGTGCACTCGTGTTTATATCAGTTATATTTACAGGGGTTTGAATATCCCGCATAAAGAAATTGACTGGATCTTCCACCTTCATGTTGTTTATTGGAGTGCTAAACATGTCCTCATACTGCTTTTTTAGGATTTCACTAATTTCTTTGCCATCCTCCGTGTATGAACCTTCACTTGTACGAAGAGGTCCAATACTGGCAGTGGTTTTTGCTTTTGACTTCGCATATGAGAAGAAATATTTTGGATTTTTCTTTATTTCCTGAATGGCTTTCTGTTCTAACTGCCTTTCTTCAGTTTCATATGAGTGTTTCAATTTCCGCTCGATTTCTTCAATCTCCCTATTTAAATTATTCCTTCTTTGACGGGAAATTCGTGTCTGCATAAGCAGTTCCGTTATTTTTTTCCTGCGTTTATAGTGTCTTCTGCGTTCTCTTTCTACGTTAGATCTCTTTCTGGCTTTCCTCAAAGGAACATGTTTCAGACAGACTTGATGCGCTTCTGAAGTCAGTTTTTCTATTCCTTCTGTAGGACTTGTATTGTTTAGAACAGTTCCCCATGGAATGTTTGTAAGTTCCCTGTTTATTATCTCCCAGTCTATCCTTTTATTATTAATATTGAATTTACTGAATAGCCCCTCTCGCTTTATCAACGTTATAGGTCTATTCTGAGTATTGATGGTCGTTTGCACTTCAATGAGCTTGTGATCTGAATATGTGGTATCTGATATCGTAATGTCTCTGATAATGTCTTCATTGTTCGTAAAGACCAGATCTAGAATATTTTCATTTCTCGTTGGCTCCGATATCTGCTGATTGAGTGAAAATTTGTCACAGAATCTAAGTAGTTCTCTAATCTGTGGTTGGTTAGGTCCTGATAGATTTCCTGGTATAATATTATTGTTTGCTATTTTCCACCTGAGACTAGGCAAGTTGAAGTCACCTAGGAAGATAATATCAGGTATCGGGTTCTCCAAATTATCAAGGCTATTCTCTATTTTGCTTATCTGTTCTGTGAATTCCTTAGCCGTTGCATCTGGCGGTTTGTATATTAGTATAATCACTAAATTTATTTTCTCTATTTTTAATCCCAGTACCTCTACCACCTCATTTGTAACGTTTAGGAGCTCCGAGCATACAAGGTCTTCCCTAATATACAGACCCACTCCTCCATGTGACCTAATTTTCCTATCACACCTGTATAGGTTATATCCTGGAATCCAGATCTCACTGTCCAACAATTCCCCTGCATGGGTTTCTGTGAAAGCTCCAAATACTGCATTTGACTCCGTGAGGAGGCCATTTATGAACTGTACTTTGTTGTTTGTTCTTGTTTTCAGTTCTTGTATGTTGGCAAAGATGAATGAGGTTACTCTATTAGTGATAGTTTGAATGGGATACTTTTTCGGCAAGTCCATTATTCGTGGACATAATGAGTTTGTTCTGACCAGTACTGATTGTTGTAGGGCAGTTTTCTGTCGAAGTTGTAGTTCCCTTTCGGTGGGTAATTGTATCTGTAATTCTGGAATGCAAGTGGATCTGGCATCCAGTTCCATACACTCTCCATGCTGCTCCTTTTGAATTCTCTGTCGGTCTGGTATAAAAAATTTATAGATTTTCCTCCAAATTCATTATCCTGCTTGCCACTCTTTATGTAGCGTTCCGTGCCTTTCACGTGAAAGTGTGGGCAGCTGAGGTCATAGCATTTTCTGTCCTCCAGTTAGGTTTGGCACATGTCAGGATGGAAAAACCTACATATTGATCCAAATCGACACTCACCTTTCCTAAGCATATTTAAACATTTTTTGGGATGTTGGTAACTGCATTCTAATCCTTTCTTATTACCAGCATATCTATGTCTGCATATGCCCTTTGCATAAAATTTGCATAAGTCTGTCCTTCTGTTCTGAATTGCTCTATCGGGAACCGTCGTAGTGTCTGTACCTATCGAGCTGTCAGTGCTGTCTGTTACACTTTCTAGTTTACTGTCATCTACATCCTGGCCTACTGAGTCAGAGTTTACAACTTCCTGAGTTTCAGCCTCAGTTTCATCCCTGACTATATCCTCCGCCCCTGGTAGATTTGAATTGTTGTTGTTTCTTTCCCACTCCTTCTGGATGGCTGGTAGGCTTCCAATGAATGATGTTTTCCGATCATGCGTCATGTTATCTAGAAGGTTTTTTAGGATATTCCAAGCTGGCAGGTCATTTTTACACACCCAGAGCAAGTGACCAGCTCTCAGTGCCGTAGTGTTACTCCCTCCTGTACAAGCCGAATGGAATCTAGTCTTACAGATATAACATTCAATTCCCGTTACCTTCGTCTTTAAGAAGTTGTTACAGTGGCCACAAATTTGTTTATTTACTCCCATATTGCCTTGTTTTGTTGTATATATCTATATATTTATAATATTATATGTATATTGTATATTTGTAACAATATATATGTATATATATTTATATGTTTAATATTTATAATATTATATGTATACCTTATATTTGTAATATTATGTATGTTATTTTGTTCAAACTTTATGGCAGGTACTTAGCGTAGGTAGCGAGGCTGGTCCCCCGGTCAGTACAGGTGACCTCTTGTGGCCCAGGTTGATGTCACCAGTTTCCAGTTACCCGATTTATAACCGCTGATGCCGCCTCTTGCCACTATTTTATATTTCTAGTGTTCTATATTTATAATATTCACTTCCAACTTATATGTTGTTGTGATACCCGTTCCACATCACTGTTCCACGAATCACCGTTCACTATTTTTTTGTTTTTTTTCCTAATACACGCATGTACACCAAGCCTCGTTCACTAGCTCACACGCGGTCTCCCGTTTATTCTCTATTTAACACAAAGTTCTATTGTTAATGACTATTTTCAATTTTCCAGCGGGTCACTATGCACTTTGTTATGTCTGTAATCAGTAATCCACGGCAGTAGTCCTACGAATCCCTGTTAATGTCACGATTTTAATGGAGCGCGCACGGTACGTCTACCCCCTCCCTCGACTCGACTCGCAGTGTAGCAGAGCGATGCCCAGTAGGGTGTAGCAGAGCGTGGCCCAGTAGGGTGTAGCAGAGCAGGGCCTAGTAGAGTGTAGCAGAGCGGGGCCCAGTAGGGTGTAGCAGAGCAGGGCCCAGTAGAGTGTAGCAGAGTGATGCCCAGTAGAGTGTAGCAGAGTGGGGCCCAGTAGGGTGTAGCAGAGCAGGGCCCAGTAGAGTGTAGCAGAGTGATGCCCAGTAGAGTGTAGCAGAGTGGGGCCCAGTAGGGTGTAGCAGAGCAGGGCCCAGTAGAGTGTAGCAGAGTGATGCCCAGTAGAGTGTAGCAGAGCATGGCCCAGTAGGGTGTAGCAGAGCATGGCCCAGTAGGGTGTAGCAGAGCAGGGCCTAGTAGAGTGTAGCAGAGCGGGGCCCAGTAGGGTGTAGCAGAGCAGGGCCCAGTAGAGTGTAGCAGAGTGATGCCCAGTAGAGTGTAACAGAGTGGGGCCCAGTTGGGTGTAGCAGAGCAGGGCCCAGTAGAGTGTAGCAGAGTGATGCGCAGTAGAGTGTAGCAGAGTGGGGCCCAGTTGGGTGTAGCAGGGCGGGGCCCAGTAGGGTGTAGTAGGGCGAGGGCTCAGTAGGGTGTAGCAGGGCGAGGTCCAGTAGAGTGTAGCAGAGCGTGGCTCAGTTGGGTCCAGCATAATAAGTAACTCAGTGTTCTGACCTACCTGTGTCGTCTGGATTTAATAACTCGGACAATTTAATTAATTAAACTAATCTATAGTATTAAGTATAAATGAGATGATTATTTCAATGTCAATGAACTAAATTTTGCACATGTTAACTCGAGCAACTGAATATGTAATCACGAAGGATTAGGAGAATTAATGTATCCTATAGACCGATAGGCTTTGTGCAGCAATATGTATTTTGTACATAGTTTTATACATATAACTAATATCCTCTAATGGGATGCAAAAAATAATATGTTTTTGAATAAAAATGAATTCCAACTGCTGCGCTACGAAAAAAAAGTGAAAATGCTTAAACAAAAACCACGTACAAAACGCAGTCAAATCATTCCATAGAACAAAAATACATTTTAAAGGATTTGGGTGTACTCATATCGGAAGACCTTACCTTTTAATAACACATTTAAGTATCCGTCACAACTCCAAGAATAATAGCAGGTTGGATAACATGGACTTTTCAAACTAGAGATGCTATATCAGTTATGATAATCTTCAAAACGCTAGTGCTCTCTATAGTGGCGTACTGCTGCACAATGACAGCACCTTTCAAAGCTGGAGAAACTGCTTATCTGAAGAGCGTGCAGAGATCCTTTACTGCTAGAATCCACTCAGTTAAACATCTAAACTATTGGGACCGACTAATAGGCCTAAATCTGTATTCTCTTGAGCACAGACTGGAGAGATTCATAATAATTTACGCGTGGAAAATATTAGAGAGGCTGGTCCTAAACCTGCTCATGGAAATAACATCACATGATACCAGAAGGCATGGCAGGATTTGCAGAATACCCCCGTTGAAAAGCTGAGGTGCAACAGGTACTCCGAGAGAGAACTCTATCAACATCAGAGGCCCGAGACTGGTACACACGCTTCCACTACACATAAGGGGCATAACTCTCCGACCCCTTACAGTTTTAAAAAGAGAACTTGGTAAACGCTTCCAAAGGATACCTGATCAACCAAGCTGTGATTCATACGTCAAGCTGCTCGCAGCCGCATCCAACAGACTGGTTGACCATTGCAGCAACCAGGAGGCCTGGTCGAGGACCGGGCCGCGGGGACGTTGAGCCACGAAATCAGCGTAAGGTAACCGCAATGCAAGGCACATGTTAGTTCTATTCCCCGTCACATCCCAAATCCTAATCCTGACCGCTTGTAAGTGCTATTCAGGCGTTATGGCCTGGCGCTTTCCCCTGACAAATCCCTTCCCTTCCCCTACTGGAGACTGCAGTGGGAGATCTTCCTTCCCTTCCCTTCCCGAGACTGTTACTAGTGGAAAGGGCACCTTACCTTCACTCTCAAACTGTTAAGTGGGACTTAGCACGGAATTTAGTCTGAATATTTAACGTGTAGCAAGCGTTCCATGAGAGGTACCCTGTAGATATCATGTCAGGTACCTGTAGATAACATGTGAGATACCTGTAGATAACATGTGAGATACCTGTAGATAACATGTGAGGTACCTGTTGGTAACATGTGAGGTACCTGTTGGTAACATGTGAGGTACCTGTTGGTAACATGTGAGGTACCTGTTGGTAACATGTGAGGTACCTGTTGGTAACATGTGAGGTACCTGTTGGTAACATGTGAGGTACCTGTTGGTAACGTGAGATACCTGTTGGTAACATGTGAGATACCTGTTGGTAACGTGAGATACCTGTTCGTAACATGTGAGATACCTGTTCGTAACATGTGAGATACCTGTTCATAACATGTGAGATACCTGTTTGTAACATGTGAGATACCTGTTCGTAACATGTGAGATACCTGTTTGTAACATGTGAGTGTTACGGCCCTCTCGGGACGCAACGGGGTTCTTACTCTGATGTTGTTAGAGGAAGATATATATCCGTTCCCAAGCCAGTAGTGGCTTTCAAGGGATGTGATCCGTGACGCAAGAAACTTAAAGGGTGAAGGGAAAGAAAGTTAAGAACTTAAGACTATAATTACCATCACCAAATAAATAATATATAAAAGAGTACACAGGGGGAGGGGTATTAACACTATACAAGGGGATTATTCCCAATCGTTGTCTTCTGCTGAAGACTCTGGTGCAAAACTCTCGGTGCTGAGTCCTCGGTGCTTCTTCGTGGCCTCACAACGAATCCTTCCGAGAAGCTGAGCCTACCCTGGCCACAGGGCGGCCAAAACACAGGTCCACTGGGGGCACCGCCGTGGAGGCCGTCAACCACAAATCCAGCTGGTCTGCTGGCAGGTTCCGGACCCACAACGCTGGTCAGGCCACTCCACGAACGATATAAGGGGAACGCCCTGGACAGGAGCCTCGTGTGACACCACAAGTCACTCTCCCGTCCTCAATACCCCAGTGGACGATCGTCTCCAACAGCCGGTCCCGGGTAAACCTTTTACTGCCACTCCACTGGAAGGCTAACACACCACAGTGTTCTTCCGGGGGGACGACTTCGCAACTGCTGCAGCAAAGCTCAAGGTTTGGAGACGGCTGCCTCGGGTAGACTGACTCAACTTCCAACACAGCGGTCCCAGGTCGACTCTGTAAGCAGACACGTCATCAATAACTGGGACACACTAAGGCACCTCACTTACAGGCTCAGACACAAACGCCCACCTATCCACTCCATAGATGGCGCTGGTGTCTGAGCACCACCTCACCAGAGGTCAGCAGCGGCGGTGTAGAGTGCTGAACGGGACTGGAAACTGGCCCTTGTGGCCAGTACACGCCATCCTCACCAGGTGTCGTCGTCCGATTGGAGGGGGTTTCGGGAGCTGACCCACAGATGGCGGGTGGTCACTGCTCCGTGCTCGGACGCTGGATCCGGGTTCGTAACAGTGAGATACCTGTAGATATAATGTCTACATGTCTACATATGTAGATATCATGTCAAAAGTAGTGGGAGTTATGACGTAGATCGGCAATTTTCATTTTTTCCCTGCCTGTCTACGTCATAGGGGTTTCTTAAAATTCCCCCCTCCCCCCATCCCGTGCCGCTCTACGTCATAGGTGATTTTCGTTACCCTGGAGACGTTTGGTTTCCCTGCCGGTCATTGGCATACGAGTTTTTCAATTTTTTCCCCTCTGCCGGTCATTGTCATAGGGTTTATGTTGAAAAGGTAGCCTCCCAGTCCTCTGCCATTTTGCTCACGGGGGATTAAAATGATGGCTCCCGTCATACTCGAATTTCGTCACCTCAGTGACCCTACACAGTCATCACCAACGGTCAATGACGTCAGTCAATCTTCATCTTCCCTTGATAAGTACTTTTTCTGTTATTGTGAATTTATTCCCATGTTCATTATTTATGGCAAGGAGATTAAAATGCCGGCTCCTGTCATAGTCGAATTTCGTTACTCGGTGACCCCTGCACTGACATCGCGAATGGTCAATGACCTCAGACAATCTTCATCTTCCTTGTACAAGACTATTATTGTATATTAACCAAAACATCAACTGCCTCTATTATTTAAGCTTCAGTAGGTCTATTCCCTATTAATATCCTCTTTCATCTCCATTTATACACTTCAATAATGTTACTCTATTAATATTCAGAAGGACCTGGAAGCTTTATATTTATAGTAACTATCCAAAGATGGTTTAATGACAATAGGAATGAATGAAATCCACTGTCAGCCATTTGCATGTAGCAAAGGGTACAACACAGTATGAACTATCATGTATCTCAGCATTCATCTCTGTTATCGAACTAGTATTTACCCAGGTCTTTTTCCTAAATATAAAATTTATCCAAACTATACCCATTGTTTCGTGTTCTCTATCGTGTTTATAGTATTAATAGTCTATTAATATGCCCCATTCTCATGTCCATTCACTCGCACCGCTATCATGTCACCCCCTATTTCTTCGCCTTTCCAGGGAATGTAATTTAAGCTTTGTCAATCTTCAGGGATTGCTTATCGACCATAGGGTAATCTATATAAATAAAAATGGAAATGTTCGTTTGTTCAAAATCGCTAATCTCCGAAAGTTCTTCACCGATTTCTTTGAAATTTTCACACAACGTTCCATTCGCATCCGGCCAGGTTTTTATATACATACTATAAGAACATAAGAACAAAGGTAACTGCAGAAGGCCTATTGGCCCATACGAGGCAGCTCCTATTCTATAACCACCCAATCCCACTCATATACTTGTCCAACCCGTGCTTGAAACAATCGAGGGACCCCACCTCCACAATGTTACGCGGCAATTGGTTCCACAAATCAACAACCCTGTTACTGAACCAGTATTTACCCAAGTCTTTCCTAAATCTAAACTTATCCAATTTATACCCATTGTTTCGTGTTCTGTCCTGTGTTGATACTTTTAATACCCTATTAATATCCCCCCGGTTATGTCCATTCATCCACTTGTAAACCTCTATCATGTCACCCCTAACTCTTCGCCTTTCCAGTGAATGCAACTTAAGCTTTGTTAATCTTTCTTCATATGAAAGATTTCTAATTTGGGGAATTAACTTAGTCATCCTACGCTGGACACGTTCAAGTGAATTTATATCCATTCTATAATATGGCGACCAAAACTGAACTGCATAATCTAAATGGGGCCTAACTAGAGCAAGATATAGCTTGAGAACCACACCAGGTGTCTTGTTACTAACGCTGCGATTAATAAATCCAAGTGTCCGATTTGCCTTATTACGAACATTTATGCATTGATCCTTTTGTTTTAAATTCTTACTAATCATAACTCCCAGATCCCTTTCGCAATCCGACTTCGCAATCACAACACCATCTAGCTCGTATCTTGTAACTCTATCATCATTACCTAACCTCAGAACTTTACATTTATCAGCATTAAACTGCATCTGCCAATCCTTTGACCATTTCAAAACCCTATCTAGATCAACTTGAAGTGATAGTGAGTCCTCCTCCGAATTAATTTCCCTACCGATTTTCGTATCATCGGCAAATTTGCAAATGTTGCTACTCAAACCTGAATCTAAATCATTTATATATATTATAAACAACAGAGGTCCCAGGACAGAGCCTTGAGGCACTCCACTTACAACATTTTCCCACTCTGACTTGATTCCATTTATACTAACTCTCTGTTTCCTTTGGTATAGCCATGCCCTAATCCAGCTTAATATAGCACCCCCAATACCATGAGACTCTATTTTTTTAATCAGTCTTTCATGTGGCACTGTATCAAAAGCTTTGCTAAAGTCAAGGTATACAACATCGCAATCCTTACCACTATCAACTGCCTCAACAATGCTAGAATAAAAAGATAACAAATTTGTTAAACATGAACGGCCATTTATAAAACCATGTTGCGACTCAATTATTAATTTATGTTTTTCAAGATGAAGACGAATTTTATTTGCTATTATAGATTCGAGTAACTTTCCCACAATAGACGTTAGGCTAATTGGTCGATAGTTAGACGCAAGTGATCTATCTCCTTTCTTAAAAACTGGTATCACATTAGCAACTTTCCAAAACTCTGGCACTCTGCCTGACTCTATTGATTTATTAAATATGGTTGACAGTGGGTCACAAAGCTCCTCTTTGCATTCTTTAAGCACCCTAGCAAACACTTCATCCGGCCCTGGGGATTTGTTTGGTTTGAGTTTTACTATTTGTTTAAGAACATCCTCCCTGGTAACTGCTAAACTCGTCAACCTGTCCTCGTCCCCACCCACATAGACTTGTTCGGCTGAAGGCATATTGTTAAGTTCCTCTTTAGTAAATACAGATACAAAATATTTATTAAAAATACTACTCATCTCTTCATCACTATCTGTTATTTGACCTGTCTCAGTTTTTAATGGACCTATCCTTTCCCTAGTCTTAGTACGATATAACTGAAAAAACCCTTTAGGATTTGTCTTTGCTTGCCCTGCTATGCGAACTTCATAGTTTCTTTTTGCTTTCCTTATCTCTTTTTTAACATTTCTAACCAGTTGTACGAATTCCTGTTCTAAAGTGACCTCCCCATTTTTAATCCTTTTGTACCAAGCTCTCTTTTTACCTATAAGGTTCTTCAAATTCTTTGTTATCCACTTTGGGTCATTAGTATACGATCTATTCAATTTGTATGGTATACTACGTTCCTGTGCTTTGTTTAGAATATTCTTAAATAAGTTATATATTGAATCCACATCGAAATCCCCATTTAAGTCACCTATCGCTGGGTTCATGTCTCGCTCCAAGACCGGCCCACACCCCATACCCAAGCTTTTCCAATCAATTTGACCCAAAAAATTTCTTAGGCTATTAAAATCAGCTTCTCGAAAATCTGGCACTTTAACAGAATTTTCTCCTACTGGTCTATTCCATTCTATGCTAAATCTGATTTCTTTGTGATCACTGCTCCCTAGCTCACTCCCTATTTCGATGTCATTAATTTGCGTTTCCCTGTTAGTTAACACTAAATCTAAAATATTATTTTCCCGTGTTGGTTCCTTAATGTGTTGCGTAAGAAAGCAATCGTCAATTAATTCTAGAAAATCTTCTGCTTCACTATTCCCTGTTTTGTTCAACCAGTTTATTCCGCTAAAATTAAAGTCACCCATGACATAAATACTGTTAGATCTAGATGCTCTAGATATTTCATCCCATAGATGCTTTGCTTCCATTCTGTCTAAATTTGGTGGCCTATATATTACTCCTATTATAATATTATTAGCTTTTTCGTTTAATTCAATCCAAATAGTTTCTGTGTGTGGCTCTGTTTTGATTCCCTCTTTGAGACTACATTTCAAATTGTCCCTAACATATATGGCTACTCCACCTCCTCGTCTAATATATCTATCTGTGTGAAATAGTTTAAATCCATATATTTGATATTCAGCTAATAGTTCTCTATTTTCTACATTCATCCACGTTTCGGTAAGTGCAATAATATCTATTTTTTCTGTGCAGACAAGAGCATTTAATTCGTTAATTTTATTTCTTAGACTTCTACTGTTAGTGTAATATACCCTAAGTGAATTGTTATTTTGCGGACCTTCTCTTTCCCTGATCGTTTTGCCAATTCCTTTCTCCCACAAACACATACTTTTATTACCTCCTTCCTCCAAATCAATTCCCATACCTCTATCTACTAACAGTTTAAACCCAAACAAACACCTCTAACCACTTCTTCTAGCGAGTTCGCAACAGCAACAACCCCAGCTCTCGATAGATGCACCCCATCACGAGCATACATTTCATTTCTTCCATAGAAGTGTTCCCAGTTGTCTATGAAAGATATTGCATTTGATTTGCAATATCTTTCCAGCCGGCAATTGACACCAAGTGCCCTCGATATCCATTCATTTCCCACTCCCTTTCTTGGAAGAATGCCACATATGATCGGGATTCCTCCCTTGCTCCTAACTAACTCTATGGCTGTTTTATACCTCTGAATCAGTTCCTCACTCCTGACTCGACCAACATCATTTCCTCCCACGCTAATGCAAATAATGGGATTGTTCCCATTACCAGCCATAATATCATTCATGTTGTTTATAATATCACCAATGCCAGCTCCGGGATAGCAAACCCTTAACCTGTTCCCCCTATCTCTAGCACAAAACGTTCTATCCAAATACCTTATCTGGGAATCTCCCACAACTAATGTTTGCTTAGGTACTTCCTTTACTTTCTGAGGGGCCTGCGCTTCCTTTCTCTTCGTTGCTTTCCCTTTTGCGCGATCCACAGTCTCTCCACAGCACTCGTCCTCCAAAACGTCAAATGAATTTGAAGTTGCTATGGCGTTTGAAGGCGGCTTTATCAAAGTCTTCTTAAGGCCCCTGTCTTTCGCAACTCTCCAAGACGAGGTCCCTTTACTGCTGGTCTCCTCCTTCGTTACTTCTCGTTGTTTTTTAAGCTGACGCACCTCCCGCAGAGAGTCCAACTCTGTCCTCAGGGCTCCCACTAGAGTCACCAGGTCCTTCACTACAACTTCCATATTTGCTATGATAATATAACAATAGGTGACTTAAATGGGTATTTCGATGTGGATTCAATATATAACTTATTTAAGAATATTCTAAACAAAGCACAGGAACGTAGTATACCATACAAATTGAATAGATCGAATACTAATGACCCAAAGTGGATAACAAAGAATTTGAAGAACCTTATAGGTAAAAAGAGAGCTTGGTACAAAAGGATTAAAAATGGGGAGGTCACTTTAGAACAGGAATTCGTACAACTGGTTAGAAATGTTAAAAAAGAGATAAGGAAAGCAAAAAGAAACTATGAAGTTCGCATAGCAGGGCAAGCAAAGACAAATCCTAAAGGGTTTTTTCAGTTATATCGTACTAAGACTAGGGAAAGGATAGGTCCATTAAAAACTGAGACAGGTCAAATAACAGATAGTGATGAAGAGATGAGTAGTATTTTTAATAAATATTTTGTATCTGTATTTACTAAAGAGGAACTTAACAATATGCCTTCAGCCGAACAAGTCTATGTGGGTGGGGACGAGGACAGGTTGACGAGTTTAGCAGTTACCAGGGAGGATGTTCTTAAACAAATAGTAAAACTCAAACCAAACAAATCCCCAGGGCCGGATGAAGTGTTTGCCAGGGTGCTTAAAGAATGCAAAGAGGAGCTTTGTGACCCACTGTCAACCATATTTAATAAATCAATAGAGTCAGGCAGAGTGCCAGAGTTTTGGAAAGTTGCTAATGTGATACCAGTTTTTAAGAAAGGAGATAGATCACTTGCGTCTAACTATCGACCAATTAGCCTAACGTCTATTGTGGGAAAGTTACTCGAATCTATAATAGCAAATAAAATTCGTCTTCATCTTGAAAAACATAAATTAATAATTGAGTCGCAACATGGTTTTATAAATGGCCGTTCATGTTTAACAAATTTGTTATCTTTTTATTCTAGCATTGTTGAGGCAGTTGATAGTGGTAAGGATTGCGATGTTGTATACCTTGACTTTAGCAAAGCTTTTGATACAGTGCCACATGAAAGACTGATTAAAAAAATAGAGTCTCATGGTATTGGGGGTGCTATATTAAGCTGGATTAGGGCATGGCTATACCAAAGGAAACAGAGAGTTAGTATAAATGGAATCAAGTCAGAGTGGGAAAATGTTGTAAGTGGAGTGCCTCAAGGCTCTGTCCTGGGACCTCTGTTGTTTATAATATATATAAATGATTTAGATTCAGGTTTGAGTAGCAACATTTGCAAATTTGCCGATGATACGAAAATCGGTAGGGAAATTAATTCGGAGGAGGACTCACTATCACTTCAAGTTGATCTAGATAGGGTTTTGAAATGGTCAAAGGATTGGCAGATGCAGTTTAATGCTGATAAATGTAAAGTTCTGAGGTTAGGTAATGATGATAGAGTTACAAGATACGAGCTAGATGGTGTTGTGATTGCGAAGCCGGATTGCGAAAGGGATCTGGGAGTTATGATTAGTAAGAATTTAAAACAAAAGGATCAATGCATAAATGTTCGTAATAAGGCAAATCGGACACTTGGATTTATTAATCGCAGCGTTAGTAACAAGACACCTGGTGTGGTTCTCAAGCTATATCTTGCTCTAGTTAGGCCCCATTTAGATTATGCAGTTCAGTTTTGGTCGCCATATTATAGAATGGATATAAATTCACTTGAACGTGTCCAGCGTAGGATGACTAAGTTAATTCCCCAAATTAGAAATCTTTCATATGAAGAAAGATTAACAAAGCTTAAGTTGCATTCACTGGAAAGGCGAAGAGTTAGGGGTGACATGATAGAGGTTTACAAGTGGATGAATGGACATAACCGGGGGGATATTAATAGGGTATTAAAAGTATCAACACAGGACAGAACACGAAACAATGGATATAAATTGGATAAGTTTAGATTTAGGAAAGACTTGGGTAAATACTGGTTCAGTAACAGGGTTGTTGATTTGTGGAACCAATTGCCGCGTAACATTGTGGAGGTGGGGTCCCTCGATTGTTTCAAGCACGGGTTGGACAAGTATATGAGTGGGATTGGGTGGTTATAGAATAGGAGCTGCCTCGTATGGGCCAATAGGCCTTCTGCAGTTACCTTTGTTCTTATGTTCTTATGTTCTTAACAACACTCAGGAGCTCCGGTTAACACAACCTCTCACTGTGACTTCACCTGACCGACTGATTTTGCGGACCTTCTCTTTCCCTGATCGTTTTGCCAATTCCTTTCTCCCCCAAACACATACTTTTATTACCTCCTTCCTCCAAATCAATTCCCATACCTCTATCTACTAACAGTTTAAACCCAAACAAACACCTCTAACCACTTCTTCTAACGAGTTAGCAACAGCAACAACCCCAGCTCTCGATAGATGCACCCCATCACGAGCATACATTTCATTTCTTCCATAGAAGTGTTCCCAGTTGTCTATGAAAGATATTGCATTTGATTTGCAATATCTTTCCAGCCGGCAATTGACACCAAGTGCCCTCGATATCCATTCATTTCCCACTCCCTTTCTTGGAAGAATGCCACATATGATCCACATACTATATAGATGTCCCGTCTGTGACGGTAAAAAAAACATGATTTTTCTTAAAAAAATTGTTTTCATGTGAGAGAACTCTTCGAAACCTCTTTACCGATTGCTTTGAAATTTTGACACAACGTTGCATTCGAATAGACGCGTTTTTTTATATATCTACTATATACATGCCTCACCTGTGACAGGAAAAACCATGCTTTTTTGGAAATACAGCGCCATCTTTTAGACGTAAGAACAACACACGCTGTAATCTCCGAAAGTTCTTCACCGATTGCTTTGAAATTTAGACACATCGTTGCATTTGAATTGGCGTGTCTTTTTTATATATCTACTATATAGCTGCCACCCCTGTAACAGTAAAAACATGCGTTTTTGAAAAACGTCGCCATCTTTTGCACATAATACCAACATGCACTCTATACTAAATATGTCACGAATTCCATTTCAATGTTTCCGATTGCATTGATAAATTTATTTTCATAGATTTCGATTTATTTTATTTTTTATTGAATCATTTTGTGTGACATTGTGTTGGTACTGAGCTGTGTTGTTTACCATACCGTTCATTTCGTAAGAATAAGTATAGATGCCTCACCTGTAACAGGTAAAACTATGCTTTTCTTGAAAATCAACGCCATCTGTTGCATGTAAGAGCAACACACATGCTATACTAAATATGTTACAATTCCATTTCAGTGTTTCTGATTGCATTGATAAATTGAATTTTTATTTATTTTCATTTTTATTTAATTATTTTGTGTGAATTGCACTGGAATTCAGCTGTGTTGCTTACCATACCGTTCATTTCGTGGGTATAGTTATTTTTTTTTTATATAGTTTCATTTTTTTTAACTCTTTTTCTTATATTTCAGTGATGGGAACATCAGATCTCTTGATGTTCCCATTTTCTGATGGGAACATTAGACCATCTGGGAAGGCATAGGACGAAGGAGTGGGGAATGGTGGGGATGACGAGAACATAAGAACATAAGAACAGAGGCAGAAGGCCTGTTGGCCCACACGAGGCAGCTCCTATTTATAACCACCCAATCCCACTCATATACTTGTCCAACCCGCGCTTGAAACAATCGAGGGACCCCACCTCCAGCACGTTACGCGGTAATTGGTTCCACAAATCAACAACCCTGTTACTGAACCAGTATTTACCCAAGTCTTTCCTAAATCTAAACTTATCCAATTTATACCCATTGTTTCGTGTTCTGTCTTGTGTTGATACTTTTAATACCCTATTAATATCCCCTTTGTTATGTCCATTCACCCACTTGTAAACCTCTATCATGTCGCCCCTAACTCTTCGCCTTTCCAGTGAATGCAACTTAAGCTTTGTTAATCTTAACAAAGCTTTCGTCCCCCTAATCGAGGGGACGAAAGTGAGAGATGGTGAGGGAGGACGAGGGGATAAGGGAATAGGTAATGGAGGGGATGGACAAGGGGACGAGGGAGTATGGGATTGTGGGGAAGAGTGGATAGGGGAATGGAGAATGGTGGGGAGGACAAAAGGACAGGGGAGTGGGCATGGTGGAAAGGAAGAGGGGATGGTGGAGTGGGGAATGGTGGGGAGGACGAGGGGATGGGGGAGTGGGAAATAATTGGGAGGCCGAGAAAATGGATGAGGGGGAAAATGGTGGGGAGGACTGGAGGACAGGGAAGGTTGCTGTGGTTCAGCAACGCACATGCGTTGCTGAGCCACAGCAACGTGTGGCCAGGTACTGCTAGTTAAAAATGAAAATCCGCTGTCAGCCATTTATATGAAACAATCCCCTCACCTCCCCCCTCCCCAGACCTGATGACTTCAACAGGGAATTCAGTGGTAATCCAAATATATAGTTTTCCAAAAAAGACGCTATGCCAATCGAGGGACCCCACCTCCACCACGTTATGCGGTAATTGGTTCCACAACATAAGAACATAAGAACATAAGAACAAAGGTAACTGCAGAAGGCCTATTGGCCCATACGAGGCAGCTCCTATTCTATAACCACCCAATCCCACTCATATACTTGTCCAACCCGTGCTTGAAACAATCGAGGGACCCCACCTCCACAATGTTACGCGGCAATTGGTTCCACAAATCAACAACCCTGTTACTGAACCAGTATTTACCCAAGTCTTTCCTAAATCTAAACTTATCCAATTTATATCCATTGTTTCGTGTTCTGTCCTGTGTTGATACTTTTAATACCCTATTAATATCCCCCCGGTTATGTCCATTCATCCACTTGTAAACCTCTATCATGTCACCCCTAACTCTTCGCCTTTCCAGTGAATGCAACTTAAGCTTTGTTAATCTTTCTTCATATGAAAGATTTCTAATTTGGGGAATTAACTTAGTCATCCTACGCTGGACACGTTCAAGTGAATTTATATCCATTCTATAATATGGCGACCAAAACTGAACTGCATAATCTAAATGGGGCCTAACTAGAGCAAGATATAGCTTGAGAACCACACCAGGTGTCTTGTTACTAACGCTGCGATTAATAAATCCAAGTGTCCGATTTGCCTTATTACGAACATTTATGCATTGATCCTTTTGTTTTAAATTCTTACTAATCATAACTCCCAGATCCCTTTCGCAATCCGACTTCGCAATCACAACACCATCTAGCTCGTATCTTGTAACTCTATCATCATTACCTAACCTCAGAACTTTACATTTATCAGCATTAAACTGCATCTGCCAATCCTTTGACCATTTCAAAACCCTATCAAGATCAACTTGAAGTGATAGTGAGTCCTCCTCCGAATTAATTTCCCTACCGATTTTCGTATCATCGGCAAATTTGCAAATGTTGCTACTCAAACCTGAATCTAAATCATTTATATATATTATAAACAACAGAGGTCCCAGGACAGAGCCTTGAGGCACTCCACTTACAACATTTTCCCACTCTGACTTGATTCCATTTATACTAACTCTCTGTTTCCTTTGGTATAGCCATGCCCTAATCCAGCTTAATATAGCACCCCCAATACCATGAGACTCTATTTTTTTAATCAGTCTTTCATGTGGCACTGTATCAAAAGCTTTGCTAAAGTCAAGGTATACATGCTAAAGTCAAGGTATACAAAAGTCAACAACCATGTTATCGAACCAGTATTTACCCAAGTCTTTCCTAAATCTAAACTTATTCAATTTATACCCATTGTTTCGTGTTCTGTCTTGTGTTGATACTTTTAATACCCTATTAATATCCCCTTTGTTATGTCCATTCATCCACTTGTAAACCTCTATCATGTCACCCCTAACTCTTCGCCTTTCCTGTGAATGCAATTTAAGCTTTGTTAATCTTTCTTCATATGAAAGATTTCTAATTTGGGGAAATAACTTAGTCATCCTATGCTGGACACGTTCAAGTGAATTTATATCCATTCTATAATACGGCAAAAAAAATGAACGCATAATCTAAATGGGGCCTAACTAAGAACATAAGAACAAAGGCAACTGCAGAAGGCCTATTGGCCCATACGAGGCAGCTCCTGTTTATAACCACCCAATCCCACTCATATACTTGTCCAACCCGTGCTTGAAACAATCGCGGGACCCCACCTCCAGCACGTTACGCGGTAATTGGTTCCACAAATCAACAACCCTGTTACTGAACCAGTATTTACCCAAGTCTTTCCTAAATCTAAACTTATCCAATTTATATGACAAATCCTAAAGGGTTTTTTCAGTTATATCGTACTAAGACTAGGGAAAGGATAGGTCCATTAAAAACTGAGACAGGTCAAATAACAGATAGTGATGAAGAGATGAGTAGTATTTTTAATAAATATTTTGTATCTGTATTTACTAAAGAGGAACTTAACAATATGCCTTCAGCCGAACAAGTCTATGTGGGTGGGGACGAGGACAGGTTGACGAGTTTAACAGTTACCAGGGAGGATGTTCTTAAACAAATAGTAAAACTCAAACCAAACAAATCCCCAGGGCCGGATGAAGTGTTTGCCAGGGTGCTTAAAGAATGCAAAGAGGAGCTTTGTGACCCACTGTCAACCATATTTAATAAATCAATAGAGTCAGGCAGAGTGCCAGAGTTTTGGAAAGTTGCTAATGTCATACCAGTTTTTAAGAAAGGAGATAGATCACTTGCGTCTAACTATCGACCAATTAGCCTAACGTCTATTGTGGGAAAGTTACTCGAATCTATAATAGCAAATAAAATTCGTCTTCATCTTGAAAAACATAAATTAATAATTGAGTCGCAACATGGTTTTATAAATGGCCGTTCATGTTTAACAAATTTGTTATCTTTTTATTCTAGCATTGTTGAGGCAGTTGATAGTGGTAAGGATTGCGATGTTGTATACCTTGACTTTAGCAAAGCTTTTGATACAGTGCCACATGAAAGACTGATTATAAAGATAGAGTCTCATGGTATTGGGGGTGCTATATTAAGCTGGATTAGGGCATGGCTATACCAAAGGAAACAGAGAGTTAGTATAAATGGAATCAAGTCAGAGTGGGAAAATGTTGTAAGTGGAGTGCCTCAAGGCTCTGTCCTGGGTCCTCTGTTGTTTATAATATATATAAATGATTTAGATTCAGGTTTGAGTAGCAACATTTGCAAATTTGCCGATGATACGAAAATCGGTAGGGAAATTAATTCGGAGGAGGACTCACTATCACTTCAAGTTGATCTAGATAGGGTTTTGAAATGGTCAAAGGATTGGCAGATGCAGTTTAATGCTGATAAATGTAAAGTTCTGAGGTTAGGTAATGATGATAGAGTTACAAGATACGAGCTAGATGGTGTTGTGATTGCGAAGTCGGATTGCGAAAGGGATCTGGGAGTTATGATTAGTAAGAATTTAAAACAAAAGGATCAATGCATAAATGTTCGTAATAAGGCAAATCGGACACTTGGATTTATTAATCGCAGCGTTAGTAACAAGACACCTGGTGTGGTTCTCAAGCTATATCTTGCTCTAGTTAGGCCCCATTTAGATTATGCAGTTCAGTTTTGGTCGCCATATTATAGAATGGATATAAATTCACTTGAACGTGTCCAGCGTAGGATGACTAAGTTAATTCCCCAAATTAGAAATCTTTCATATGAAGAAAGATTAACAAAGCTTAAGTTGCATTCACTGGAAAGGCGAAGAGTTAGGGGTGACATGATAGAGGTTTACAAGTGGATGAATGGACATAACCGGGGGGATATTAATAGGGTATTAAAAGTATCAACACAGGACAGAACACGAAACAATGGGTATAAATTGGATAAGTTTAGATTTAGGAAAGACTTGGGTAAATACTGGTTCAGTAACAGGGTTGTTGATTTGTGGAACCAATTGCCGCGTAACATTGTGGAGGTGGGGTCCCTCGATTGTTTCAAGCACGGGTTGGACAAGTATATGAGTGGGATTGGGTGGTTATAGAATGGGAGCTGCCTCGTGTGGGCCAGTGGGCCTTCTGCAGTTGCCTTTGTTCTTATGTTCTTATGTTCTTATACCCATTGTTTCGTGTTCTGTCTTGTGTTGATACTTTTAATACCCTATTAATATCCCCTTTGTTTTGTCCATTTACCCACTTGTAAACCTCTATCATGTCACCCCTAACTCTTCGCCTTTCCAGTGAATGCAACTTAAGCTTTGTTAATCTTTCTTCATATGAAAGATTTTTAATTTGGGGAATTAACTTAGTCATCCTACGCTGGACACGTTCAAGTGAATTTATACCCATTCTATAATATGGCGACCAAAACTGAACTGCATAATCTAAATGGGGCCTAACTAGAGCAAGATATAGTTTGAGAACCACACCAGGTGTCTTGTTACTAACGCTGCGATTAATAAATCCAAGTGTCTGATTTGCCTTATTATGAGCTAGGGAGTGAGCTAGGGAGCAGTGATCACAAAGAAATCAGATTTAGCATAGAATGGAATAGACCAGTAGGAGAAAATTCTGTTAAAGTGCCAGATTTTCGAAAAGCTGATTTTAATAGCCTAAGAAATTTTTTGGGTCAAATTGATTGGAAAGTCTTGGGTATGGGGTGTGGGCCGGTCTTGGAGCGAGACATGAACCCAGCGATAGGTGACTTAAATGGGGATTTCGATGTGGATTCAATATATAACTTATTTAAGAATATTCTAAACAAAGCACAGGAACGTAGTATACCATACAAATTGAATAGATCGAATACTAATGACCCAAAGTGGATAACAAAGAATTTGAAGAACCTTATAGGTAAAAAGAGAGCTTGGTACAAAAGGATTAAAAATGGGGAGGTCACTTTAGAACAGGAATTCGTACAACTGGTTAGAAATGTTAAAAAAGAGATAAGGAAAGCAAAAAGAAACTATGAAGTTCGCATAGCAGGGCAAGCAAAGACAAATCCTAAAGGGTTTTTTCAGTTATATCGTACTAAGACTAGGGAAAGGATAGGTCCATTAAAAACTGAGACAGGTCAAATAACAGATAGTGATGAAGAGATGAGTAGTATTTTTAATAAATATTTTGTATCTGTATTTACTAAAGAGGAACTTAACAATATGCCTTCAGCCGAACAAGTCTATGTGGGTGGGGACGAGGACAGGTTGACGAGTTTAGCAGTTACCAGGGAGGATGTTCTTAAACAAATAGTAAAACTCAAACCAAACAAATCCCCAGGGCCGGATGAAGTGTTTGCCAGGGTGCTTAAAGAATGCAAAGAGGAGCTTTGTGACCCACTGTCAACCATATTTAATAAATCAATAGAGTCAGGCAGAGTGCCAGAGTTTTGGAAAGTTGCTAATGTGATACCAGTTTTTAAGAAAGGAGATAGATCACTTGCGTCTAACTATCGACTTTAATTTTAGCGGAATAAACTGGTTGAACAAAACAGGGAATAGTGAAGCAGAAGATTTTCTAGAATTAATTGACGATTGCTTTCTTACGCAACACATTAAGGAACCAACACGGGAAAATAATATTTTAGATTTAGTGTTAACTAACAGGGAAACGCAAATTAATGACATCGAAATAGGGAGTGAGCTAGGGAGCAGTGATCACAAAGAAATCAGATTTAGCATAGAATGGAATAGACCAGTAGGAGAAAATTCTGTTAAAGTGCCAGATTTTCGAAAAGCTGATTTTAATAGCCTAAGAAATTTTTTGGGTCAAATTGATTGGAAAGGCTTGGGTATGGGGTGTGGGCCGGTCTTGGAGCGAGACATGAACCCAGCGATAGGTGACTTAAATGGGGATTTCGATGTGGATTCAATATATAACTTATTTAAGAATATTCTAAACAAAGCACAGGAACGTAGTATACCATACAAATTGAATAGATCGTATACTAATGACCCAAAGTGGATAACAAAGAATTTGAAGAACCTTATAGGTAAAAAGAGAGCTTGGTACAAAAGGATTAAAAATGGGGAGGTCACTTTAGAACAGGAATTCGTACAACTGGTTAGAAATGTTAAAAAAGAGATAAGGAAAGCAAAAAGAAACTATGAAGTTCGCATAGCAGGGCAAGCAAAGACAAATCCTAAAGGGTTTTTTCAGTTATATCGTACTAAGACTAGGGAAAGGATAGGTCCATTAAAAACTGAGACAGGTCAAATAACAGATAGTGATGAAGAGATGAGTAGTATTTTTAATAAATATTTTGTATCTGTATTTACTAAAGAGGAACTTAACAATATGCCTTCAGCCGAACAAGTCTATGTGGGTGGGGACGAGGACAGGTTGACGAGTTTAGCAGTTACCAGGGAGGATGTTCTTAAACAAATAGTAAAACTCAAACCAAACAAATCCCCAGGGCCGGATGAAGTGTTTGCTAGGGTGCTTAAAGAATGCAAAGAGGAGCTTTGTGACCCACTGTCAACCATATTTAATAAATCAATAGAGTCAGGCAGAGTGCCAGAGTTTTGGAAAGTTGCTAATGTGATACCAGTTTTTAAGAAAGGAGATAGATCACTTGCGTCCAACTATCGACCAATTAGCCTAACGTCTATTGTGGGAAAGTTACTCGAATCTATAATAGCAAATAAAATTCGTCTTCATCTTGAAAAACATAAATTAATAATTGAGTCGCAACATGGTTTTATAAATGGCCGTTCATGTTTAACAAATTTGTTATCTTTTTATTCTAGCATTGTTGAGGCAGTTGATAGTGGTAAGGATTGCGATGTTGTATACCTTGACTTTAGCAAAGCTTTTGATACAGTGCCACATGAAAGACTGATTAAAAAAATAGAGTCTCATGGTATTGGGGGTGCTATATTAAGCTGGATTAGGGCATGGCTATACCAAAGGAAACAGAGAGTTAGTATAAATGGAATCAAGTCAGAGTGGGAAAATGTTGTAAGTGGAGTGCCTCAAGGCTCTGTCCTGGGACCTCTGTTGTTTATAATATATATAAATGATTTAGATTCAGGTTTGAGTAGCAACATTTGCAAATTTGCCGATGATACGAAAATCGGTAGGGAAATTAATTCGGAGGAGGACTCACTATCACTTCAAGTTGATCTAGATAGGGTTTTGAAATGGTCAAAGGATTGGCAGATGCAGTTTAATGCTGATAAATGTAAAGTTCTGAGGTTAGGTAATGATGATAGAGTTACAAGATACGAGCTAGATGGTGTTGTGATTGCGAAGTCGGATTGCGAAAGGGATCTGGAGTTATGATTAGTAAGAATTTAAAACAAAAGGATCAATGCATAAATGTTCGTAATAAGGCAAACCGGACACTTGGATTTATTAATCGCAGCGTTAGTAACAAGACACCTGGTGTGGTTCTCAAGCTATATCTTGCTCTAGTTAGGCCCCATTTAGATTATGCAGTTCAGTTTTGGTCGCCATATTATAGAATGGATATAAATTCACTTGAACGTGTCCAGCGTAGGATGACTAAGTTAATTCCCCAAATTAGAAATCTTTCATATGAAGAAAGATTAACAAAGCTTAAGTTGCATTCACTGGAAAGGCGAAGAGTTAGGGGTGACATGATAGAGGTTTACAAGTGGATGAATGGACATAACCGGGGGGATATTAATAGGGTATTAAAAGTATCAACACAGGACAGAACACGAAACAATGGATATAAATTGGATAAGTTTAGATTTAGGAAAGACTTGGGTAAATACTGGTTCAGTAACAGGGTTGTTGATTTGTGGAACCAATTGCCGCGTAACATTGTGGAGGTGGGGTCCCTCGATTGTTTCAAGCACGGGTTGGACAAGTATATGAGTGGGATTGGGTGGTTATAGAATAGGAGCTGCCTCGTATGGGCCAATAGGCCTTCTGCAGTTACCTTTGTTCTTATGTTCTTATGTTCTTAATTAGCCTAACGTCTATTGTGGGAAAGTTACTCGAATCTATAATAGCAAATAAAATTCGTCTTCATCTTGAAAAACATAAATTAATAATTGAGTCGCAACATGGTTTTATAAATGGCCGTTCATGTTTAACAAATTTGTTATCTTTTTATTCTAGCATTGTTGAGGCAGTTGATAGTGGTAAGGATTGCGATGTTGTGTACCTTGACTTTAGCAAAGCTTTTGATACAGTGCCACATGAAAGACTGATTAAAAAAATAGAGTCTCATGGTATTGGGGGTGCTATATTAAGCTGGATTAGGGCATGGCTATACCAAAGGAAACAGAGAGTTAGTATAAATGGAATCAAGTCAGAGTGGGAAAATGTTGTAAGTGGAGTGCCTCAAGGCTCTGTCCTGGGACCTCTGTTGTTTATAATATATATAAATGATTTAGATTCAGGTTTGAGTAGCAACATTTGCAAATTTGCCGATGATACGAAAATCGGTAGGGAAATTAATTCGGAGGAGGACTCACTATCACTTCAAGTTGATCTAGATAGGGTTTTGAAATGGTCAAAGGATTGGCAGATGCAGTTTAATGCTGATAAATGTAAAGTTCTGAGGTTAGGTAATGATGATAGAGTTACAAGATACGAGCTAGATGGTGTTGTGATTGCGAAGTCGGATTGCGAAAGGGATCTGGGAGTTATGATTAGTAAGAATTTAAAACAAAAGGATCAATGCATAAATGTTCGTAATAAGGCAAATCGGACACTTGGATTTATTAATCGCAGCGTTAGTAACAAGACACCTGGTGTGGTTCTCAAGCTATATCTTGCTCTAGTTAGGCCCCATTTAGATTATGCAGTTCAGTTTTGGTCGCCATATTATAGAATGGATATAAATTCACTTGAACGTGTCCAGCGTAGGATGACTAAGTTAATTCCCCAAATTAGAAATCTTTCATATGAAGAAAGATTAACAAAGCTTAAGTTGCATTCACTGGAAAGGCGAAGAGTTAGGGGTGACATGATAGAGGTTTACAAGTGGATGAATGGACATAACCGGGGGGATATTAATAGGGTATTAAAAGTATCAACACAGGACAGAACACGAAACAATGGATATAAATTGGATAAGTTTAGATTTAGGAAAGACTTGGGTAAATACTGGTTCAGTAACAGGGTTGTTGATTTGTGGAACCAATTGCCGCGTAACATTGTGGAGGTGGGGTCCCTCGATTGTTTCAAGCACGGGTTGGACAAGTATATGAGTGGGATTGGGTGGTTATAGAATAGGAGCTGCCTCGTATGGGCCAATAGGCCTTCTGCAGTTACCTTTGTTCTTATGTTCTTATGTTCTTATGAACATTTATGCATTGATCCTTTTGTCTTAAATTCGTACTAATCATAACTCCCAGATCCCTTTCACAATCCGACTTCGCAATTTCAACACCATCTAGCTCGTATCTTGTAACTCTGTCATCATTACCTAACCTCAGAACTTTACATTTATCAGCATCAAACTGCATCTGCCAATCCTTTGACCATTTCAAAACCCTATCTAGATCAACTTGAAGTGATAGTGAGTCCTCCTCCGAATTAATTTCCCTACCGATTTTCGTATCATCGGCAAATTTGCAAATGTTGCTACTCAAACCTGAATCTAAATCATTTATATATATTATAAACAACAGAGGTCCCAGGACAGAGCCTTGAGGCACTCCACTTACAATATTTTCCCACTCTGACTTGATTCCATTTATACTAACTCTCTGTTTCCTTTGGTATAGCCATGCCCTAATCCAGCTTAATATAGCACCCCCAATACCATGAGACTCTATCTTTTTAATCAAGCTTTGCTAAAGTCAAGGTACACAACATCACAATCCTTACCACTATCAACTGCCTCAACTATGCTAGAATAAAAAGATAACAAATTTGTTAAACATGAACGGCCATTTATAAAACCATGTTGCGATTCAATTATTAATTTATGTTTTTCAAGATGAAGATGAATTTCATTTGCTATTATAGATTCGAGTAACTTTCCCACAATAGATGTTAGGCTAATTGGTCGATAGTTAGACGCAAGTGATCTATCTCCTTTCTTAAAAACTGGTATCACATTAGCAACTTTCCAAAACTCTGGCACTCTGCCTGACTCTATTGATTTATTAAATATGGTTGACAGTGGGTCACAAAGCTCCTCTTTGCATTCTTTAAGCACCCTGGCAAACGCTTCATCCGGCCCTGGGGGTTTGTTTGGTTTGAGTTTTACTATTTGTTTAAGAACATCCTCCCTGGTAACTGCTAAACTCGTCAACCTGTCCTCGTCCCCACCCACATAGACTTGTTCGGCTGAAGGCATATTGTTAAGTTCCTCTTTAGTAAATACAGATACAAAGTATTTATTAAAAATACTACTCATTGCTTCATCACTATCTGTTATTTGACCTGTCTCAGTTTTTAATGGACCTATCCTTTCCCTAGTCTTAGTACGATATAACTGAAAAAACCCTTTAGGATTTGTCTTTGCTTGCCCTGCTATGCGACCTTCATAGTTTCTTTTTGCTTTCCTTATCTCTTTTTTTAACATTTCTAACCAGTTGTACGAATTCCTGTTCTAAAGTGACCTCCCCATTTTTAATCCTTTTGTACCAAGCTCTCTTTTTACCTACAAGGTTCTTCAAATTCTTTGTTATCCACTTTGGGTCATTAGTATTCGATCTATTCAATTTGTATGGTATACTACGTTCCTGTGCTTTGTTTAGAATATTCTTAAATAAGTTATATATTGAATCCACATCGAAATCCCCATTTAAGTCACCTATCGCTGGGTTCATGTCTTGCTCCAAGACCGGCCCACACCCTATACCCAAGACTTTCCAATCAATTTGACCCAAAAAATTTCTTAGGCTATTAAAATCAGCTATTCGAAAATCTGGCACTTTAACAGAATTTTCTCCTACTGGTCTATTCCATTCTATGCTAAATCTGATTTCTTTGTGATCACTGTTCCCTAGCTCACTCCCTATTTCGATGTCATTAATTTGTGTTTCCCTGTTAGTTAGCACTAAATCTAAAATATTATTTTCCCGTGTTGGTTCCTTAATGTGTTGCGTAAGAAAGCAATCGTCAATTAATTCTAGAAAATGGTGTAACAGGTGGTTCAAATAACTTGTCTGGTGTTGATGGACATTTGGCGGAATACGGACAGGGCCTCCTAGTGTAATTGTGGTGAGATTACAGGCCCATGTTGGACTTTGAATTCCACCAGGCGGCGTCAGTGTGGGGACGCCGCCGGCCATTTTCACCCCAGTGTAGAGCAAGACAGGCTCTAGTTTGCTGGAGTTGTTGGTGATTCCCCATCCATGTGTGTAGGCCACCCCGGCGGGTGGCCGGGGTGGCCAGGCCACGCCGGCCACCCGCCGCCTGGCCTGGCCACCCCACCTGCCCGCACGCCGGCTACCACCCCCCCTCTCAGCTCGGGAGGGGCGCTGTGGGCCACGCGGTAGCCACATGCCTTGGCCACCCCCTTGGGCCACTTGGCCACATTCCCGGGACAGCCAAGGGCCACATCTTGTTGACGCAAGAGGAGCAAGCTAAGTGTTGACAGCCCGAGAGGTAGTGACCTGGGAAATGAGTGAAATGTGAGGAAAACGTGAGTACAATAGCCAGTGTAACAGTGTCTCAGTATTAGGGGAAATTCACGGTAAAGCTGTGTTGTCCCATAGCCCTGCCAGGCTAGGGAAGCAGCCGAGAGACAGATATATATATATTATGTGTGTGTGTAGACTGACTCGAGTATGTAACCGGTCAGTGTAGAGATTTACCATATAAATGATCCAGTTGTCGTTTCTATATAATCGGTCAGACTGGATTAGTGCGATGGAGTACCAGCATGAATAATTATAATCATTATGTTGCAGGGATGTCAGGGGGTACCCCTGAGGTCTGTGTAGTTAGTTACATTTACCTGATGATATAATTTTCATTGATTATGTGAATGCCATTTCTATGTGTTCATTTGCATGTTTATGTACTGTGTTGTGTGGTGAGTCAGTAGATGTGATTGCTGACTGATTGCCTAATGATGTCATTAGCATGTGGGGTATGCTGACGGCATCATTATGTTGCAGGTTTGTGCAGTGTTGTTATCAGTTTATATGATATTATTGCCCCAGGAACTGTGTTGAGGGTTTAAGGGACCTCTAGGATTATTCAGGGGATTTCACAGTACTTAATGAGAGCAGGCAATTGATGGGTTAATTGCCTTGCTGAGGTAAGTGTGTGTTCACAGTAGTCCTGTGCAACGGTTGCAAGATAAGGGGGGCAATAATATTGGTATACTCTTGTTGTTGCACAACCGTGTGTCATTATTGTGTGGGCACAGTAATTAACGAGTTGCAGTAGCCGCAACCGTATGTGGGCAGTGCAATTGTTGATGTTGCATGCCATTATAGTGTGATCTATGTAACACTGGGGTTACTTTGTTTCTTTAAGTTGTGTTGAGGACTTAAGGATTCAGTGAGTTAATAATTGGGGAATTAACTGGATAAGGGGTGCACACTTATTGTTGAGTGAGTGAGGGCTGTTATGAGAGAGAACAGCGTTGAGCTTGAGTGAGATACGTCTCGGGAGCAATTAATTGTCCGTGTGACAACTAATTGACCACTCTAGCTAATTATGTAATTAGCCTTCTCATCATGAATTCACGTAGTGGGAGAGGATCTGTCAGAGTCTGTCAGTATTTGTGTTAACGTAATTTGCTCGAGACTAATTACCTTTCTGGGGTATAGCAATTAGTGGCTCATGTTAATTAGTGGAGTAATTAACGTCTGGAGGGCTCAGATGACTCGGTAAAGCGAGGTCATGGAGCTAGCATAAATCGTTGTATTAATCATATCCTGTCTGAGGACAGTGGATTAATGGCACTCTTGTTAATTAGGGGTAATTAACTCCTTTCCCGTGAATTCACAGTGTTTGATGAGACCTGCTTAGGCAGTGCGGAGTGAGACGTATTTATGGATGATTAATTATCGGTCCTGGTGACAGTTAATTAATTGCTCGGAGTTAATTAGGGTAATTAACACTCACTAGTAATTTTTTGACACAGACTGTTGAGAAGCTACCAAGTTAGGGTAGGCTTAGTTAACGAAACTCAATGGGGATGAAATTAGTGGTCCGTTTGACCTTAATTGAGGATTACTCACGGAATACTTGCTAGGAGTCAAGTGTGATGTAATATAAGTTTGAGTTATTGTTAACAAGACAGACAAGTGTTAATGATTAACGTAGAGTATCATCATGTTGTTGTCTAGTGTGAGACAATTGTTTGTGATTACCGTAGTACTTTATTGCTGACTGCTGCGATCAGTCAATTAACGTAATTAATCACTTAAGGCAATTTCTTTTGGTTGTCGTCTGGTGGCGAGAGTAGAGTAATCTAGGGATCTGTGGAGCTGTGTCCCAGAATCCCGCCTTGCCTGTCTTTGTTACTATTTACAACTGTGCAACTTCTTGTAGGGAGTTGCAAAGAGTGTTCACACTGGGTTGTGATAGGGGGAGTCACTGTTGGACTACCCGCCTAGTTACGTGGGTCTCTCCTGAGGGGCGGGATGACCCCTAAGCTTGTGATTATAGTAGCTGTCAGGGAAACCGAGACACTATTGATTGCATGCTTGTGTCTTCAGTGGATATCCATTATTTGTTCAGTTAGTTCATGTTGTCAGCCCGAAGTGTCAGCAAGATGGAGTCTGCTGTCACTTCTCGAGGGGCTGTTGAATAGCTGTGTTGCAAATGCCACTTGATGGACAATAACGTAACCATTCGCTGTGGTGTAACTTAGTCTGTGATATTTTTCTTTGATTTGCAATATTGCGTCATCAGTGGGCACACCTGTGTTCAGGTTAGTTCAGTATGCAGCCTCACAGCAAGAGTTGCTATTTAGCTGTTTGTTATCGTGATACTGGATGGACATTAACGTAACGTAAACTCGGTAATGTAGTAGTTAGTCTCTTGTTATTAATAAATTGTTATGTTATAGAAAACGGTCTTTGTTGTCAACCCTTCAACCATATTATTCCACCATATTTCTGCATATTACGATTAAATGTTTATGTGATCTTGATATGACGGCTGTTCTTGGGAATTCGAATTCCAATTCATAGTGCCACATCAAATATAAATATTTGATTGTGAGAACCCGTCGGTTACCCTTTATTAGTTTTAACGTCCTGTTTAACTAGGAGGAGCCAGCGGCCTATTGTGGACAGGTTTTCACCCCTGGCGGTTTGCTCCCGCTTTTCCTTTTTCTATTGGACTCATGCTTAACTGTCGTGAGCAGCCTTAAAACTTGTAGTCCACCTCCTAAGGGAGGTAGGCGTAGAAAAAAATCTCACACTGGGATTTATTAATCGAAGCGTTAGTAACAAGACACATGGTGTTGTTCTTCAGCTATATCTTGCTCTGGTTAGGTCCCGTTTAGATTATGCAGTTCAGATTCTAATGTAGATCATCAATCAATATTAAAGAGATTATATATATTTTCTCTTCAACATCATTTAAGAATGATGCAAGTACTGAACCATGTGTGTGTGTGTGAGACAGGACAGGTGCTGGTACTGAACCGTGTGTGTTGTGTGAGAGAGACAGTACAGGTGCAGTCTCTGAACCGTGTGTGAGAGAGACAGGACAGATGCTGGTACTGAAACATGTGTGTGAGACAGGACAGGTGCTAGTACTGAACCGTGTGTGAGAGACAGGACAGGTGCTAGTACTGAACCGTGTGTGTGTGTGAGAGAGAGACAGGACAGGTGCTGGTACTGAACCGTGTGTGTGTGTGAGAGAGACAGTACAGGTGCAGTCTCTGAACCGTGTGTGAGAGAGACAGGACAGGTGCTGGTACTGAACCGTGTGTGTGAGAGACAGGACAGGTGCTGGTACTGAACCGTGTGTGTGAGAGAGACAGAACAGGTGCTAGTACTGAACCGTGTGTGTGAGAGACAGGACAGGTGCTGGTACTGAACCGTGTGTGTGAGAGACAGGACAGGTGCTGGTACTGAACCGTGTGTGAAAGAGAAAGGACAGGTGCTCGTACTGAACCATGAGTGTGAGAGACAGGACAGGTGCTGATACTGAACGGTGTGTGAAGAGACAGGACAGGTGCCGATACATAACCGTGTGTGTGAGAGAGACAGGACAGGTGCTGATACTGAACCGTGTGTGTGTGAGAGAGACAGGACTGGTGCTGGTACTGAACCGTGTATGTGAGAGACAAGACAGTTGCTGGTACTGAACCGTGTATGTGAGAGACAGGACAGGTGCTGATATTGAAACGTGTGTGTGTGTGTGTGAGACAGGACAGGTGCTAGTACAGAACCATGTGTGTGAGAGACAGGACCGGTGCTAGTACTGAACCGTGTGTGTGTGGGACAGGACAGGTGCTAGTACTGAACCGTGTGTGTGTGTGTGTGTGAGACAGGACAGATGCTAGTACTGAACCGTGTGTGAGAGAGACAGGACAGGTGCTAGTACTGAACCGTGTGTGTGAGAGACAGGACAGTTGCTAGTACTGAACCGTGTGTGTGTGATAGAGAGGACAGGTGCAAGTACTGAACCGTGTGTGTGAGAGAGACAGGACAGGTGCTAGTACAGAACCGTGTGTGTGAGAGACAGGACAGGTGATAGTACTGAACCGTGTGTGTGTGTGAGAGACAAGACAGGTGCTGGTACTGAACCGTGTATGTGAGAGACAGGACAGGTGCCGATACAGAAACGTGTGTGTGTGTGTGAGACAGGACAGGTGCTAGTACAGAACCATGTGTGTGAGAGACAGGACACGTGCTGGTACTGAACCGTGTGTGTGAAAGACAGGACAGGTGCTGGTACTGAACCGTGTGTGTGAGAGACAGGCAGGTGCTAGTACTGAACCGTGTGTGTGAGAGACAGGACAGGTGCTAGTAATGAACCGTGTGTGTGTGTGAGAGAGGACAGGTGCTGGTATTGAACCGTGTGCGTGAGAGACAAGACAGGTGCTAGTACTGAACCGTGTATGTGAGAGACAGGACAGGTGCTAGTACTAAACCGTGTGTGTGAGAGACAAGACAGGTTCTGGTTCTGAACCGTGTGTGTGAGAGACAGGACAGTTGCTAGTACTGAACCGTGTGTATGAGAGACAAGACAGGTGCTTGTACTGAACCGTGTATGTGAGAGACAGGACAGGTGCGGATACAGAAGCGTGTGTGTGTGTGAGACAGGACAGGTGCTAGTACTGAACCGTGTGTGTGAGAGACAGGACAGGTGCTGATACTGAACCGTGTGTGTGAAAGACAGGACTGGTGCTAGTACTGAACCATGTGTGTGAGAGACAGGACAGTTGCTAGTACTGAACCGTGTGTGTTTGAGTGACAGGACCGGTGCAAGTACTGAACCGTTTGTGAGAGAGACAGGACAGGTGCTAGTACTGAACCGTGTGTGTGAGAGACAGGACAGGTGCTAGTACTGAACCGTGTGTGTGTGAGACAGGACAGGTGCTGGTACTGAACCGTGTGTGTGTGTGTGTGTGTGAGACAGGACCGGTGCATGTACTGAACCGTGTGTGAGAGAGACAGGACAGGTGCTAGTAATGAACCGTGTGTGAGAGAGAGGACAGGTGCAAGTACTGAACCGTGTGTGTGAGAGAGATAGGATAGGTGCTAGTACTGAACCGTGTGTGAGAGAAACAGGGCAGGTGCTAGTAATGAAACGTGTGTGAGAGAGAGGACAGGTGCAAGTACTGAACCGTGTGTGTGAGAGAGACAGGACAGGTGCTAGTACTGAACCGTGTGTGTGAGAGACAGGACAGGTGATAGTACTGAACCGTGTGTGTGTGCGTGAGACAAGACAGGTGCTGGTATTGAACCATGTATGTGAGAGACAGGACAGGTGCTGATACAGAAACGTGTGTGTGTTAGACAGGACAGGTGTTAGTACTGAACGGTGTGTGTGAGAGACAGGACACGTTCTGGTACTGAACAGTGTGTCTGAAAGACAGGACAGGTGCTGGTACTGAACCGTGTGTGTGAGAAACAGGACAGGTGCTAGTACTGAACCGTGTGTGTGTGTGAGAAAGGACAGGTGCTGGTATTGAACCGTGTGTGTGAGAGACAAGACATATGCTGGTACTGAACCGTGTGTGTGAGAGACAAGACCGGTGCTAGTACTGAGCCGTGTGTGTGAGAGACAGGACAGTTGCTAGTAATGAACCGTGTGTGTTAGTGACTAGACAGGTGCTGGTACTGAACCGTGTATGTCAGAGACAGGACAGGTGCTGATACAGAAGCGTGTGTGTGTGTGAGACAGGATAGGTGCAAGTACTGAACCCTGTTTGTGAGAGACAGGACAGGTGCTGGTACTGAACCGTGTGTGTGAGAGACAGGACAGGTGCTAGTATTGAACCGTGTGTGTGAGAGACAGGACAGGTGCTAGTACTGACCGTGTGTGTGAGAGACAGGACAGGTGCTAGTACTGAACCGTGTGTGAGAGAGACAGAACAGGTGCCGGTACTGACCCGTGTGTGTGAGAGAGAGACAAGACAGGTGCTAGTAGTGAACCGTGTGTGTGACAGACAGGACAGGTGCTGGAACTGAACAGTGTGTGTGAGAGACAGAACAAGTGCTGGTTCTGAACAGTGTGTGTGTGAGACAGGACTGGTGCTGGTACTGAACCGTGTGTGTGTGTGAGAGACAGGACAGGTGCTGGTACTGAACCGTGTGTGTGAGAGTCAGGACAGGTGCTAGTACTGAACCGTGTGAGTGAGAGACAGGACAGTTGCTAGTACTGAACCGTGTGTGTGAGAGACAGGACAGGTGCTGGTACTGAACCGTGTGAGTGAGAGACAGGACAGGTTCTGGTTCTGAACCATGTGTGGGAGAGAGACAGAACAGGTGCTGGTACTGAACCGTGTGAGTGAGAGACAGGACAGGTGCTAGTACTGAACCGTGTGTGTGAGAGACAGGACAGGTGCTAGTACTGAACTGTGTGTGTGAGAGAGACAGGACAGGTGCTAGTAATGAACCTTGTGTGTGAGAGACAAGACAGGTGCTGGTACTGAACCGTGTGTGTGAGAGAGACAGAACAGGTTCTGGTACTGAACCGTGTGTGTGAGAGACAGGACAGGTGCCGGTACTGACCCGTGTGTGTGTGTGAGAGAGACAGGACAGGTGCTAGTAGTGAACCGTGTGTGTGAGAGACAGGACAGGTGCCGGTACTGACCCGTGTGTGTGTGAGAGATACAGGACAGGTGCTAGTACTGAACCATGTCTGAATGTGAGAGAACGGACAGATGCTAATATTGAACCGTGTGTGTGAGAGAGACAGGACAGGTGCTGGTACGGAAACGTGTGTGTGAGAGAGACAGGACAGGTACTGGTACTGAACCGTGTGTGTGTGCGACAGGACAGATGCTGGTACTGAACCCTGTGTGTGTGCGATGTGAGAGTTTGTTATGAGAATTTGTGGAATAAATTGAAATTGGTATAAGGAATTTTAGCTCGGAAAATTTCTAAGAATTTTCTTTATTATTTAACCTTTATTCCTGTCGTGATGTTCAACTAGGTCGCCTGAGGAAGGACTTGATTAGCTAACCCACCAGTGTAGTAAATAGCTCATTCCTCACTTTGGGACCATGTATGAACAATTGACTAGGCGCGAGCAAACGCCGAGACCCCAATGAAAATTGAAATCCCCTCTCTTAGGCCGCCGACCTTCGCCAATTGCCGAAGCGAATCTAACGAGTAGGTCACGGGCTCTCACAACAATAATTTATTGTTGTGTGGTGCCGTATATTTGATCCAAAGCTCAGAAAATTAGTCTCAGTTTTATTAGTCGAGTGTGAAGAACATTTGCATAACAATAATAATGTGTGGGGGTGTAACGAAAAGACAGTGTTAACCATAACAACTTAGTTTATTCAATAAGTACTAACTACTACAACAAAACAAAAGAAATGTCAATGACGTTACTCGAAATCCTTCCTGTGACACTATCAATGACAGCTAGACACCAGCCAATCGGACTGCATAATGAACTAACTCAAACATAAGCGTGACCACAGAGGAATCAACAAGCAAGCAAGAACTAACAGATCTATAATCACAATTACAACAAATGACACAGTAGGTTCTGAAATACGTCTCCAGTAACCTTCTAACTGTTCTACGCCTCAGTGCAGTCTACACCTGCAACAGCGGTTGCAATGCAATCAAATCAGAAGTCTTTCAATGACAACAATAACTAATGGGTTCACTGGCAACTCCAGCACCCTTCCTCAAATTAATCCTTACGTTAACACTCCGTCCCACGGACGATCAACAATCAATACCAATTGATTTACGTTAATAACACAATAACATTTACGTTAATAACAAGGTAACATTTACGTTAAATTAATAACTCTTACAACTGTCACTTGTAACGCGGAAATTACACAACACTCTGCCCGTCGAGCATTCAGTGAGAAAATCCCATTAATCCCTGTACTACCAGACAGCTGATTAATCTCTTTACTAGTTACGTTAATTTACGTTAATCGGTTACTAATCACTCAGCGATGGTAAACTCTGATTTACAATGTCCAAAGTGCTAAGAGAACGGTAATCACTCGTGATTACCTTTAGAGTAATTAATTACTATCCTCAAGATCAATAATTAAACAATTAAAATACGCAACCTTTCACACTGGCTCAGCAATTTACATTAAGGTATGAATTTCGTCTAAGCCTTCCATACTCAGACCAATTCAGGCGGCTAATAACAGTAATTAGCACCACGTTTACGTTATTCTAAAATGACGTTACTCCTCCCACGAGTCAATCAAGTGCCGGTACTTCCGGGCAGATAACGACGTTACGTTAATGGAACAATGTAGCCTTCGTGTGAGTCGAACAAACTAGGATCGAGATTAATTACTTTGACTTCCTGAAACACGTCAATTACCCGGCCCACTGACCGTTAATTACGACAGACAATACTCTAATTCTTATCTGGCTGATGGCTAGGCTCCTCGAGACTACCGTAGCTGCTTACAGGAATGTAAATTAACCCAAACGTATTCTACATTACTCAAATTGTCAAAGAACAAATTCTCTTAAAGCAATGGGCGTTCCCTTGGTTACGTTATATTTATTGCCTCGCAATCACCTCACTGAATACTGGACTTCGATGTCCTACCAGATAACCAAGAGAATATATGTGTACCCAAGTACTCGTCTACAGCCGAGTTCCCCCACGACAATGACAAATCACACTAACAAATCACAGTGATTTACGTTACAATCCAGTTGCTATGACAATACTGCAGCACCTAGTAAAATAACATACAGGACATGAACCCTCTAGAACACTGCCCTACAATGACTTTACTGAACTGCAATCACCTCCGGTGATGCTCAACACTAGCAACAATCACCATCAAATAACAACCCCTTTGCAATAACACACACGGCAAGTACTCTAATTTCCAAATATTAGGATACTGCACACACTTATTTACTTACTGTTGCAAATGACCCCTAGAACATAGGTCAATATATTGCAATCACCACACAGTAAATAACACAATAACACTGGGCACCGTGACACTACGATTATATATATATATATATATATATATATATATATATATATATATATATATATATATATATATATATATATATATATATATATGTCGTACCTAGTAGCCAGAACGCACTTCTCAGCCTACTATGCGAGGCCCGATTTGCCTAATAAGCCAAGTTTTCATGAATTAATTGTTTTTCGACTACCTAACCTACCTAACCTAACCTAACCTAACCTAACTTTTTCGGCTACCTAACCAAACCTAACCTATAAAGATAGGTTAGGTTAGGTTAGGTAGGGTTGGTTAGGTTCGGTCATATATCTACGTTAATTTTAACTCCAATAAAAAAAAATTGACCTCATTCATAATGAAATGGGTAGCTTTATCATTTCATAAGAAAAAAATTAGAAAAAATATATTAATTCAGGAAAACTTGGCTTATTAGGCAAATCGGGCCTTGCATAGTAAGCTGAGAAGTGCGTTCTGGCTATTAGGTACGACATATATATATATATATATATATATATATATATATATATATATATATATATATATATATATATATATATATATATATATATATATATATATATATATGTCGTACCTAATAGCCAGAACGCACTTCTCAGCTTACTATGCAAGGCCCGATTTGCCTAATAAGCCAAGTTTTCCTGAATTAATATATTTTCTCTAATTTTTTTCTTATGAAATGATAAAGCTACCCATTTCATTATGTATGAGGTCACTTTTTTTTTACTAGAGTTAAAATTAACGTAGATATATGACCGAACCTAACCATCCCTACCTAACCTAACCTAACCTATCTCTATAGGTTAGGTTAGGTTAGGTAACCGAAAAAGTTAGGTTAGGTCAGGTTAGGTAGGTTAGGTAGTCGAAAAAACATTAATTCATGAAAACTTGGCTTATTAGGCAAATCGGGCCTTGCATAGTAGGCTGAGAAGTGCGTTCTGGCTACTAGGTACGACATATATATATATATATATATATATATATATATATATATATATATATATATATATATATATATATATATATATATATATATATATATATATATATATATATATATATATATATATATATATAGATATATATATATATGTCGTACCTAGTAGCCAGAACGCACTTCTCGGCCTACTATGCAACGCCCGATTTGCCTAATAAGCCGAGTTTTCCTGAATTAATGTATGTTCTCTAATTTTTTTCTTATGAAATGATAAAGCTACCCATTTCATCATGTATGAGGTCAATTTTTTTTTATTGGAGTTAAAATTAACGTAGATATATGACCGAACCTAACCAACCCTACCTAACCTAACCTAACCTATCTTTATAGGTTAGGTTAGGTTAGGTAGCCGAAAAAGTTAGGTTAGGTTAGGTTAGGTAGGTTAGGTAGTCGAAAAACAATTAATTCATGAAAACTTGGCTTAATAGGCAAATCGGGCCTTGCATAGTAGGCTGTGAAGTGCGTTCTGGCTACTAGGTACGACATATATATATATATATATATATATATATATATATATATATATATATATATATATATATATATATATATATATATATATATATATATATATATATATATATATATATATATATATATATTTATATATATATATATAATTACTGCTGACACATGTAGCCTACAGCTATCAAACGTTATTGGGAACACTAAGGAGAATCTCACACTCCTTAAATCACATGGGTGAGTGATTTATCGGTCACGCATGCTGATAAACACTCGAGAGTTACGTTACTCGACAGAGCGGGGGCGGTCTCTAGACAGCCTCGTCACTCACCAAAACTCACCAAAATTACGTTAATTAATACTGCAACCACAATATATATTTATATAAATCACACTTGTCACGGCCCTGGGAACAATACAAGAAATTTAAGACCACACTGTGGTACACTCCCCAATAATCATTGCCAGGAATCACTGGCGTTACACATACCTGAGTGCTCAGTCTTGGAATTCCACACCTGCAAGACCACACATGGAAATGATATCACTCCGTCCCACGGACGATCAAAAATGATTACCACAATGAAATAATATAATTATTACATGGACATCCTCTCAGTCCTTGGCTAATCTATGTATCCTCTGTTCCCGTGTGTACCCACACACACACACACACTGTACGTCTGTGTACACCAGACTTAAGTCCCTCTGGATTGACAAGATGACAACACAGGTGATTAATCTCCTCACCCACAATTCACTCCACCTGAACAGGTGCTGCGTGACAATGTGACGGAACACTTGACCTCGAATTCAAGCTTTAGAGACTACTAATCACCAGAAATACACACATAGGTACTTACTCATTCACACTGCCGGCTACACACCTTCCCATACATCAGGCACCCCGCTTCCGGTGGCTGGCTTGCTCCGGGTGGCGTAAGTGGCGGTAGTACCTTACATGGTACTTATACGGAAAATTGGCGCACACTCGAACCCCTCCCACTCAACACGGCTGAGTTCGCACCCACGACCCACCGGTGAAGTGAAGCACTCATACCCAGGTGACACGCACAACGATAGCGTCTCACACAACATGGGAAATTTGCCTTAACACTGACACTAATTTCCCATTTCCCATCGACTGCTACAGAGCACTAGCAAGTCTAATCAACACTGGTATGGGATCTACGAGTCTGTTGCTGCACGTATGCACATTCCCCACGATCCCAGATCACTGTACCTCTACCCCCTGCACAAAAATGTCTTAAACCCCCTCCAAGCAACGACTTCGGCCGGATTCTGTGACGACCGTTGTCGTTGGTGAAGCAGGAAGCATCAGCAGTAGAGTAGTCCAGCCACCACGACGCCCTATACTTCAATTTGGCCGAATTGAGTACAGAGAGCGTCTTGACAAAGTGGCAGCTGTGTTCAGAATGATGCTACACCGGCTCTCCCCGCGTCCTTCTCGAAATAACCAATGAGAGGAAGGCATACAGCGGCCTACCCCTCTCATCCAATCAGCGACGGTGAAGCATAGCCCCTAGGGCAACTCCAAGATGGCCGACCAACATGGCGGCTCAAGATGTTTACTAAGATGGCGGCTGTTTCCATGACAACGACTCAAGTTGGCCAGCGAGCGCGGGAGGCCCACAGCTTATCCCACGCCTGGGCCTAGCCGTTCCCGCACAAAGCTGTCTGGCTCCATGCCATACAATGAGATGATGCTATCAGCTCTAGCACTGTCCACAGTCTTGCCACCCCGGCCAGGGTAACATTTATGGACTGCTGATGACTGGGGCTCTCACATGAGCCCAAACACTAGATGTTTCGGTTGCTGGTTACCAAACTTAAGTCCGCCCACTTAACAAGTGCACTTAACAAGTGTACTGGCTCCCACGGGCATAAGAGCACTATTGTAAGTGAGCTGGTGAACCATCCCCTCACATGCGGCAGGACAGGTGCTGGTACTGAACCGTGTGTGTGTGTGAGACACAGGACAGGTGATGGTACTGAACCGTGTGTAAGAGACAGGACAGGTGCTAGTACTTAACCGTGTGTGTGTGAGAGAGACAGGACAGGTGCTGGTACTGAACCGTGTACGTGTGTGAGAGAGACAGGACATGTGCTGGTTCTGAACAGTGTGTGTGTGAGACAGGACAGGTGCAGGTACTGAACCGTGTGTGTGTGTTAGAGACCGGACAGGTGATGGTACTGAACCGTGTATGAGTGTAAGAGACAGGACAGGTGCTGGTACTGAACCGTGTGTGAGAGACAAGAATGGTGCTGGTACTGAACCGTGTGTGTGAGAGACAGGACAAGTGCTAGTAATGAATCATGTGTGTTAGAGACAGGATAGGTCCTATTACTGAACCTTGTGTGTGAGAGACAGGACAGGAGCTGGTACTGAACCGTGTGTGTGAGAGAGACAGAACAGGTGCTGGTACAGAACCGTGTGTGTGAGAGACAGGACAGGTGCTAGCACTGAACTGTGTGTGTGAGAGACAGGACAAGTGCTAGTACTGAGCCTTGTGTGTGAGAGACAAGACAGGTGCTGGTACTGAACCGTGTGTGTGAGAGAGACAGAACAGGTGCTAGTACTGAACAGTGAGTGTGAGAGACAGGACAGGGGCCGGTACTGACCCGTATGTGTGTGAGAGAGACAGGACAGGTGCTAGTAGTGAACCGTGTGTGTTAGAGACAGGACAGTTGCTAGTACTGAACCGTGTGTGTGTGAGAGACAGGACCGGTGCAAGTACTGAACCGAGTGTGGGAGAGACAGGACAGGTGCTAGTAATGAACCGTGTGTGAGAGAAAGGACAGGTGCAAGTACTGAACCGTGTGTGTGAGAGAGACAGGAAAGTTGCTAGTACTGAACCGTGTGTGTGTGCGTGAGACAAGACAGGTGCTGAACTGAACTGTATGTGAGAGACAGGACAGGTGCTGATAGAGAAACGTGTGTGTGTGTGTGAGACAGGACAGGTGCTGGTACTGAACCATGTGTGTGAGAGACAGGCAGGTGTAGTACTGAACCGTGTGTGAGAGAGACAGAACAGGTGCTAGTACTGAACCGTGTGTGTGTGTGAGAAAGGACAGGTGCTGGTATTGAACCGTGTGTGTGAAAGACAAGACAGGTGCTAGTACTGAACCGTGTGTGTGAGAGACAAGACAGGTGCTAGTACTGAACCGTGTGTGTGAGAGACAGGACAGTTGCTAGTAATGAACCGTGTGTGTGAGAGACAAGACAGGTTCTGGTACTGAACCGTGTATGTGAGAGACAGGACAGGTGCTGATACAGAAGCGTGTGTGTGAGTGTGAGACAGGACAGGTGCAAGTACTGAACCGTGTGTGTGAGAGACAGGACAGGTGCTCGTACTGAACTGTGTGTGTGAGAGACAGGACAGGTGCTAATATTGAACCATGTGTGTGAGAGACAGGACAGGTGCTAGTACTGAACCGTGTGTGTGAGAGACGGGACAGGTGCTGTTACTGAACCGTGTGTGTGAGAGACAGGACAGGTGCTAGTAATGAACCGTGTGTGTGAGAGACAAGACAGGTGCTGGTACTGAACCATGTGTGTGTGTGAGAGACAGGACAGGTGCTGGTACTGAACCGTGTGTGAGAAACAAGACAGGTGCTGGTTCTGAACCGTGTGTGTGAGAGACAGGACAGGTGCTAGTACTGAACCGTGTGTGTGAGAGACAAGACAGGTTCTGGTTCTGAACCGTGTGTGGGAGTATGACAAAACAGGTGCTGGTACTGAACCGTGTGTGTGAGAGACAGGACAGGTGCCGGTACAGACCCGTGTGTGTGTGAGAGAGACAGGACAGGTGCTAGTAGTGAACCATGTGTGTGAGAGAAAGGACAGGTGCTGGTACTGAACCGTGCGAGTGAGAGACAGAACAGGTGCTGGTTCTGAACAGTGTGTGTGAGAGAGACAGGACAGGTGATGGTACTGAACCGTGTATGTGTGTGAGAGACAGGACAGGTGCTGGTACTGAACCGTGTGTGTGAGAGAGAGGACAGGTGCTAGTACTGAATCGTGTGTGTTAGAGACAGGACACGTCCTTCTACTCAACCGTGTGTGTGAGAGACAGGACAGGTGCTAGTACTGAACCGTGTGTGAGAGACAAGACAGGTGCTGGTACTGAACCGTGTGTGTGAGAGACAGGACAGGTGCTAGTACTGAATCGTGTGTGTTAGAGACAGGACAGATCCTAGTACTGAACCGTGTGTGTGAGAGACAGGACAGGTGCTGGTACTGAACCGTGTGTGTGAGAGACAGGACAGGTGCTAGTACTGAACCCTATGTGTGTGAGACAGGACAGGTGCTGATACAGAAGCGTGTGTGTGTGAGAGACAGGACAGGTGCTAGTACTGACCCGTGTGTGTGAAAGACAGGACAGGTGCTAATAGTGAACCGTGTGTGTGAGAGACAGGACGGGAGCCGTTACTGACCCGTGTGTGTGTGAAAGAGACAGGACAGGTGCTAGTAGTGAACCATGTGTAAGAGAGACAGGACAGGTGCTAGTACTGAACCGTGTGTGTGAGAGACAGGACAGGTGCTATTACTGAACTGTGTGTGTGAGAGACAGGACAGGTGCTAGTACTGAACCTTGTGTGTGAGAAAAGACAGGAGCTGGTACTGAACCGTGTGTTTGAGAGAGACAGAACAGGTGCTGGTACTGAACCATGTGTGTGAGAGACAGGACAGGTGCCAGTACTCACCTGTGTGTGTGTGAGAGAGACAGGACAGGTGCTAGTAGTGAACCGTGTGTGTGAGAGACAGGACAGGTGCCGGTACTGACCCGTGTGTGTGTGAGAGAGACAGGACAGGTGCTAGTACTGAACCGTGTCTGAATGTGAGAATGGACAGATGCTGAAATTGAACCGTGTGTGTGTGAAGGACTGGACAATTGCTGGTACGGAACCGTGTGTGTGAGAGAGACAGGACAGGTACTGGTACTGAACCGTGTGTGTGAGAGAGACAGAACAGGTGCTGGTACTGAACCGTGTGTGTGTGAGACAGGACACGTGCTAGCACTGAACTGTATGTGTGTGAGAGGGACAAGACAGGTGCCGATACAGTACCGTGTGTGTTTCTGTGAGACATGACAGATGCTTGTACTGAACCATGTGTGTGTGCGAGACAGGACAGGTGCTACTACTGAACCGTGTGTGGGAGAGACAGGACTGGTGCTAGTACTGAACCGTGTGTGTGTGAGACACGAGAGGTGTTAGTACTGAACTGTGTGTGTGTGAGAGACAGGACAGGTGCTAGTACTGAACCGTGTGTGAGAGAGACAGGACAGGTGCTGGTACTGAACCGTGTGTGTGAGAGACCGGACAGGTGATAGTACTGAACCGTGTGAGTGAGAGACTGGACAGATGCTAGTACTGAACCGTGTGTGTGTGTGAGAGAGACAGAACTGGTGCTGGTACTGAACCTTGTGTGTGTGAGACAGGACAGGTGCTAGTACTTAACCGTGTGTGTGAAAGACAGGACTGGTGCTGGTACTGAACCGTGTGTGTGAGAGACAGGACAGGTGCTGATACAGAACCGTGTGTGTGTGAGACAGGACAGGTGCTGGTACTGAACCGTGTGTGTGTGAAAGACAGGACAGGTGCTGGTACTGAACCGTGTGTGTGTGTGAGAGGCAGGACAGGTGCTGGTACTGAACCGTGTGCGTGTGTGTGAGAGACAGGACAGGTGCTGGAACTGAACCGTGTGTGTGAGAGAGACAGAACAGGTGCTGGTACTGAACCGTGTGTGTGTGAAAGACAGGACAGGTGCTAGTACTGAACCGTGTGTGTGAGAGACAGGACAGGTGCTAGTACTGAACCGTGTGTGTGTGAGACACGACAGGTGCTAGTACTGAACAGTGTCTGTGTGTGTGTGTGAGACAGGACAGGTGCTACTACTGAACCGTGTGTGAGAGAGACAGGACAGGTGCTAGTACTGAACCGTGTGTGAGAGAGACAGAACAGGTGCTTGTACTGAACCATATGTGTTAGAGACAGGACAGTTGCTAGTACTGAACCGTGTGTGTGAGATACAGGACAGGTGCTAGTACTGAACCGTGTGTGAGAGAGACAGGACAGGTGCTAGTACTGATCCATATGTGTTAGAGACAGGACAATTGCTAGTACTGAAACGTGTGTGTGTGAGAGACAGGACAGGTGCTAGTACTGAACCGTGTGTGTGTGTGTGTGAGGCAGGACAGGTGCTAGTAATGTACCGTGTGTGAGAGAGACAAGACAGGTGCTTGTACTGAACCATATATGTTAGAGACAGGACAGTTGCTAGTACTGATCCGCGTGTGTGAGATACAGGACAGGTGCTAGTACTGAACCGTGTGTGAGAGAGACAGGACAGGTGCTAGTACTGAACCATATGTGTTAGAGACAGGACAGTTGCTAGTACTGAACCGTGTGTGTGTGAGAGACAGGACAGGTGCTAGTACTGAACCGTGTGTGTGTGTGTGTGTGAGGCAGGACAGGTGCTAGTACTGAACCGTGTGTGAGAGAGACAGGACAGGTGCTTGTACTGAACCATATGTGTTAGAGACAGGACAGTTGCTAGTACTGAACCGTGTGTGTGAGATACAGGACAGGTGCTAGTACTGAACCGTGTGTGAGAGAGACAGGACAGGTGCTAGAACTGAACCGACTTTTATCCTGTTATTCATTCTTCCATTCTTGCCCGTTGGCAGGGTTGTTGGTCCTCTGTGGTTGGTAACAAGCTGTGTACTCTCAAACGTAGGGTTTCTCCATGGCCTTCCTCCTGCCACCATAACCGGCGGTGTGAAACTGTTTTGGCACAGCTGCGGGTTGGTCATACCTGCTTAACCCACGGTCACTTAATTAATGGAGCGCCGCCCTGCTCATTATTGTCCGGATTGCGTTGTCCCTCTTTCAGTTGTGCATATCCTTGTTGACTGTCCTGACATAAAGGACGAGCGTGTGTCTTGCTTTCCGACCGTCCCTCGCGGTCACTTGTCCCTCGATAGTATTCTAGGTGAATCGGATACTTTTAATATTGTTCGCCTTATGCGTTTTTGTTCTCGTATTGGCATTCTTGGTGATATTTAGCGCCCTCTAATTATTTCGCACTTTGATGGTGCTACTTAACCTTCCCGGTTTGGTGCCTTCTTTTGATAATTACCTTACCTTAGTACTGAACCGTGTGTGTGAGAGACCGGACAGGTGCTGATACTGAACCGTGTGTGTGTGAGACAGGACATGTGCTAGCACTGAACTGTATGTGTGTGTGTAAGAGGGACAAGACAGGTGCCGATACATTACCGTGTGTGTTTCTGTGAGACATGACAGATGCTCGTACTGAACCATGTGTGTGTGCGAGACAGGACAGGTGCTACTACTGAATCGTGTGTGGGAGAGAGAGGACTGGTGCTAGTACTGAACTGTGTGTGAGAGAGACAGGACAGTTGCTAGTACTGAACCGTGTGTCTGTGAGAGACAAGACCGGTGCTAGTACTGAACGGTGTGTGAGAGAGACACTACAGGTGTTAGTACTGAACCGTGTGTATGTGAGACACGACAGGTGTTAGTACTGAACCGTGTGTGTGTGAAAGACAGGACAGGTGCTAGTACTGAACCGTGTGTGTGTGTGAGAGAGACAAGACAGGTGCTGGAACTGAACCGTGTGTGTGAGAGAGACAGAATAGGTGCTGGTACTGAACCGTGTGTGTGTGAAAGACAGGACAGGTGCTAGCACTGAACCGTGTGTGTGAGAGACACGACAGCTGCTAGTACTGAACCGTGTGTGTGTGAGACAGGACAGGTGCTAGTACTAAACCGTGTGTGTGTGAGACACGACAGGTGTTAGTACTGAACCGTGTGTGTGTGAAAGACAGGACAGGTGCTAGTACTGAACCGTGTGTATGAGAGACCGGACAGGTGCTAGTACTGAACCGTGTGAGTGAGAGACTAGACAGATGCTAGTACTGAACCGTGTGTGTGTGTGTGAGAGACAAGACAGGTGCTGGAACTGAACCGTGTGTGTGAGAGAGACAGAACAGGTGCTGGTACTGAACCGTGTGTGTGTGAAAGACAGGACAGGTGCTAGCACTGAACCGTGTGTGTGAGAGACACGACAGGTGCTAGTACTGAACCGTGTGTGTGTGAGATAGGACAGGTGCTAGTACTGAACCGTGTGTGAGAGAGACAGGACAGGTGCTAGTACTGAACCATATGTGTTAGAGACAGGACAGTTGCTAGTACTGAAACGTGTGTGTGTGAGAGACAGGACAGGTGCTAGTACTGAACCGTGTGTGTGTGTGTGTGAGGCAGGACAGGTGCTAGTACTGTACCGTGTGTGAGAGAGACAAGACAGGTGCTTGTACTGAACCATATATGTTAGAGACAGGACAGTTGCTAGTACTGATCCGCGTGTGTGAGATACAGGACAGGTGCTAGTACTGAACCGTGTGTGAGAGAGACAGGACAGGTGCTAGAACTGAACCGACTTTTATCCTGTTATTCATTCTTCCATTCTTGCCCGTTGGCAGGGTTGTTGGTCCTCTGTGGTTGGTAACAAGCTGTGTACTCTCAAACGTAGGGTGTCTCCATGGCCTTCCTCCTGCCACCATAACCGGCGGTGTGAAACTGCTTTGGCACAGCTGCGGGTTGGTCATACCTGCTTAACCCACGGTCACTTAATTAATGGAGCGCCGCCCTGCTCATTATTGTCCGGATTGCGTTGTCCCTCTTACAGTTGTGCATATCCTTGTTGACTGTCCTGACATAAAGGACGAGCGTGTGTCTTGCTTTCCGACCGTCCCTCGCGGTCACTTGTCCCTCGATAGTATTCTAGGTGAATCGGATACTTTTAATATTGTTCGCCTTATGCGTTTTTGTTCTCGTATTGGCATTCTTGGTGATATTTAGCGCCCTCTAATTATTTCGCACTTTGATGGTGCTACTTAACCTTCCCGGTTTGGTGCCTTCTTTTGATAATTACCTTACCTTAGTACTGAACCGTGTGTGTGAGAGACCGGACAGGTGCTGATACTGAACCGTGTGTGTGTGAGACAGGACATGTGCTAGCACTGAACTGTATGTGTGTGTGTAAGAGGGACAAGACAGGTGCCGATACATTACCGTGTGTGTTTCTGTGAGACATGACAGATGCTTGTACTGAACCATGTGTGTGTGCGAGACAGGACAGGTGCTACTACTGAACCGTGTGTGGGAGAGAGAGGACTGGTGCTAGTACTGAACTGTGTGTGAGAGAGACAGGACAGTTGCTAGTACTGAACCGTGTGTGTGTGAGAGACAAGACCGGTGCTAGTACTGAACGGTGTGTGAGAGAGACACTACAGGTGTTAGTACTGAACCGTGTGTATGTGAGACACGACAGGTGTTAGTACTGAACCGTGTGTGTGTGAAAGACAGGACAGGTGCTAGTACTGAACCGTGTGTGTGTGTGAGAGAGACAAGACAGGTGCTGGAACTGAACCGTGTGTGTGAGAGAGACAGAACAGGTGCTGGTACTGAACCGTGTGTGTGTGAAAGACAGGACAGGTGCTAGCACTGAACCGTGTGTGTGAGAGACACGACAGCTGCTAGTACTGAACCGTGTGTGTGTGAGACAGGACAGGTGCTAGTACTAAACCGTGTGTGTGTGAGACACGACAGGTGTTAGTACTGAACCGTGTGTGTGTGAAAGACAGGACAGGTGCTAGTACTGAACCGTGTGTATGAGAGACCGGACAGGTGCTAGTACTGAACTGTGTGAGTGAGAGACTAGACAGATGCTAGTACTGAACCGTGTGTGTGTGTGTGAGAGACAAGACAGGTGCTGGAACTGAACCGTGTGTGTGAGAGAGACAGAACAGGTGCTGGTACTGAACCGTGTGTGTGTGAAAGACAGGACATGTGCTAGCACTGAACCGTGTGTGTGAGAGACACGACAGGTGCTAGTACTGAACCGTGTGTGTGTGAGACAGGACAGGTGCTAGTACTAAACCGTGTGTGTGTGAGACACGACAGGTGTTAGTACTGAACCGTGTGTGTGTGAAAGACAGGACAGGTGCTAGTACTGAACCGTGTGTATGAGAGACCGGACAGGTGCTAGTACTGAACCGTGTGAGTGAGAGACTAGACAGATGCTAGTACTGAACCGTGTGTGTGTGTGTGAGAGACAAGACAGGTGCTGGAACTGAACCGTGTGTGTGAGAGAGACAGAACAGGTGGTGGTACTGAACCGTGTGTGTGTGAAAGACAGGACAGGTGCTAGCACTGAACCGTGTGTGTGAGAGACACGACAGGTGCTAGTACTGAACCGTGTGTGTGTGAGATAGGACAGGTGCTAGTACTGAACCGTGTGTGAGAGAGACAGGACAGGTGCTAGTACTGAACCATATGTGTTAGAGACAGGACAGTTGCTAGTACTGAAACGTGTGTGTGTGAGAGACAGGACAGGTGCTAGTACTGAACCGTGTGTGTGTGTGTGTGAGGCAGGACAGGTGCTAGTACTGTACCGTGTGTGAGAGAGACAAGACAGGTGCTTGTACTGAACCATATATGTTAGAGACAGGACAGTTGCTAGTACTGATCCGCGTGTGTGAGATACAGGACAGGTGCTAGTACTGAACCGTGTGTGAGAGAGACAGGACAGGTGCTAGAACTGAACCGACTTTTATCCTGTTATTCATTCTTCCATTCTTGCCCGTTGGCAGGGTTGTTGGTCCTCTGTGGTTGGTAACAAGCTGTGTACTCTCAAACGTAGGGTGTCTCCATGGCCTTCCTCCTGCCACCATAACCGGCGGTGTGAAACTGCTTTGGCACAGCTGCGGGTTGGTCATACCTGCTTAACCCACGGTCACTTAATTAATGGAGCGCCGCCCTGCTCATTATTGTCCGGATTGCGTTGTCCCTCTTACAGTTGTGCATATCCTTGTTGACTGTCCTGACATAAAGGACGAGCGTGTGTCTTGCTTTCCGACCGTCCCTCGCGGTCACTTGTCCCTCGATAGTATTCTAGGTGAATCGGATACTTTTAATATTGTTCGCCTTATGCGTTTTTGTTCTCGTATTGGCATTCTTGGTGATATTTAGCGCCCTCTAATTATTTCGCACTTTGATGGTGCTACTTAACCTTCCCGGTTTGGTGCCTTCTTTTGATAATTACCTTACCTTAGTACTGAACCGTGTGTGTGAGAGACCGGACAGGTGCTGATACTGAACCGTGTGTGTGTGAGACAGGACATGTGCTAGCACTGAACTGTATGTGTGTGTGTAAGAGGGACAAGACAGGTGCCGATACATTACCGTGTGTGTTTCTGTGAGACATGACAGATGCTTGTACTGAACCATGTGTGTGTGCGAGACAGGACAGGTGCTACTACTGAACCGTGTGTGGGAGAGAGAGGACTGGTGCTAGTACTGAACTGTGTGTGAGAGAGACAGGACAGTTGCTAGTACTGAACCGTGTGTGTGTGAGAGACAAGACCGGTGCTAGTACTGAACGGTGTGTGAGAGAGACACTACAGGTGTTAGTACTGAACCGTGTGTATGTGAGACACGACAGGTGTTAGTACTGAACCGTGTGTGTGTGAAAGACAGGACAGGTGCTAGTACTGAACCGTGTGTGTGTGTGAGAGAGACAAGACAGGTGCTGGAACTGAACCGTGTGTGTGAGAGAGACAGAACAGGTGCTGGTACTGAACCGTGTGTGTGTGAAAGACAGGACAGGTGCTAGCACTGAACCGTGTGTGTGAGAGACACGACAGCTGCTAGTACTGAACCGTGTGTGTGTGAGACAGGACAGGTGCTAGTACTAAACCGTGTGTGTGTGAGACACGACAGGTGTTAGTACTGAACCGTGTGTGTGTGAAAGACAGGACAGGTGCTAGTACTGAACCGTGTGTATGAGAGACCGGACAGGTGCTAGTACTGAACCGTGTGAGTGAGAGACTAGACAGATGCTAGTACTGAACCGTGTGTGTGTGTGTGAGAGACAAGACAGGTGCTGGAACTGAACCGTGTGTGTGAGAGAGACAGAACAGGTGCTGGTACTGAACCGTGTGTGTGTGAAAGACAGGACAGGTGCTAGCACTGAACCGTGTGTGTGAGAGACACGACAGGTGCTAGTACTGAACCGTGTGTGTGTGAGATAGGACAGGTGCTAGTACTGAACCGTGTGTGAGAGAGACAGGACAGGTGCTAGTACTGAACCATATGTGTTAGAGACAGGACAGTTGCTAGTACTGAAACGTGTGTGTGTGAGAGACAGGACAGGTGCTAGTACTGAACCGTGTGTGTGTGTGTGTGAGGCAGGACAGGTGCTAGTACTGTACCGTGTGTGAGAGAGACAAGACAGGTGCTTGTACTGAACCATATATGTTAGAGACAGGACAGTTGCTAGTACTGATCCGCGTGTGTGAGATACAGGACAGGTGCTAGTACTGAACCGTGTGTGAGAGAGACAGGACAGGTGCTAGAACTGAACCGACTTTTATCCTGTTATTCATTCTTCCATTCTTGCCCGTTGGCAGGGTTGTTGGTCCTCTGTGGTTGGTAACAAGCTGTGTACTCTCAAACGTAGTGTGTCCCCGTGGCCTTCCTCCTGCCACCATAACCGGCGGTGGGAAACTGCTTTGGCACAGCTGCGGGTTGGTCATACCTGCTTAACCCACGGTCACTTAATTAATGGAGCGCCGCCCTGCTCATTATTGTCCGGATTGCGTTGTCCCTCTTACAGTTGTGCATATCCTTGTTGATTGTCCTGACTTAAAGGACGAGCGTGTGTCTTGCTTTCCGACCGTCCCTCGCGGTCACTTGTCCCTCGATAGTATTCTAGGTGAATCGGATACTTTTAATATTGTTCGCCTTATGCGTTTTTGTTCTCGTATTGGCATTCTTGGTGATATTTAGCGCCCTCTAATTATTTCGCACTTTGATGGTGCTACTTAACCTTCCCGGTTTGGTGCCTTCTTTTGATAATTACCTTACCTTAGTATAGAACCGTGTGTGTGAAAGACCGGACAGGTGCTGGTACTGAACCGTGTGAGTGAGAGACAGGACAGATGCTAGTACTGAACCGTGTGTGTGTGTGAGAGACAGGACTGGTGCTGGTACTGAACCGTGTGTGTGTGAGACAGGACAGGTGCTAGTACTTAACCGTGTGTGTGAGAGACTGGACAGGTGCTAGTACTGAACCGTGTGTGTATGTGTGAGACAGGACTGGTGTTGGTACTGAACCGTGTGTGTGTTTGAGACAGGACAGGTGCTAGAACTGAACAGTGTGTGTGTGAGACAGGACTGGTGCGGGTACTGAACCGTGTGTGTGAGAGAGACAGGACAGGTGCTAGTACTGAACTGTGTGTCTGAGAGACAGGACAGGTGCCAGTACTGAACCGTGTGTGTGAGAGACAGGACAGGTGCTGGTACTGAACCGTGTGTGTGTGTGAGAGAGACAGGACAGGTGATGGTACTGAACTGTGTGTGTGAGAGACAGGCCAGGTGCTAGTATTGAACCGTGTGTGTGAGAGACAGGACAGGTGCTGGTACTGAACCGTGTGTGTGTGTGAGAGAGACAGGACAGGTGCTGGTACTGAACCGTTTGTGTGTGTGAGAGAGACAGGACAGGTGCTGGTACTGAACCGTGTGTGTGTGTGAGAGACAGGACAGGTGCTGGAACTGAACCGTGTGTGAGGGAGAGACAGAACAGGTGCTGGTACTGAACCGTGTGTTAGAGAGACAGGACAGGTGTTGATACTGAACCATGTGTGTGTGAAAGACAGGACAGGTGCTGGACCTGAACCGTGTGTGTGTGAGAGAGAGACAGGACAGGTGCTAGTATTGAACCGTGTGTGTGAGAGACAGGACAGGTGCTAGTACTGAACCGTGTGTGTGTGTGAGAAAGGACAGGTGCTGGTATTGAACAGTGTGTGTGAGAAAAAAAGACAGGTGCTGTTACTGAACCGTGTGTGTGAGACACAGGACAGGTGCTATTACTGAACCGTGTGTGTGAGATACAGGACAGGTGCTATTACTGAACCGTGTGTGTTAGAGACAGGACAGGTCCTAGTACTGAACCGTGTATGTGAGAGACAGGACAGGTGCTAGTACTGAACCGTATGTGTGAGAGACATGACAGGTGCTGATAGAGAAGCGTGTGTGTGTGAGAGACAGGACAGGTGCTAGTACTGAACTGAGTGTGTGAAAGACAGGACAGGTGCTATTACTGAACCGTGTGTGTGAGAGACAGGACAGGTGCTAGTACTGAACCATATGTGTGAGAGACAATACAGGTGCTGGTATTGAACCGTGTGTGTGAGAGAGACAGAACAGGTGCTGGTTCTGAACCGTGTGTGTGAGAGACAGGACAGGTGCAGGTACTGACCCGTGTGTGTGTGAGAGAGACAGGACAGGTGCTAATAGTTAACCGTGTGTGTGAGAGACAGGACAGGTGCTAGTACTGAACCGTGTGTGTGAGAGACAGGACAGACGCCAGTACTGAACCGTGTGTGTGTGAGACAGGACAGTTGCTTGTACTGAACCGTGTGTGTGAGAGAGACAGAACAGGTGCTGGTACTGAACCGTGTGTGTGTGCGACAGGACAGGTGCTGGTACTGAACCGTATGTGTGAGAGACTGGACAGGTGCTGGTACGGAACCGTGTGTGTGAGAGACAGGACAGGTGCTAGTACTGAACCATATGTGTGAGAGACAATACAGGTGCTGGTACTGAACCGTGTGTGTGAGAGAGACAGAACAGGTGCTGGTTCTGAACTGTGTGTGTGAGAGACAGGACAGGTGCCGGTACTGACCCGTGTGTGTGTGAGAGAGACAGGACAGGTGCTAATAGTGAACCGTGTGTGTGAGAGACAGGACAGGTGCTAGTACTGAACCGTGTGTGTGAGAGACAGGACAGACGCTAGTGCTGAACCGTGTGTGTGTGAGACAGGACAGTTGCTTGTACTGAACCGTGTGTGTGAGAGACAGGACAGACGCTAGTACTGAACCGTGCGTGTGTGAGACAGGACAGTTGCTGGTACTGAACCGTGTGTGTGTGCGACAGGACAGGTGCTGGTACTGAAACGTATGTGTGAGAGACTGGACAGGTGCTGGTACGGAACCGTGTGTGTGAGAGACAGGACAGGTGCAAGTACTGAACGTTGTGTGTGAGAGACAGGACAAGTGCTGGTACTTAACCGTGTATGTGAGAGAGACAGAACAGGTGCTGGTACTGAACCGTGCGTGTGTGTGTGTCAGACAGGACAGGTGCTGGTACTGAACCGTGTGTGTGAGCGACAGAACAGGTGCTGGTAATGAACCGTGTGTGTGTGCGACAGGACAGGTGATGGTACTGAACCGTGTGTGAGAGAGACAGGACAGGTGCTAGTACTGAACCGTGTGAGTGTGAGACAGGACAGGTGCTGGTACTGAACCATGTGTGTGTGAGACAGGACAGGTGCTGGTACTGAACCGTGTATGGGTGTGAGAGACAGGACAGGTGCTGGTACTGAACCGTGTGTGTGAGAGACAGGAAAGGTGCTAGTACTGAACCGTGTGTGTGAAAGACAGGACAGGTGCTGGTACTGAACCGTGTGAGTGAAAGAGATAGGACTGTTTCTGTTACTAAACCGTGTGTGTGTAAGAGACAGGCCAGGTGCTGGTACTGAACAGTTTGAGAGACAGGACAGGTGCTGGTACTGAACCCTGTGTGTGAGAGACAATACAGGTGCTGGTACTGAACGGTGTGTGTTAGAGACAGGACAGGTGCTAGTACTGAACCGTGTCTGAATGTGAGAAAGGACAGATGCTGGTATTGAACAGTGTGTGTGTGAGAGACTGGACAATTGCTGGTACGGAACCGTGTGTGTGAGAGAGACAGGACAGGTGCAGGTACTGAACCGTGTGTGTGTGTAAGAGACAGGACAGGTGCTGGTACTGAACCGTGTGTGTGAGGGACAGGACAGGTGCTAGTAATGAACCTTGTGTGTGAGAGACAGGACAAGTGCTTGTACTGAACCGTGTATGTGAGAGAGACAGAACAGGTGCTGGTACTGAACCGTGTGTGTAGGCGACAGAACAGGTGCTGGAACTGAACCGTGTGTGTGTGTGACAGGACAGATGCTGGTACTGAACTGTGTGTGAGAGAGATGACAGTTGCTAGTACTGAACCGTGTGTGTGTGAGAGACAGGACAGGTGCTAGTACTGAACCGTGTGTGAGAGAGACAGGACAGGTGCTGGTACTGAACCGTGTGTGTGAGAGACAGGACAGGTGCTAGTACTGAACCTTGTGTGTGTGAGACAGGACAGTTGCTTGTACTGAACCGTATGTGTGAGAGACTGGACAGGTGCTGGTACTGAACCGTGTGTGTGAGAGAGACAGGACAGGTACTGGTACTGAACCGTGTGTGTGTTTGTGTCAGACATTTCAGGTGCTTGTACTGAACCGTGTGTGTGAGAGACAGGACAGGTGCAAGTACTGAACCGTGCGCGTGTGTGTGTCAGACAGGACAGGTGCTGGTACTGAACCATGTGTGTGAGAGACAGGACAGGTGCTGGTACTGAACCGTGCGCGTGTGTGTGTCAGACAGGACAGGTGCTGGTACTGAACCGTGCGGGTGAGAGACAGGACAGGTGCAAGTACTGAACCTTGTGTGTGAGAGACAGGACAAGTGCTGGTACTGAACCGTGTATGTGAGCGACAGAACAGGTGCTGGTAATGAACCGTGTGTGTGTGCTACAGGACAGGTGCTGGTACTGAACCGTCTGTGTGTGTGAGAGACAGGACAGGTGATGGTACTGAACCGTGTGAGTGTGAGAGAGACAGGGCAGGTGCTGGTACTGAACCGTGTGAGTGTGAGAGAGACAGGACAGGTGCTGGTACTGAACCGTGTGTGTTAGAGACAGGACAGGTGCTAGTACTGAACCGTGTCTGTATGTGAGAAAGGACAGATGCTGGTATTGAACAGTGTGTGTGTGAGAGACTGGACAATTGCTGGTACGGAACTGTGTGTGTGAGAGAGACAGGACAGGTGCAGGTACTGAACCGTGTGTGTGTGTAAGAGACAGGACAGGTGCTGGTACTGAACCGTGTGTGTGAGGGACAGGACAGGTGCTAGTACTGAACCTTGTGTGTGAGAGACAGGACAAGTGCTTGTACTGAACCGTGTATGTGAGAGAGACAGAACAGGTGCTGGTACTGAACCGTGTGTGTATGCGACAGAACAGGTGCTGGAACTGAACCGTGTGTGTGTGTGACAGGACAGATGCTGGTACTGAACTGTGTGTGAGAGAGATGACAGTTTCTAGTACTGAACCGTGTGTGTGAGAGACAGGACAGGTGCTAGTACTGAACCGTGTGTGAGAGAGACAGGACAGGTGCTGGTACTGAACCGTGTGTGTGAGAGACAGGACAGGTGCTAGTACTGAACCTTGTGTGTGTGAGACAGTACAGTTGCTTGTACTGAACCGTATGTGTGAGAGACTGGACAGGTGCTGGTACTGAACCGTGTGTGTGAGAGAGACAGGACAGGTACTGGTACTGAACCGTGTGTGTGTTTGTGTCAGACATTTCAGGTGCTTGTACTGAACCGTGTGTGTGAGAGACAGGACAGGTGCAAGTACTGAACCGTGCGCGTGTGTGTGTCAGACAGGACAGGTGCTGGTACTGAACCATGTGTGTGAGAGACAGGACAGGTGCTGGTACTGAACCGTGCGCGTGTGTGTGTCAGACAGGACAGGTGCTGGTACTGAACCGTGCGGGTGAGAGACAGGACAGGTTCAAGTACTGAACCTTGTGTGTGAGAGACAGGACAAGTGCTGGTACTGAACCGTGTATGTGAGCGACAGAACAGGTGCTGGTAATGAACCGTGTGTGTGTGCGACAGGACAGGTGCTGGTACTGAACCGTCTGTGTGTGTGAGAGACAGGACAGGTGATGGTACTGAACCGTGTGAGTGTGAGAGAGACAGGGCAGGTGCTGGTACTGAACCGTGTGAGTGTGAGAGAGACAGGACAGGTGCTGGTACTGAACCGTGTATGGGTGTGAGAGACAGGACAGGTGCTGGTACTGAACCGTGTGTGTGAGAGACAGGACAGGTGCTAGTACTGAACCGTGTGTGTGAAAGACACGACAGGTGCTGGTACTGAACCGTGTGTGTGAAAGAGATAGGACAGTTTCTGTTACTAAACCGTGTGTGTGTAAGAGACAGGCCAGGTGCTGGTACTGAACAGTTTGAGAGACTCGACAGGTGCTGGTACTGAACCCTGTGTGTGAGAGACAGGACAGGTGCTGGTACTGAACGGTGTGTGATAGAGACAAGACAGGTGCTAGTACTGAACCGTGTCTGTATGTGAGAAAGGACAGATGCTGGTATTGAACCGTGTGTGTGTGAGAGACTGGACAATTGCTGGTACGGAACCGTGTGTGTGAGAGAGACAGGACAGGTGCTGGTACTGAACCGTGTGTGTGTGTGAGAGACAGGAAAGGTGCTGGTACTGAACCGTGTGTGTGAGAGAAAGGACCGCTGCTAGTACTGAACCGTGTTTGTGAGACAGGACAGGTGCTAGTACTGAACCATGTGTGTGTGAGAGACTGCACAGGTGCTGGTACTGAACCGTGTGTGTGTGTGTGTGAGAGACAGTACAGGTGCAGGTACTGAACCATGTGTGTGAGAGAGAAAGGAAAGTTGCTGGTACTGAACCGTGTGTGAGAGAGACAGGACAGGTGGTGGTACTGAACCGTGTGTGAAAAAGAATGGACAGGTGCTGGTATTGAACGGTGTGTGAGGAGACAGGACAGGTGCCGATAAATAACCGTGTGTGTGTGAGAGAGACAGGACAGGTGTTGATACTGAACCGTGTGTGTGTGAGACAGGACACATGCTAGTACTGAACCGTGTGTGTGTGTGAGAGAGAGACAGGACAGGTGCCGATACATAACCGTGTGTGTGAGAGAGACAGGACAGGTGCTGATACTGAACCGTGTGTGTGTGTGTGTGTGTGAGTCAGGACAGAAGCTATTAATAAACCATGTGTGTGTGCGAGACAGGACAGGTGCTACTAGGTGCTGAACCGTGTATGTGAGAGACTGGACTGGTGCTAGTACTGAACTGTGTGTATGAGAGACAGGACAGTTGCTAGTACTGAACCATGTGTGTGCGAGAGACAGGACAGGTGCTAGTACTGAACCGTGTGTGAGAGAGACAGGACAGGTGCTAGTACTGAACCGTGTGTGAGACAGACAGGACAGGTGCTAGTACTGAACCGTGTGTATGTGAGACAGGACAAGTGCTAGTACTGAACCGTGTGTGTGTGTGTGAGAGAGACAGGACAGGCGCTAGTACTTAACCGTGTGTTTGAGAGACAGGACAGGTGCTAGTACTGAACCGTGTGTGTGTTTGTGTGTGAGAGACAGGACCGGTGCTAGTACTGAACCGTGTGTGAGAGAGACAGGACCGGGGCTAGTACTGAACCGTGTGTGAGAGAGACAGGACAGGTGCTAGTTCTGAACCGTGTGTATGTGAGACAGGACAGGTGCTAGTGTTGAACCGACTTTTATCCTGTTATTCATTCTTCCATTCTTGCCCTTTGGCAGGGTTGTTGGTCCTCTGTGGTTGGTAACAAGCTGCGAACTCTCAAACGTAGTGTGTCCCCGTGGCCTTCCTCCTGCCACCATTACTGGCGGTGGGAAACTGCTTTGGCACAGCTGCGGGTTGGTCATAAGAACATAAGAAGAAAGGAAACTGCAGAAGGCCTGTTGGCCCATACGAGGCAGCTCCTATTTATAACCACCCAATCCCACTCATATACATGTCCAACCCATGCTTGAAACAATCGAGGGACCCCACCTCCACAATGTTACGCGGCAATTGGTTCCACAAATCAACAACCCTGTTACTGAACCAGTATTTACCCAAGTCTTTCCTAAATCTAAACTTATCCAATTTATATCCATTGTTTCGTGTTCTGTCCTGTGTTGATACTTTTAATACCCTATTAATATCCCCCCGGTTATGTCCATTCATCCACTTGTAAACCTCTATCATGTCACCCCTAACTCTTCGCCTTTCCAGTGAATGCAACTTAAGCTTTGTTAATCTTTCTTCATATGAAAGATTTCTAATTTGGGGAATTAACTTAGTCATCCTACGCTGGACACGTTCAAGTGAATTTATATCCATTCTATAATATGGCGACCAAAACTGAACTGCATAATCTAAATGGGGCCTAACTAGAGCAAGATATAGCTTGAGAACCACACCAGGTGTCTTGTTACTAACGCTGCGATTAATAAATCCAAGTGTCCGATTTGCCTTATTACGAACATTTATGCATTGATCCTTTTGTTTTAAATTCTTACTAATCATAACTCCCAGATCCCTTTCGCAATCCGACTTCGCAATCACAACACCATCTAGCTCGTATCTTGTAACTCTATCATCATTACCTAACCTCAGAACTTTACATTTATCAGCATTAAACTGCATCTGCCAATCCTTTGACCATTTCAAAACCCTATCTAGATCAACTTGAAGTGATAGTGAGTCCTCCTCCGAATTAATTTCCCTACCGATTTTCGTATCATCGGCAAATTTGCAAATGTTGCTACTCAAACCTGAATCTAAATCATTTATATATATTATAAACAACAGAGGTCCCAGGACAGAGCCTTGAGGCACTCCACTTACAACATTTTCCCACTCTGACTTGATTCCATTTATACTAACTCTCTGTTTCCTTTGGTATAGCCATGCCCTAATCCAGCTTAATATAGCACCCCCAATACCATGAGACTCTATTTTTTTAATCAGTCTTTCATGTGGCACTGTATCAAAAGCTTTGCTAAAGTCAAGGTATACAACATCGCAATCCTTACCACTATCAACTGCCTCAACAATGCTAGAATAAAAAGATAACAAATTTGTTAAACATGAACGGCCATTTATAAAACCATGTTGCGACTCAATTATTAATTTATGTTTTTCAAGATGAAGACGAATTTTATTTGCTATTATAGATTCGAGTAACTTTCCCACAATAGACGTTAGGCTAATTGGTCGATAGTTAGACGCAAGTGATCTATCTCCTTTCTTAAAAACTGGTATCACATTAGCAACTTTCCAAAACTCTGGCACTCTGCCTGACTCTATTGATTTATTAAATATGGTTGACAGTGGGTCACAAAGCTCCTCTTTGCATTCTTTAAGCACCCTAGCAAACACTTCATCCGGCCCTGGGGATTTGTTTGGTTTGAGTTTTACTATTTGTTTAAGAACATCCTCCCTGGTAACTGCTAAACTCGTCAACCTGTCCTCGTCCCCACCCACATAGACTTGTTCGGCTGAAGGCATATTGTTAAGTTCCTCTTTAGTAAATACAGATACAAAATATTTATTAAAAATACTACTCATCTCTTCATCACTATCTGTTATTTGACCTGTCTCAGTTTTTAATGGACCTATCCTTTCCCTAGTCTTAGTACGATATAACTGAAAAAACCCTTTAGGATTTGTCTTTGCTTGCCCTGCTATGCGAACTTCATAGTTTCTTTTTGCTTTCCTTATCTCTTTTTTAACATTTCTAACCAGTTGTACGAATTCCTGTTCTAAAGTGACCTCCCCATTTTTAATCCTTTTGTACCAAGCTCTCTTTTTACCTATAAGGTTCTTCAAATTCTTTGTTATCCACTTTGGGTCATTAGTATACGATCTATTCAATTTGTATGGTATACTACGTTCCTGTGCTTTGTTTAGAATATTCTGAAATAAGTTATATATTGAATCCACATCGAAATCCCCATTTAAGTCACCTATCGCTGGGTTCATGTCTCGCTCCAAGACCGGCCCACACCCCATACCCAAGCCTTTCCAATCAATTTGACCCAAAAAATTTCTTAGGCTATTAAAATCAGCTTTTCGAAAATCTGGCACTTTAACAGAATTTTCTCCTACTGGTCTATTCCATTCTATGCTAAATCTGATTTCTTTGTGATCACTGCTCCCTAGCTCACTCCCTATTTCGATGTCATTAATTTGCGTTTCCCTGTTAGTTAACACTAAATCTAAAATATTATTTTCCCGTGTTGGTTCCTTAATGTGTTGCGTAAGAAAGCAATCGTCAATTAATTCTAGAAAATCTTCTGCTTCACTATTCCCTGTTTTGTTCAACCAGTTTATTCCGCTAAAATTAAAGTCACCCATGACATAAGAACATAAGAACATAAGAACAAAGGTAACTGCAGAAGGCCTATTGGCCCATACGAGGCAGCTCCTATTCTATAACCACCCAATCCCACTCATATACTTGTCCAACCCGTGCTTGAAACAATCGAGGGACCCCACCTCCACAATGTTACGCGGCAATTGGTTCCACAAATCAACAACCCTGTTACTGAACCAGTATTTACCCAAGTCTTTCCTAAATCTAAACTTATCCAATTTATATCCATTGTTTCGTGTTCTGTCCTGTGTTGATACTTTTAATACCCTATTAATATCCCCCCGGTTATGTCCATTTATCCACTTGTAAACCTCTATCATGTCACCCCTAACTCTTCGCCTTTCCAGTGAATGCAACTTAAGCTTTGTTAATCTTTCTTCATATGAAAGATTTCTAATTTGGGGAATTAACTTAGTCATCCTACGCTGGACACGTTCAAGTGAATTTATATCCATTCTATAATATGGCGACCAAAACTGAACTGCATAATCTAAATGGGGCCTAACTAGAGCAAGATATAGCTTGAGAACCACACCAGGTGTCTTGTTACTAACGCTGCGATTAATAAATCCAAGTGTCCGATTTGCCTTATTACGAACATTTATGCATTGATCCTTTTGTTTTAAATTCTTACTAATCATAACTCCCAGATCCCTTTCGCAATCCGACTTCGCAATCACAACACCATCTAGCTCGTATCTTGTAACTCTATCATCATTACCTAACCTCAGAACTTTACATTTATCAGCATTAAACTGCATCTGCCAATCCTTTGACCATTTCAAAACCCTATCTAGATCAACTTGAAGTGATAGTGAGTCCTCCTCCGAATTAATTTCCCTACCGATTTTCGTATCATCGGCAAATTTGCAAATGTTGCTACTCAAACCTGAATCTAAATCATTTATATATATTATAAACAACAGAGGTCCCAGGACAGAGCCTTGAGGCACTCCACTTACAACATTTTCCCACTCTGACTTGATTCCATTTATACTAACTCTCTGTTTCCTTTGGTATAGCCATGCCCTAATCCAGCTTAATATAGCACCCCCAATACCATGAGACTCTATTTTTTTAATCAGTCTTTCATGTGGCACTGTATCAAAAGCTTTGCTAAAGTCAAGGTATACAACATCGCAATCCTTACCACTATCAACTGCCTCAACAATGCTAGAATAAAAAGATAACAAATTTGTTAAACATGAACGGCCATTTATAAAACCATGTTGCGACTCAATTATTAATTTATGTTTTTCAAGATGAAGACGAATTTTATTTGCTATTATAGATTCGAGTAACTTTCCCACAATAGACGTTAGGCTAATTGGTCGATAGTTAGACGCAAGTGATCTATCTCCTTTCTTAAAAACTGGTATCACATTAGCAACTTTCCAAAACTCTGGCACTCTGCCTGACTCTATTGATTTATTAAATATGGTTGACAGTGGGTCACAAAGCTCCTCTTTGCATTCTTTAAGCACCCTAGCAAACACTTCATCCGGCCCTGGGGATTTGTTTGGTTTGAGTTTTACTATTTGTTTAAGAACATCCTCCCTGGTAACTGCTAAACTCGTCAACCTGTCCTCGTCCCCACCCACATAGACTTGTTCGGCTGAAGGCATATTGTTAAGTTCCTCTTTAGTAAATACAGATACAAAATATTTATTAAAAATACTACTCATCTCTTCATCACTATCTGTTATTTGACCTGTCTCAGTTTTTAATGGACCTATCCTTTCCCTAGTCTTAGTACGATATAACTGAAAAAACCCTTTAGGATTTGTCTTTGCTTGCCCTGCTATGCGAACTTCATAGTTTCTTTTTGCTTTCCTTATCTCTTTTTTAACATTTCTAACCAGTTGTACGAATTCCTGTTCTAAAGTGACCTCCCCATTTTTAATCCTTTTGTACCAAGCTCTCTTTTTACCTATAAGGTTCTTCAAATTCTTTGTTATCCACTTTGGGTCATTAGTATACGATCTATTCAATTTGTATGGTATACTACGTTCCTGTGCTTTGTTTAGAATATTCTTAAATAAGTTATATATTGAATCCACATCGAAATCCCCATTTAAGTCACCTATCGCTGGGTTCATGTCTCGCTCCAAGACCGGCCCACACCCCATACCCAAGCCTTTCCAATCAATTTGACCCAAAAAATTTCTTAGGCTATTAAAATCAGCTTTTCGAAAATCTGGCACTTTAACAGAATTTTCTCCTACTGGTCTATTCCATTCTATGCTAAATCTGATTTCTTTGTGATCACTGCTCCCTAGCTCACTCCCTATTTCGATGTCATTAATTTGCGTTTCCCTGTTAGTTAACACTAAATCTAAAATATTATTTTCCCGTGTTGGTTCCTTAATGTGTTGCGTAAGAAAGCAATCGTCAATTAATTCTAGAAAATCTTCTGCTTCACTATTCCCTGTTTTGCCTAACATAAATACTGTTAGATCTAGATGCTCTAGATATTTCATCCCATAGATGCTTTGCTTCCATTCTGTCTAAATTTGGTGGCCTATATATTACTCCTATTATAATATTATTAGCTTTTTCGTTTAATTCAATCCAAATAGTTTCTGTGTGTGGCTCTGTTTTGATTCCCTCTTTGAGACTACATTTCAAATTGTCCCTAACATATATGGCTACTCCACCTCCTCGTCTAATATATCTATCTGTGTGAAATAGTTTAAATCCATATATTTGATATTCAGCTAATAGTTCTCTATTTTCTACATTATGTCCATTTCTACATTATGTCCATTTTTGTTATGTCCATTCACCCACTTGTAAACCTCTATCATGTCACCTCTAACTCTTTGCCTTTCCAGTGAATGCAACTTAAGCTTTGTTAATCTTTCTACATATGAAAGATTTCTAATTTGGGGAATTAACTTAGTCATCCTACGCTGGACACGTTCAAGTGAATTTATATCCATTCTATAATATGGCGACCAAAACTGAACTGCATAATCTAAATGGGGCCTAACTAGAGCAAGATATAGCTTGAGCACCACACCAGGTGTCTTGTTACTAACGCTGCGATTAATAAATCCAAGTGTCCGATTTGCCTTATTACGAACATTTATGCATTGATCATTTGTTTTAAATTCTTGCTAATCATAACTCCCAGATCCCTTTCGCAATTCGACTTCGCAATCTCAACACCATCTAGCTCGTATCTTGTAACCCTATCATCATTACCTAACCTCAGAACTTTACATTTATCAGCATTAAACTGCATCTGCCAATCCTTCGACCATTTCAAAACCCTATCTAGATCAACTTGAAGTGATAGTGAGTCCTCCTCCGAATTAATTTCCCTACCGATTTTCGTATCATCGGCAAATTTGCAAATGTTGCTACTCAAACCTGAATCTAAATCATTTATATATATTATAAACAACAGAGGTCCCAGGACAGAGCCCTTAGGCACCCCACTTACAACATTTTCCCACTCTGACTTGACTCCATTTATAATAACTCTCTATTTCCTTTGGTATAGCCATGCCCTAATCCAGTTTAATATAGCACCCCCAATACCATGAGCCTCTATCTTTTTAATCACTCTTTCATGTGGCACTGTATCAAAAGTTTTGCTAAAGTCAAGGTACACAACATCGCAATCCTTACCACTATCAACTGCCTCAACAATGCTAGAATAAAAAGATAACAAATTTGTTAAACATGAACGGCCATTTATAAAACCATGTTGCGACTCAATTATTAATTTATGTTTTTCAAGATGAAGACAAATTTTATTTGCTATTATAGATTCGAGTAACTTTCCCACAATAGACGTTAGGCTAATTGGTCGATAGTTAGACGCAAGTGATCTATCTCCTTTCTTAAAAACTGGTATCACATTAGCAACTTTCGAAAACTCTGGCACTCTGCCTGACTCTATTGATTTATTAAATATGGTTGACAGTGGGTCACAAAGCTCCTCTTTGCATTCTTTAAGCACCCTGGCAAACACTTCATCCGGCCCTGGGGATTTGTTTGGTTTGAGTTTTACTATTTGTTTAAGAACATCCTACCTGGTAACTGTTAAACTCGTCAACCTGTCCTCGTCCCCACCCACATAGACTTGTTCGGCTGAAGGCATATTGTTAAGTTCCTCTTTAGTAAATACAGATACAAAATATTTATTAAAAATACTACTCATCTCTTCATCACTATCTGTTATTTGACCTGTCTCAGTTTTTAATGGACCTATCCTTTCCCTAGTCTTAGTACGATATAACTGAAAAAACCCTTTAGGATTTGTCTTTGCTTGCCCTGCTATGTGAACTTCATAGTTTCTTTTTGCTTTCCTTATCTCTTTTTTAACATTTCTAACCAGTTGTACGAATTCCTGTTCTAAAGTGACCTCCCCATTTTTAATCCTTTTGTACCAAGCTCTCTTTTTACCTATAAGGTTCTTCAAATTTTTTGTTATCCACTTTGGGTCATTGGTATTCGATCTGTTCAATTTGTATGGTATACTACGTTCCTGTGCTTTGTTTAGAATATTCTTAAATAAGTTATATGTTGAATCCACATCGAAATCCCCATTTACGTCACCTATCGCTGGGTTCATGTCTCGCTCCAAGACCGGCCCCCACCCCACACCCAAGACTTTCCAATTAGTTTGACCCAAAAAATTTCTAAGGCTATTAAAATCAGCTTTTCGAAAATCTGGCACTTTAACAGAATTTTCTCCTACAGGTCTATTCCATTCTATGCTAAATCTGATTTCTTTGTGATCACTGTTACCTAGCTCACTCCCTATTTCGATGTCATTAATTTGTGTTTCCCTGTTAGTTAACACTAAATCTAAAATATTATTTTCCCGTGTTGGTTCCTTAATGTGTTGAGTAAGAAAGCAATCGTCAATTAATTCTAGAAAATCTTCTGCTTCACTATTCCCTGTTTTGTTCAACCAGTTTATTCCACTAAAATTAAAGTCACCCATGACGTAAATACTGTTAGATCTAGATGCCCTAGATATTTCATCCCATAGATGCTTTGCTTCCATACTGTGTAAATTTGGTGGCCTATATATAACTCCTATTATAATATTATTTGCTTTTTCGTATAATTCTATCCAAATAGTTTCTGTGTGTGGCTCAGTTTTGATTCCCTCTTTGAGACTACATTTCAAATTGTCCCAAACATATATGGCTACTCCCCCTCCTCGTCTAATATATCTATCTGTGCGAAATAGTTTAAATCCATTTATTTGATATTCAGCTAATAGTTCTCTATTTTCTACATTCATCCACGTTTCGGTAAGTGCAATAATATCTATTTTTTCTGTGCAGACAAGAGCATTTAATTCGTTAATTTTATTTCTTAGTCTTCTACTGTTAGTGTAATATACCCTAAGTGAATTGTTATTTTGAGGCCCTTCTCTTTCCCTGATCATTTTGCCAATTCCTTTCTCCCACAAACACGTACTTTTATTATCTCCTTCCTCCAAATCAATTCCCATACCTCTATCAGCTAACAGTTTAAACCCAAACAAACACCTCTAACCACTTCTTCCAACGAGTTCGCAACAGCAACAACCCCAGCTCTCGATAGATGCACCCCATCACGAGCATACATTCCATTTCTTCCATAGAAGTGTTCCCAGTTGTCTATGAAAGATATTGCATTTGATTTGCAATATCTTTCCAGCCGGCAATTGACACCAAGTGGCCTCGATATCCATTCATTTCCTACTCCCTTTCTTGGAAGAATGCCACATATGATCGGGATTCCTCCCTTGCTCCTAACTAATTCAATGGCTGTCCTGAATCTCTGTATTAGTTCCTCACTCCTAACTCGTCCAACATCATTACCCCCTGCACTAATACAAATAATGGGTTTGTTTCCATTTCCTGTCATAATATCATTCATGTTTCCAACAATATCACCAATTCCAGCTCCCGGATAGCAAACTCTTAATCTGTTCCCCCTATCTCTGGCACAAAACGTTCTGTCTAAATACCTCACCTGGGAATCTCCCACAACCAAAATTCGCTTCGATTCTCCCTTTTCTTTTCGAGCAGTTTGAGGGACCTGCGCTTCAATGCTCCTCGTTACTTTGTCTTTGCCACCTCGTTGAACAACAGGTTCAACACAGCACTCGTCCTCTAATATGTCAAATGCGTTAAAAGTCCTTAGGTATAGGCTATTAGTTGTCGGTTTTGCCAAGGTCTTCTTAAGACCCCTGTCTTTCACAACTTGCCAAGACGAGGACTTCTTAATACTGGTCTCGTCAGTCCTTCTTAATGAGGTCCCGTCAACACTGGCCTCCTCCTTCCTTTCCTCCCGAAGTCGTAGCCGTCGTACCTCCTCCCGCAGGGAATCCATCTCTGCTCTCAGAGCTCCAACCAGACTCACCAAATCTTTTACTAATCCTTCCATTATTGCAATAATTAATGTGACCTGCTTAACCCACGGTCACTTAATTAATGGAGCGCCGCCCTGCTCCTTATTGTCCGGATTGCGTTGTCCCTCTTACAGTTGTGCATATCCTTGTTGACTGTCCTGACTTCCAGGACGAGCTTGTGTCTTGTTTTCCGACTGTCCCTCGCGGTCACTTGTCCCTCGATACTATTCTAAGTGAATCGGATACTTTTGATATCGTTTGCCTTATGCGTTTTTGTTCTCGTATTGGCATTCTTGGTGATATTTAGCGCCCTCTGATTATTTCGCAGTTTGATGGTGCTACATAGCCTTCCCGGTTTGGTGCCTTCTTTTGATAATTACCTTACCTTAGTACTGAACCGTGTGTGTGAGAGACAGGACAGATGCTAGTACTGAACCGTGTGAGTGTGTGTGAGAAACAGGACTGGTGCTGGAACTGAACCATGTGTGTGTGAGACAGGACAGGTGAAGGTACTGAACCTAGTGTAGGAGAGACAGGAAAGCTGCTGGTATTGAACCGTGTGTCTGAGAGACTGGACAGGTGCTAGTACTGAACCGTGTGTGTTAGAGAAAGGACAGGTGCTAGTCCTGAACATAGTGTAGGAGAGACAGGACAGGTGCAAGTACTGAACCGTGTGTGTGTGTGAGAGACAAGACAGGTGCTGGTATTGAACCGTGAGTGTGAGAGACAAGACAGGTTCTGGTACTGAACCGTGTGTGTGAGAGACAGGACAGGTGCTAGTATTGAACCGTGTGTGTGAGAGACATGACAGGTGCCAGTACCGAACCGTGTGTGTGAGAGACAGGACAAGTGCTGATACAGAAGCGTCTGTTTGTGTGAGACATGACAGGTGCTGGTAACGAACCGTGTGTGTGAGAGACAGGACAGGTGCTGATACAGAAGAGTGGGTGTGTGTGAGACAGGACAGGTGCTGGTACTGAACCGTGTGTGTGAGAGACAGGACAGGTGCTAGTACTGAACCGTGTGTGTGAGAGACAGGACAGGTGCTGATACAGAAGAGTGTGTGTGTGTGTGAGACAGGACAGGTGCTGGTACTGAACCTTGTGTGTGAGAGACAGGACAGGTGCTAGTACTGAACCGTGTGTGTGAGAGACAGGATAGGTGCCGGTACTGACCCGTGTGTGTGTGTGAGAGAGACAGGACAGGTGCTAGTACTGAACCGTGTGTGTGAGAGACATGACAGGTGCTGGAACTGAACCGTGTTTTTGAGAGAGAGACAGAACAGGTTATGGTACTAAACCGTGTGTGTGAGAGACTGGACAGGTGCCGGTACTGACCCGTGTGTGTGTGTGAGAGACAGGACAGGTGCTAGTAGTGAACCGTGTGAGTAAGAGTCAGAACAGATGCTAGTACTGAACCGTGTGTGTGAGAGACAGGACAGATGATAGTACTGAACCGTGTGTGTGTGTGAGAAAGGACAGGTGCTGGTACTGAACTGTGTGTGTGAGAGAGACAGGACAGGCGCTGGTACTGAACCGTTTGTGTGAGTGAGAGACAGGACAGGTGCTGTTACTGAACCGTGTGTGTGAGAGACAGGACAGGTGCTAGTACTGAACCTTATGTGTGAGGGAAAAGACAGGTGCTGGAACTGAACCGTGTGTGTGAGAGAGACAGGACAGGTGCTGGTACTGAACCGTGTGTGTGTGTGAGAAAGGACAGGTGCTGGTACTGAACCATGTGTGTGTGTGAGAGAGACAGGACAGGTGCTGGTACTGACCAGTGTGTGTGTGTGAGAAAGGACAGGTGCTGGTACTGAACCATGTGTGTGTGTGAGAGAGACAGGACAGGTGCTGGTACTGACCAGTGTGTGTTAGAGACAGGACAGGTGAAGGTACTGAACGTAGTGTAGGAGAGACAGGACAGGTGCTAGTACTGAACCGTGTGTGTGAGAGACAGGACAGGTGCTGCTACTGAACTGTGTGCGTGAGAGACAGGACAGGTGATAGTACTGAACCGTGTGTGTGAGAGACTGTACAGGTGCTGATACAGAAGCGTGTGTGTGTGTGAGACTGGACAGGTGCTAGTACTGAACCATGTGTGTGAGAGACAGGACAGGTGCTGGTACTGAACCGTGTGTGTGAGAGACAGGACAGGTGCTAGTTCTGAACCGTGTGTGTGAGATACAGGACAGTTGCTAGTACTGAACCGTGTGTGTGTGAGAGACAGGACAGGTGTTAGTACTGAACCGTGTGTGTGAGAGACAGGACAGGTGATAGTCCTGAACCGTGTGTGTGAGAGACCGGACAGGTGCTAGTATTGAACCGTGTGTTTGAGAGACAGGACATATGATAGTACTGAACCGTGTGTGTGTGAGACAAGACAGGTGCTAGTACTGAACCGTGTGTGTGAGAGACAGGACAGGTGCTAGTATTGAACCGTGTGTGTGTGAGACTTTACAGGTGCTAGTACTGAACCGTGTGTGTGTGTGTGTGAGACAGGACAGGTGCTAGTACTGAACCGTGTGTGTGTGTGTGTGTGTGTGAGACAGGGCAGGTGCTAGTACTGAACCGTATGTGTGTGTGTGTGTGTGTGTGTGTGTGTGTGTGTGTGTGTGTGTGTGTGTGTGTGTGTGAGACAGGACAGGTGCTAGTACTGAACCGTGTGTGTGTGAGATTCAGGACAGTGGCTAGTAGTAAACCGTGTGTGTGTGTGTGAGAAACAGGACTGGTGCTGGTACTGAACCATGTGTGTGTGAGACAGGACAGGTGAAGGTACTGAACCTAGTGTAGGAGAGACAGGACAGGTGCTGGTATTGAACCGTGTGTCTGAGAGACAGGACAGGTGCTAGTACTGAACCGTGTGTGTTAGAGAAAGGACAGATGCTAGTCCTGAACATAGTGTAGGAGAGACAGGACAGGTGCAAGTACTGAACCGTGTGTGTGTGTGAGAAAGGACAGGTGCTGGTACTGAACCATGTGTGTGTGTGAGAGACAAGACAGGTGCTGGTATTGAACCGTGAGTGTGAGAGACAAGACAGGTTCTGGTACTGAACCGTGTGTGTGAGAGACAGGACAGGTGCTAGTATTGAACCGTGTGTGTGAGAGACATGACAGGTGCTAGTACCGAACCGTGTGTGTGACAGACAGGACAAGTGCTGATACAGAAGCGTGTGTTTGTGTGAGACAGGACAGGTGCTGGTAACGAACCGTGTGTGTGAGAGACAGGAAAGGTGCTGATACAGAAGAGTGCTTGTGTGTGAGACAGGACAGGTGCTGGTACTGAATTTTGTAAGTGAGAGACAGGACAGGTGCTAGTACTGAACCGCGTGTGTGAGAGACAGGATAGGTGCCGGTACTGACCCGTGTGTGTGTGTGAGAGAGACAGGACAGGAGCTAGTACTGAACCGTGTGTTTGAGAGACAGGATATGTTCCGGTACTGACCTGTGTGTGTGTGTGAGAGAGACAGGACAGGTGCTGGTACTGAACCTTGTAAGTGAGAGACAGGACAGGTGCTAGTACTAAACCGTGTGTGTGAGAGACAGGATATGTTCCGGTACTGACCTGTGTGTGTGTGTGAGAGAGACAGGACAGGTGCTAGTACTGAACCGTGTGTTTGAGAGACAAGACAGGTGCTGGAACTTAACCGTGTTTGTGAGAGAGAGACAGAACAGGTTCTGGTACTAAACCGTGTGTGTGAGAGACTGGACAGGTGCCGGTACTGACCCGTGTGTGTGTGTGAGACAGAACAGGTGCTAGTAGTGAACCGTGTGTGTAAGAGTCAGAACAGGTGCTAGTACTGAACCGTGTGTGTGAGACCCAGGACAGATGCTAGTACTGAACCATGTGTGTGTGTGAGAAAGGACAGGTGCTGGTACTGAACTGTGTGTGTGAGAGAGACAGGACAGGCACTGGAACTGAACCGTTTGTGTGTGTGAGAGACAGGACAGGTGCTGTTACTGAACCGTGTGTGTGAGAGTCAGGGCAGGTGCTAGTACTGAACCTTATGTGTGAGAGAAAAGACAGGTGCTGGAACTGAACCGTGTGTGTGAGAGAGACATAACAGGTGCTGGTACTGAACCGTGTGTAAGAGAGACAGGACAGGTGCTGGTACTGAACCTTGTGAATGTGAGAGACAGGACAGGTGCTGGTACTGAACCGTGTGTGTGTGAGAGAGAGATAGGACAGGTGCTGGTACTGAACCGTGTGTGTTAGAGACAGGACAGGTGAAGGTACTGAATGTAGTGTAGGAGAGACAGGACAGGTGCTAGTACTGAACCGTGTGTGTGAGAGACAGGACAGGTGCTGCTACTGAACTGTGTGTGTGAGAGACAGGACAGGTGATAGTACTGAACCGTGTGTGTGAGACTGGACAGGTGATAGTACTGAACCGTTTGTGTGTGTGAGAGACAGGACTGGTGTTGGTACTGAACCGTGTGTGTGAGAGACTGGACAGGTGCTGATACAGAAGCGTGTGTGTGTGTGAGACTGGACAGGTGCTAGTACTGAACCGTGTGTGTGAGAGACAGGACAGGTGCTGGTACTGAACCGTGTGTGTGAGAGACAGGACAGGTGCTAGTACTGAACCGTGTGTGTGAGAGACAGGACAGGTGCTAGTACTGAATCGTGTGTGTGTGTGAGAAAGGACAGGTGCTGGTATTGAACCGTGTGTGTGAGAAACAGGACAGGTGCTAGTACTGAACCGTGTGTGTGAGAGACAGGACAGGTGCTGGTACTGAACCGTGTGTGTGAGAGACAGGACAGGTGCTAGTACTGAACCGTGTGTGTGAGATACAGGACAGTTGCTAGTACTGAACCGTGTGTGTGTGAGAGACAGGACAGGTGTTAGTACTGAACCGTGTGTGTGAGAGACCGGACAGGTGCTAGTATTGAACCGTGTGTTTGAGAGACAGGACATATGATAGTACTGAACCGTGTGTGTGTGAGACACGACAGGTGCTAGTACTGAACCGTGAGTGTGAGAGACAGGACAGGTGCTGGTACTGAACCGTGTATGTGTGAGACAAGACAGGTGCTAGTACTGAACCGTGTGTGTGAGAGACAGGACAGGTGCTAGTATTGAACCGTGTGTGTGTGAGACTTTACAGGTGCTAGTACTGAACCGTGTGTGTGTGTGTGTGTGTGTGTGTGTGTGTGTGTGTGTGTGTGTGTGTGTGTGTGTGTGTGAGACAGGACAGGTGGTAGTACTGAACCGTATGTGTGTGTGTGTGTGTGTGTGTGTGTGTGTGTGTGTGTGTGTGTGTGTGTGTGTGTGTGTGTGTGTGTGTGTGTGTGTGTGTGTGTGTGTGTGTGTGTGTGTGTGTGTGTGTGTGTGTGTGTGTATGTGTGTGTGTGTGTGCGTGTGTGTGTGTGTGTGTGTGTGTGAGACAGGACAGGTGCTAGTACTGAACCGTGTGTGTGTGTCTGTGTGAGACAGAACAGGTGCTAGTACTGAACCGTGTGTGTGTGAGATACAGGACAGTTGCTAGTAGTAAATCGTGTGTGTGTGTGTGAGAAACAGGACTGGTGCTGGTACTGAACCGTGTGTGTGTGAGACAGGACAGGTGAAGGTACTGAACCTAGTGTAGGAGAGACAGGACAGGTGCTAGTACTGAACCGTGTGTGTGAGATACAGGACAGTTGCTAGTACTGAACCGTGTGTGTGAGAGACAGGACAGATGCTAGTACTGAACCGTGTGTGTGTGTGTGTGAGAAACAGGACTGGTGCTGGTACTGAACCGTGTGTGTGTGAGACAGGACAGGTGAAGGTACTGAACCTAGTCTAGGAGAGACAGGACAGCTGCTGGTATTGAACCGTGTGTCTGAGAGACTGGACAGGTGCTAGTACTGAACCGTGTGTTTTAGAGAAAGGACAAGTGCTAGTCCTGAACATAGTGTAGGAGAGACAGGACAGGTGCATGTACTGAACCGTGTGTGTGTGTGAGAAAGGACAGGTGCTGGTACTGAACCATGTGTGTGTGTGAGAGACAAGACAGGTGCTGGTATTGAACCGTGTGTGTGAGAGACAAGACAGGTTCTGGTACTGAACCGTGTGTGTGAGAGACAGGACAGGTGCTAGTATTGAACCGTGTGTGTGAGAGACATGACAGGTGCTAGTACCGAACCGTGTGTGTGAGAGACAGGACAAGTGCTGATACAGAAGCGTGTGTTTGTGTGAGACAGGACAGGTGCTGGTAACGAACCGTGTGTGTGAGAGACAGGAAAGGTGCTGATACAGAAGAGTGGGTGTGTGTGAGACAGGACAGGTGCTGGTACTGAACCGTGTGTGTGAGAGACAGGACAGGTGCTAGTACTGAACCGTGTGTGTGAGAGACAGGACAGGTGCTGATACAGAAGAGTGTGTGTGTGTGAGACAGGACAGGTGCTGGTACTGAACCTTGTAAGTGAGAGACAGGACAGATGCTAGTACTGAACCGTGTGTGTGAGAGACAGGATAGGTGCCGGTACTGACCCGTGTGTGTGTGTGAGAGAGACAGGACAGGTGCTATTACTGAACCGTGTGTTTGAGAGACAAGACAGGTGCTGGAACTTAACCGTGTTTGTGAGAGAGAGACAGAACAGGTTCTGGTACTAAACCGTGTGTGTGAGAGACTGGACAGGTGCCGGTACTGACCCGTGTGTGTGTGTGAGACAGGACAGGTGCTAGTAGTGAACCGTGTGTGTATGAGTCAGAACAGGTGCTCGTACTGAACCGTGTGTGTGAGACCCAGGACAGATGCTAGTACTGAACCATGTGTGTGTTTGAGAAAGGAGAGGTGCTGGTACTGAACTGTGTGTGTGTGAGAGACAGGACAGGCACTGGTACTGAACCGTTTGTGTGTGTGTGAGACAGGACAGGTGCTGTTACTGAACCGTGTGTGTGAGAGACAGGGCAGGTGCTAGTACTGAGCCTTATGTGTGAGAGACTGGACAGGTGATAGTACTGAACCGTGTGTGTGAGAGACTGGACAGGTGATAGTACTGAACCGTTTGTGTGTGTGAGAGACAGGACTGGTGTTGGTACTGAACCGTGTGTGTGAGAGACTGGACAGGTGCTGATACAGAAGCGTGTGTGTGTGTGAGACTGAACAGGTGCTAGTACTGAACCGTGTGTGTGAGGGACAGGACAGGTGCTGGTACTGAACCGTGTGTGTGAGAGACAGGACAGGTGCTAGTACTGAACCGTGTGTGTGAGAGACAGGACAGGTGCTAGTACTGAACCGTGTGTGTGTGTGAGAAAGGACAGGTGCTGGTATTGAACCGTGTGTGTGAGAGACAGGACAGGTGCTAGTACTGAACCGTGTGTGTGAGATACAGGACAGTTGCTAGTACTGAACCGTGTGTGTGTGAGAGACAGGACAGGTGTTAGTACTGAACCGTGTGTGTGAGAGACCGGACAGGTGCTAGTATTGAACCGTGTGTTTGAGAGACAGGACATATGATAGTACTGATCCGTGTGTGTGTGAGACAAGACAGGTGCTAGTACTGAACCGTGAGTGTGAGAGACAGGACAGGTGCTGGTACTGAACCGTGTATGTGTGAGACAAGACAGGTGCTAGTACTGAACCGTGTGTGTGAGAGACAGGACAGGTGCTAGTATTGAACCGTGTGTGTGTGAGACTTTACAGGTGCTAGTACTGAACCGTGTGTGTGTGTGTGTGTGTGTGTGTGTGTGTGAGACAGGACAGGTGCTAGTACTGAACCGTATGTGTGAGAGACAGGATAGGTGCCGGTACTGACCCGTGTGTGTGTGTGAGAGAGACAGGACAGGTGCTAGTACTGAACCGTGTGTTTGAGAGACAAGACAGGTGCTGGAACTTAACCGTGTTTGTGAGAGAGAGACAGAACAGGTTCTGGTACTAAACCGTGTGTGTGAGAGATTGGACAGGTGCCGGTACTGACCCGTGTGTGTGTGTGAGACAGGACAGGTGCTAGTAGTGAACCGTGTGTGTAAGAGTCAGAACAGGTGCTAGTACTGAACCGTGTGTGTGAGACCCAGGACAGATGCTAGTACTGAACCATGTGTGTGTGGGAGAAAGGACAGGTGCTGGTACTGAACTGTGTGTGTGAGAGACAGGACAGGCACTGGTACTGAACCGTTTGTGTCTGTGTGAGACAGGACAGGTACTGTTACTGAACCGTGTGTGTGAGAGACAGGGCAGGTGCTAGTACTGAGCCTTATGTGTGAGAGAAAAGACAGGTGCTGGAACTGAACCGTGTGTGTGAGAGAGACAGAACAGGTGCTGGTACTGAATTGTGTGTAAGAGAGACAGGACAGGTGCTGGTACTGAACCGTGTGTGTTAGAGACAGGACAGGTGAAGGTACTGAACGTAGTGTAGGAGAGACAGGACAGGTGCTAGTACTGAACCGAGTGTGTGAGAGACAGGACAGGTGCTGCTACTGAACTGTGTGTGTGAGAGACAGGACAGGTGCTAGTACTGAACCATGTGTGTGAGAGACTGGACAGGTGATAGTACTGAACCGTGTGTGTGAGAGACTGGACAGGTGATAGTACTGAACCGTTTGTGTGTGTGAGAGACAGGACTGGTGTTGGTACTGAACCGTGTGTGTGAGAGACTGGACAGGTTCTGATATAGAAGCGTGTGTGTGTGTGAGACTGGACAGGTGCTAGTACTGAACCATGTGTGTGAGAGACAGGACAGGTGCTGGTACTGAACCGTGTGTGTGAGAGACAGGACCGGTGCTAGTACTGAACCGTGTGTGTGTGTGAGAAAGGACAGGTGCTGGTATTGAACCGTGTGTGTGAGAGAAAAGACAGGTGCTGGTACTGAACCGTGTGTGTGAGAAACAGGACAGGTGCTAGTACTGAACCGTGTGTGTGGTGACACGACAGGTGCTAGTACTAAACCGTGTGTGTGTGACACAGGACAGGTGCTGGTACTGAACCGTGTGTGTGAGAGACAGGACAGGTGCTAGTACTGAACCGTGTGTGTGAGATACAGGACAGTTGCTAGTACTGAACCGTGTGTGTGTGAGAGACAGGACAGGTGCTAGTACTGAACCGAGTGTTTGAGAGACCGGACAGGTGCTAGTATTGAACCGTGTGTTTGAGACAGGATATATGATAGTACTGAACCGTGTGTGTGAGTCAAGACAAGTGCTAGTACTGAACTGTGTGTGTGAGAGACAGGACAGGTGCTGGTACTGAACCGTGTATGTGTGAGACAGGACAGGTGCTAGTACTGAACCGTGTGTGTGAGAGACAGGACAGGTGCTAGTATTGAACCGTGTGTGTGTGAGACTTTACAGGTGCTAGTACTGAACCGTGTGTGTGTGTGTGTGTGAGACAGGACAGGTGCTAGTACTGAACCGTGTGTGTGAGATACAGGACAGTTGCTAGTACTGAACCGTGTGTGTGTGAAAGACAGGACAGGTGCTAGTACTGAACCGTTTGTGTGTGAGAGAAAGGACAGGTGCTAGTACTGAACCGTGTGTGAGAGAGAAAGGACAGGTGCTAGTCCTGAACCGTGTGTGTTAGAGACCGGACAGGTGCTTGTACTGAACCGTGTGTTTGAGAGACAGGACATATGATAGTACTGAACCGTGTGTGTGTGAGACAAGACAGGTGATAGTACTGAACCGTGTGTGTGTGTGTGTGTGTATGTGTGTGTGTACTCGCCTAATTGTACTCACCTAATTGTGCTTGCGGGGGTTGAGCTCTGGCTCTTTGGTCCCGCCTCTCAACCGTCAATCAACTGGTGTACAGATTCCTGAGCCTATTGGGCTCTATCATATCTACATTTGAAGCTGTGTATGGAGTCAGCCTCCACCACATCACTTCCTAATGCATTCCATTTACTAACTACTCTGACACTGAAAAAGTTCTTTCTAACGTCTCTGTGGCTCATTTGGGTACTCAGCTTCCACCTGTGTCCCCTTGTTCGCGTTCCACCAGTGTTGAATAGTTCATCCTTGTTTACCCGGTCGATTCCCCTGAGGATTTTGTAGGTTGTGATCATGTCCCCCCTTACTCTTCTGTCTTCCAGTGTCGTAAGGTGCAGTTCCCGCAGCCTGTGTGTGTGTGTGTGTGTGTGTGTGTGTGTGTGTGTGTGTGTGTGTGTGTGTGTGTGTGTGTATGTGTGTGTGTGTGTGTGTGTGTGTGTGTGTGTGTGTGTGTGTGTGTGTGTGTGTGAGACAGGACAGTGCTAGTACTGAACCGTGTATGGGTGTTTGTGTGAGACAGGACAGGTGCTAGTACTGAACCGTGTGTGAGAGACAGGACAGGTGCTAGTACTAAACCGTGTGTGTGGGAGACAGGACAGTTGGTAGTACTGAACCGTGTGTGAGAGACGACAGATGCTAGTACTGAACCGTGAGTGTGAGAGTCTGGACAGGTGATAGTACTGAACCGTGTGTGTGTGTGAGATTGGACAGGTGCTATTACTGAACCATGTGTATGAGAGACAGGACAGGTGCTAGTCCTGAACCGTGTGTGTGAGAGACCGGACAGGTGCTAGTACTGAACCGTGTGTTACGGACCCGAGCCCAGCGTCCGAGCACGGAGCAGTGATGACCGCACCTTCTGTGGGTCAGCTCCCGAAACCCCCTCCAAATGGACGACGCCATCTAGTGAGGACAGGATATACCAGCCACGGGGGCTGGTTTCCCGTCCTGATCAGCTCATAACACAGCCGCTGCTGACCTCTGGTGAGGTGACGCTTAGACAGCAACGCCATCTATGGAGTGGATAGGTGGGCGTTTGCGCCTAAGCCTGTAAGTGAGGTGCCCTAGAGTGTAACCAGTACTGATGACGTGTCTGATTACAGAGTCGACCTGGGACTGCTGTAGTGGGCGTTGGATCAGTCTACCCAAGGCAGCCGTAGAACCTCCACGCATTTGCTGCTGAAGCTGTGAGTCACCCCCCGGATGAACACTGTTGCGTTAGCCTGCCTGTGACATGGCAGTTGAGGAATTGTCGTACCCGGGGCTGACTGGTAGAGAAGACTAACCACTGGGGTGTTGTGGTGAGGAGAGTGATCGGTGAAATCACACGAGGCTCCTGCCTAGAGCTCGCAACCCTAGTATCGGTCGTGGAGTGGCCTAACCAGCGAAACTGATTGGAACCTGCCAGCTACAGGCTGGATTTGTGGTTGAAGGCCTTCACGACGGTGCCCCCAGTGGAACTGTGATTTGGCTGGCCTGTGGCCAGGGTAGACTCGAGAGAATCGAAGGATTCAATGTGAGGTTACAAGAAGAGGACCAAGGGCTAAGCATCTTTCAGCACCGTGGACACTCCGCGTCTTCAGAGGAAGACCATATTGTATATTCTAGTGTTTATACCCCCCCCCCCCCCCCGTGTGATTATTTATATATTTATTTATTGGTGATGGTAATTATATATTTAAGTTTAGTGTCTTTGTCTCCCTTCCCCTTTAATTTACTTGCGTTACGGAACACACCCCTTGAAAGCCACTACTAACTTGGGGCCGGATACCCAAACTCTATTAACATCAGAGAAAGAACCCAGTTGCGACCCAATAGGGCCGTAACATAATTGGCATCCCCAGCAGGATCCGACCCCTTGTCAAGTATGTTTGACAGGGGTGGTGAAGTGGCGTAATCCCTGTAAATAATTCCCCCTGTGTGTGACTATTAGGACGTTATACGTCCTGTGCGGTGCTCGGAGTGTTTCAGTGCAATATTGTGTAGTGCAGTGCTCGCTGTGATTAAGTGCAATATTTTAGAGTGCGGTGCTCGCTGTGATTAAGTGCAATATTGTAGAGTGCGGTGCTCGCTGTGATTAAGTGCAGTATTGTGTAGTGCAGTGCTCGCTGTGATTAAGTGCAATATTGTAGAGTGCGGTGCTCGCTGTGATTAAGTGCAATATTGTGTAGTGCGGTGCTCGCTGTGATTAAGTGCAATATTGTAGAGTGCGGTGCTCGCTGTGATTAAGTGCAATATTATGTAGTGCGGTGCCCGGTGTAATTACGTGCAATATTGGCAAGTGCGGTATAAGGTGCGATAAAGTGCAATATTGACGTAGAACAGTGCTCGGTGCGTTAAGTGCTAAAGTGAAAGTGGTGTGTTAAGTGCTAGTGTTCCATCTAAGTGACAATGGCAGAAAAAGCGACCATCGATGATCTGGACGATGTTCAGGCTTTTCTGAACAGGGAGGACTGTCTTGCCAGATTAAAATATCTGGGAAAACAGGAACTTGTATTGGTGAGTGCCTACCTGGAGATAAAGATACGTGCCAGTGATTCCCGCGTGGAGATCTTGTCCAAGGTTCACCGGCATTTGAAGGCCGAAGAGAAAGAGGAAAGTGAGGTACAAGGTACAAAAGGAAGTGAAGAAGTAGCTTCCACTGAAAAGGAAGATAAAGGCAGTGACATTGACAACGATGTAGGTGGGCTGAATATAAGCTTGCTAACTGTAAAGATGCATGCCTTGGAAATAAATCGCGAGATAGAATGGAAGAAATTAGAAATAGAACGAGAATTAAAGGATAAAGAATTGGAAATGAGGCGTTTAGAACTAGAAAGAGAAAGAGAAGAGAAAGGAGCGAGACAGGCAAGAACGACGAGATAGAGAGGAAAAAGAGAGACAACATGAGCTAGAAGTATTGCGATTAGGTGGTCGGAGACAAACGACGGACACAAGTGTTTTCGATCCGGTAAGGAACATCAAAATGGTCCCGAAGTTCAACGAGAAGGAAGTTTCGAAGTTCTTCGCGGCCTTCGAGAAAGTCGCAGCCTCTTTGGAGTGGCCAAAGGAGAATTGGGCCATCATGATACAGTCAGTCTTGACTGGGAAGGCCCAAATCGCCTACTCCACGTTGTCCCTTGATGACTCTGGCGATTACGACAAGGTGAAGAAGGTAGTGCTCATGGCGTACCAATTGGTACCTGAGGCGTACAGGCAGAAGTTTAGAAACCTGAAGAAGACCTCAGAGCACACTTTCACCGAATTCGCGACCATCAAGGAGCGACTTTTCCAGGAATGGTGTGCCTCTCGGAAGGTGGAAACCAAAGAAGACCTCGAGCAGCTCATACTGTTAGAGGACTTCAAAGACTGTCTGTCTGGTGATCTGAAGACGTACTTAGAGGAACAACAGGTAGAGACCTTACGTGCGGCAGCCACCATGGCTGAAGAGTACATCTTGACGCATAGGCCTTCTGCTAAGTATGTCCCAAGGAATTACCCACGCCGGTTTGACAAACCTCGTCATGACGAAGAGGAGACCCCCGTCCCACAAAGCGCTAAGAAAACGCCCCCAAGTAGCTCTCGAAGGACTAGTCCTAACAGTCCGAAACACCGGAGTCCGAGGAGGAATATGGTGTGCTGGACTTGTGGGCAGAAAGGGCATGTAGCTGCTATGTGCCGAGGCAGAAGAGGTAGCGGCCCACGTAGGGAGGTGATGTTGATGAGCTGTGTGACACTACCAGCAGGAAGCCAGTCTACGACTACGCAGGAAGAACCAAGATTGTTTTCCCCACACACTTCAGGCGGGTATGTATCGAGTGATCATACTGGTAGATCAGTTATTGTGCTCAGAGATAATGAAGCAGCCCAGTCCCTGATCGTGAAAAACTCGTTACCCGAGGGAATGAGTGTGGATGGGTGACAAAAGGTTGTCCTGGTTGAGTTTCCTAGGACGCGGTACGTTGCCCCCTTAGTGCCGGTGCATCTTTATTCGCCTTACTTCAGCGGCACATGTGCGTTGGCAGTAGTCGATACCCTACCTATAGCTGGGATTGACGTGATACTAGCCAACGACTTGGTGACAGATTGGAGCAACAATCATCCCAAGATTGTGGACGGGTCAGCCGGAACAGCAAGGTCCGAAGTAACGGCAGGCATTGGTAATATCCAGGTACAGACAGACCCGGAATTAGATAACATGTTTAATCCTTCCTCTCACCCACAGATCGAGAGCATCCTAGCAGAGTCTCCTGATTCTTCTCCCGACGAAGAACATGCGGTTAAGGTAGCAGAAGCGACTGAGCAAGAAGAGAGGCCTTGTGTACAATCACCCACGGATACCCTAGAGTCTGGAGTGAAGGCACCTGAGTACTTGCGGTATGGCAAGGTACAGTGTTCATTGAACCGGCCAGAGATTCCCCAGACGACAGAGGTATGTGAGGTATGTGCGAAGGTTTTAGTGCCCTCTTCGGTCCAAACCAGGCTAATGGATATAGCCGGCTATGGACATTACAAGGTCAGGAAGCTTATCCCTCAGTTGACCAAATGTTTCCTAGCAGTATTTTGTCTTCTTCTCGTGTGCATTCTCAGTAAGGCCCAGTGGACGACCCGACGGATGGTGGCTCCCTTCAACATCGTGAAGAGATCCCAGGGATTAGAGACGTGCACTGTGAGTGTTGCAGTCAAAGGAGGGACCTGGAAGGTGTTGGTAGATATAGGAGGTACGACATATGATATTATGAGTGACTGTTTCCGACAAGTTGACACCCCCCGTGTGATTGCTGAGCCTAGATGCAGCGTTATGCGGAACGTTGGTCGACCTGACGGTGGCAGAGCGAATGCCATCATCTATGTACGAACAGCTCTGTTGGAACTAGGTGTAGCCCTAGTAGGCGAGTATGCTGTAAGTACTGACTTACCCACTGTCGCTGTCACTCTAAATAATCAAACCCCTGTATTCCAGGTTCCCGTCTCCCTGAAGGACCGCCGGACCGGTACCAGAAATACCGTCTGTGACCAGCCATCATCGGTGCCACGACACAGGGAAGTGTCAATTCACCCCGGATCACGTCAGTATCAATCCTTACTCAAGAGACGTGAGATTATGCCCCTGCTTGACATCGTAGTGAAGGTGTGGAAGATCACATCAGGCAGGTCATTGCCTTCCATCTTCAAGTTTCTTTTGTGTCTCACATTAGGACAGTTCTGTGGACAGGACATCCTCGCCACTCCAGTTTATAGTGTATGTGAGTCCATTTGGAGTTTATCCACGTACTAATTTGGTTTGTGTTTTTCTTTATAGAACCCCAAACCAAATTTTTTTTGGTGGGGAGGTGTTACGGACCCGAGCCCAGCGTCCGAGCACGGAGCAGTGACGACCGCGCCATCTGTGGGTCAGCTCCCGAAACCCCCTCCAAATGGACGACGCCATCTAGTGAGGACAGGATATACCAGCCATGGGGGCTGGTTTCCCGTCCTGATCAGCTCATAACACAGCCGCTGCTGACCTCTGGTGAGGTGACACTTAGACAGCAACGCCATCTATGGAGTGGATAGGTGGGCGTTTGCGTCTAAGCCTGTAAGTGAGGTGCCCTAGAGTGTAACCAGTACTGATGACGTGTCTGATTACAGAGTCGACCTGGGACTGCTGTAGTGGACGTTGGATCAGTCTACCCAAGGCAGCCGTAGAACCTCCACGCATTTGCTGCTGAAGCTGTGAGTCACCCCCCTGGATGAACACTGTTGTGTTAGCCTGCCTGTGACATGGCAGTTGAGGAATTGTCGTACCCGGGGCTGACTGGGGCAGAAGACTAGCCACTGGGGTGTTGTGGTGAGGAGGGTGATCGGTGAAATCACACAAGGCTCCTGCCTAGGGCTCGCAACCCTAGTATCGGTCATGGAGTGGCCTAACCAGCAGAACTGATTGGAACCTGCCGGCTACAGGCTGGATTTGTGGTTGAAGGCCTTCACGACGGTGCCCCCAGTGGAACTGTGATTTGGCTGGCCTGTGGCCAGGGTAGACTCGAGAGAATCGAAAGATTCAACTTGAGGCCACAAGAAGAGGACCAAGGGCTAAGCATCGTTCAGCACCGTGGACACTCCGCGTCTTCAGAGGAAGACCATATTGTATATTCTAGTGTTTATACCCCCCCCCCCCCCCCGTGTGATAATTTATATATTTATTTATTGGTGATGGTAATTATATATTTAAGTTTAGTGTCTTTGTCTCCATTCCCCTTTAATTTACTTGCGTTACGGAACGCACCCCTTGAAAGCCACTACTAGCTTGGGGCCGGATACCAAAACTCTACTAACATCAGAGAAAGAACCCAGTTGCGACCCAATAGGGCCGTAACACCGTGTGTGTGAGAGACAGGACACATGATAGTACTGAACCGTGTGTGTGTGTGACAAAACAGGTGCTAGTACTGAACCGTGTGTGTGAGAGACAGAACAGGTGCTGGTACTGAAGCGTGTATGTGTGAGATGGACAGGTGCTAGTACTGAACCGTGTGTGTGAGAGACAGGACAGGTGCTCGTACTGAACCGTGTATGTGTCAGACAGGACAGGTGCTAGTACTGAACCGTGTGTGTGTGTGTGTGTGTGTGTGTGAGGCAGGACAGGTTCTAGTACTGAACCGTGTGTGTGTGTGAGACAGGACAGGTGCTAGTACTGAACTGTGTGTGTGTGTGTGTTTGTGAGACAGGACAGGTGCTAGTACTGAGCCGTGTGTGAGAGAGACAGGACACGTGCTAGTACTGAACCGTGTGTGAGAGATACAGGACAGTTATGTCCTGTGGGATACAGGACAGGACAGACATTAGGAATAACTGTAGAATAATAAACCCCACATTGTTTGAGTTAGGAAAACACTATTTGTCAAATATTGATACTGTTCTTAAAAGATTTCCCCATTTTGCACCCGCAAGATAACGTAAGCTTTTAAGGGTTGATAAATGTTAATCTTCTTGTTTGAGGAGCTGTTCACTTGAGACAGTTAAGCAAGTCCCAGCTGTGTCTGGGTACAAGTGACAGGATGAACAACCCAGCGGGTTTTCTTCCTATTGGGGAGTGTTGTACATTCTGCTATGGCGGTATGTTCACTCACAAGATGAGTGGCGCTGCCCAATAAACTCGCCCCTCGGGGCAAAAATTTAAAAAAAAATACAGGACAGTTGCTAGTACTGAACAGTGTGTGTGTGAGAGACAGGACAGGTACTAGTACTGAACCGTGAGTGTGAGATACAGGACAGTTGCTAATACTGAACCGTGTGTGTGTGAGAGACAGGACAGGTGCTAGTACTAAACCGAGTGTGAGAGAGAAAGGACAGGTGCTAGTCCTGAACCGTGTGTGTGAGAGACAGGACAGGTGCTAGTACTGAACCGTGTGTGTGTGAGAGACAGGACAGGTGCTAGTACTGAACCGTGTGTGTGTGAGATACAGGACAGTTGCTAGTACTGAACCGTGTGTGTGTGTGAGAGACAGGACAGGTGGTAGTACTGAACCGTGTGTGAGAGAGAAAGGACAGGTGCTAGTACTGAACCGTGTGTGTGAGAAACAGGACATATAAGAGTACTGAACCGTGTGTGTGTGAGACAGGACAGGTGCTAGTATTGAACCGTGTGTGTGTGAGACAGGACAGGTGCTAGTATTGAACCGTGTGTGTGAGAGACAGGACAGGTGCTAGTATTGAACCGTGTGTGTGTGAGACAGGACAGGTGCTAGTACTGAACCGTGTGTGTGTGTGTGTGTGTGTGTGTGTGTGTGTGTGTGTGTGTGTGTGTGTGTGTGTGTGTGTGTGTGTGTGTGTGTGTGTGAGACAGGACAGGTGCTAGTACTGAACCGTGTGTGTGTGTTTGTGTGAGACAAGACAGGTGCTAGTACTGAACCGTGTGTGAGAGAGACAGGACAGGTGCTATTACTGAACCGTGTGTGTGGGAGACAGGACAGTTGGTAGTACTGAACCGTGTGTGAGAGAGACGAGAGGTGCTAGTACAGAACCGTGTGTGTGAGAGACATTACAGGTACTATTACTGAACCATGTGTGTGAGAGACAGGAAAGGTGCTAGTACTGAACCGTGTGTGAAAGAGAGGACTGGTGCTGGTACTGAACCGTGTGTGTGAGAGAGATGGACAGGTGCTAGTACTGAACCGTGTGTGTGAGAGACTGGACAGGTGATAGTACTGAACCGTGTGTGTGTGAGAGACAGGACTTGTGCTGGTACTGAACCGTGTATGTGAGAGACAGGACAGGTGCTGATACAGAATCTTGTGTGTGTGTGAAAAAGGACAGGTGCTAGTACTGAGCCGTGTGTGTGAGAGACCGGACAGGTGCTGGAACAGAACCATGTGTGTGAGAGACAGGACAGGTGATAGAACTGAACCGTGTGTGTGAGAGACAGGACAGTTGCTAGTACTGAACCGTGTATGTGTCAGACAGGACAGGTGCTAGTACTGAACCGTGTGTGTGTGTGTGTGTGTGTGTGTGTGTGTGTGTGTGTGTGTGTGTGTGTGAGGCAGGACAGGTTCTAGTACTGAACCGTGTGTGTGTGTGAGACAGGACAGGTGCTAGTACTGAACTGTGTGTGTGTGTGTGTTTGTGAGACAGGACAGGTGCTAGTACTGAGCCGTGTGTGAGAGAGACAGGACACGTGCTAGTACTGAACCGTGTGTGAGAGATACAGGACAGTTATGTCCTGTGGGATACAGACAGGACAGACATTAGGAATAACTGTAGAATAATAAACCCCACATTGTTTGAGTTAGGAAAACACTATTTGTCATATATTGATACTGCTCTTAAAAGATTTCCCCATTTTGCACCCGCAAGATAACGTAAGCTTTTAAGGGTTGATAAATGTTAATCTTCTTGTTTGAGGAGCTGTTCACTTGAGACAGTTAAGCAAGTCCCAGCTGTGTCTGGGTACAAGTGACAGGATGAACAACCCAGCGGGTTTTCTTCCTATTGGGGAGTGTTGTACATTCTGCTATGGCTTTATGTTCACTCACAAGATGAGTGGCGCTGCCCAATAAACTCGCCCCTCGGGGCAAAAATTAAAAAAAAAATACAGGACAGTTGCTAGTACTGAACAGTGTGTGTGTGAGAGACAGGACAGGTACTAGTACTGAACCGTGAGTGTGAGATACAGGACAGTTGCTAATACTGAACCGTGTGTGTGTGAGAGACAGGACAGATGCTAGTACTGAACCGAGTGTGAGAGAGAAAGGACAGGTGCTAGTCCTGAACCGTGTGTGTGAGAGACAGGACAGGTGCTAGGACTGAACTGTGTGTGTGTGAGAGACAGGACAGGTGCTAGTACTGAACCGTGTGTGTGTGAGATACAGGACAGTTGCTAGTACTGAACCGTGTGTGTGTGAGAGACAGGACAGGTGGTAGTACTGAACCGTGTGTGAGAGAGAAAGGACAGGTGCTAGTACTGAACCGTGTGAGTGAGAAACAGGACATATAAGAGTACTGAACCGTGTGTGTGTGAGACAGGACAGGTGCTAGTATTGAACCGTGTGTGTTTGAGACAGGACAGGTGCTAGTATTGAACCGTGTGTGTGTGAGACAGGACAGGTGCTGGTACTGAACCGTGTGTGTGAGAGACAGGACAGGCGCTGGTACTGAACCGTGTGTGTGAGAGACAGGACAGGTGCTAGTATTGAACCGTGTGTGTGTGAGACAGGACAGGTGCTAGTACTGAACCGTGTGTGTGTGTGTGTGTGTGTGTGTGTGTGTGTGTGTGTGTGTGTGTGTGTGTGTGTGTGTGTGTGTGTGTGAGACAGGACAGGTGCTAGTACTGAACCGTGTGTGTGTGTTTGTGAGACAAGACAGGTGCTAGTACTGAACCGTGTGTGAGAGAGACAGGACAGGTGCTATTACTGAACCGTGTGTGTGGGAGACAGGACAGTTGGTAGTACTGAACCGTGTGTGAGAGAGACGACAGGTGCTAGTACAGAACCGTGTGTGTGAGAGACATTACAGGTACTATTACTGAACCATGTGTGTGAGAGACAGGAAAGGTGCTAGTACTGAACCGTGTGTGAAAGAGAGGACTGGTGCTGGTACTGAACCGTGTGTGTGAGAGAGATGGACAGGTGCTAGTACTGAACCGTGTGTGTGAGAGACAGGACAGGAGATAGTACTGAACCGTGTGTGTGTGAGAGACAGGACTTGTGCTGGTACTGAACCGTGTATGTGAGAGACAGGACAGGTGCTGATACAGAATCTTGTGTGTGTGTGAAAAAGGACAGGTGCTAGTACTGAGCCGTGTGTGTGAGAGACAGGATAGGTGCTGGTACAGAACCATGTGTGTGAGAGACAGGACAGGTGATAGAACTGAACCGTGTGTGTGAGAGACAGGACAGGTGCTAGTACTGAACCGTGTGTGTGTGTGAGAAAGGACAGGTGCTGGTATTGAACCGTGTGTGTGAGAGACAAGACAGGTGCTGGTACTGAACCGTGTGTGTGAGAGACAGGACAGGTGCTGGTACTGAACCGTGTGTGTGAGAGACAGGACATATAAGAGTACTGAACCGTGTGTGTGTGAGACAAGACAGGTGCTGGTACTGAACCGTGTATGTAAGAGACCAGACAGGTGCTAGTACTGAACCGTGTATGTGAGATACAGTACAGTTGCTAGTACTGAACCGTGTGTGTGAGACAGGACAGGTGCTAGTACTGAATCGTGTGTGTGAGATAGTACTGAACCATGTGTGTGAGATACAGGACAGTTGCTAGTACTGAACCGTGTGTGTGTGAGAGACAGGACAGGTGGTAGTACTGAACCGTGTGTGAGAGAGAAAGGACAGGTGCTAGTACTGAACCGTGTGTGTGAGAAACAGGACATATAAGAGTACTGAACCGTGTGTGTGTGAGACAGGACAGGTGCTAGTATTGAACCGTGTGTGTGTGAGACAGGACAGGTGCTAGTATTGAACCGTGTGTGTGTGAGACAGGACAGGTGCTGGTACTGAACCGTGTGTGTGAGAGACAGGACAGGCGCTGGTACTGAACCGTGTGTGTGAGAGACAGGACAGGTGCTAGTATTGAACCGTGTGTGTGTGAGACAGGACAGGTGCTACTACTGAACAGTGTGTGTGTGTGTGTGTGTGTGTGTGTGTGTGTGTGTGTGTGTGTGTGTGTGTGTGTGTGTGTGTGTGTGTGTGTGTGTGTGTGTGTGTGTGTGTGTGTGTGAGACAGGACAGGTGCTAGTACTGAACCGTGTGTGTGTGTTTGTGAGACAAGACAGGTGCTAGTACTGAACCGTGTGTGAGAGAGACAGGACAGGTGCTATTACTGAACCGTGTGTGTGGGAGACAGGACAGTTGGTAGTACTGAACCGTGTGTGAGAGAGACGACAGGTGCTAGTACAGAACCGTGTGTGTGAGAGACATTACAGGTACTATTACTGAACCATGTGTGTGAGAGACAGGAAAGGTGCTAGTACTGAACCGTGTGTGAAAGAGAGGACTGGTGCTGGTACTGAACCGTGTGTGTGAGAGAGATGGACAGGTGCTAGTACTGAACCGTGTGTGTGAGAGACAGGACAGGAGATAGTACTGAACCGTGTGTGTGTGAGAGACAGGACTTGTGCTGGTACTGAACCGTGTATGTGAGAGACAGGACAGGTGCTGATACAGAATCTTGTGTGTGTGTGAAAAAGGACAGGTGCTAGTACTGAGCCGTGTGTGTGAGAGACAGGATAGGTACTGGTACAGAACCATGTGTGTGAGAGACAGGACAGGTGATAGAACTGAACAGTGTGTGTGAGAGACAGGACAGGTGCTAGTACTGAACCGTGTGTGTGTGTGAGAAAGGACAGGTGCTGGTATTGAACCGTGTGTGTGAGAGACAAGACAGGTGCTGGTACTGAACCGTGTGTGTGAGAGACAGGACAGTTGCTTGTACTGAACCGTGTGTGTGAGAGACAGGACATATAAGAGTACTGAACCGTGTGTGTGTGAGACAAGACAGGTGCTGGTACTGAACCGTGTATGTAAGAGACCAGACAGGTGCTAGTACTGAACCGTGTATGTGAGATACAGTACAGTTGCTAGTACTGAACCGTGTGTGTGAGACAGGACAGGTGCTAGTACTAAACCGTGTGTGTGAGATAGTACTGAACCATGTGTGTGAGACAGGACAGTTGCTAGTACTGAACCGTGTGTGTGTGAAAGAGACAGGACAGGTGCTGGTACTGAACCGTGTGTGTGAGAGACAGAACAGGTGCTGGTACTGAGCAGTGTGTGTGTGAGACAGGACAGGTGCTGGTGCTGAACCGTGTGTGTGTGTGAGACAGACAAGACAGGTGATGGTACTGAACGGTGTATGTGTGTGAGAGACAGGACAGGTGCTGGTACTGAACCGTGTGTGTGAGAGACAGAACAAGTGCTAGTACTGAATCGTGTGTGAGAGACAAGCCAATTGCTGGTACTGAACCGTGTGTGTGAGAAACAGGACAGGTGCTAGTACTGAACCGTGTGTGTGTGTGAGAAAGGACTTGTTCTGTTATTGAACCGTGTGTGTGTGTTAGAAAGGACAGGTTCTGGTATTGAACCGAGTGTGTGAGAAACAAGACAGGTGCTAGTACTGAAGCGTGTGTGTTAGAGACAGGACAGGTGCTAGTACTGAACCGTGTGTGTGAGAGACAGGACAGGTGCTAGTACTGAACCGTGTGTGTGTGTGAGACAGGACAGGTGCTAGTACTGAACCGAGTGTGCGAGAGACAAGACAGGTGCTGGTACTGAAACGTGTATGTGAGAGACAGGACAGGTGCTAGTACTGAACCGTGTGTGTGAGAGACAAGACAGGTGCTGGTATTGAACCGTGTGTGTGAGAGAGACAGGACAGGTGCTAGTACTGAACCATGGGTGTGTGCGACAGGACAGGTGCTGGTACTGAACTGTGTGTAAGAGAGACAGGACAGGTGCTAGTACTGAACCGTGTATGTGAGAGACAGGACAGATTCTAGTACTGAACCGTGTCTGTATATGAGAAAAGACAGATGCTGGTATTGAACCGTTGGTGTGTGAGAGACAGGACAATTGCTGGGACGGAACCGTGTGTGTGAGAAAGATAGAAAAGGTGCTGGTACTGAACCGTGTGTGTGAGAGACAGGACAGGTGCTAGTTCTGAACCTTATGTGTGAGAGACAGGACAGGTGCTGGTACTGAACCGTGTGTGTGTGAAAGAGACAGGACAGGTGCTGGTACTGAACCGTGTGTGTGAGAGACAGAACAGGTGCTGGTACTGAGCAGTGTGTGTGTGAGACAGGACAGGTGCTGGTACTAAACCGTGTGTGTGTGTGAGAGAGACAAGACAGGTGATGGTACTGAACGGTGTATGTGTGTGAGAGACAGGGCAGGTGCTGGTACTGAACCGTGTGTGTGAGAGACAGAACAAGTGCTAGTACTGAATCGTGTGTGAGAGACAAGCCAATTGCTGGTACTGAACCGTGTGTGTGAGAAACAGGACAGGTGCTAGTACTGAACCGTGTGTGTGTGTGAGAAAGGACTTGTTCTGTTATTGAACCGTGTGTGTGTGTTAGAAAGGACAGGTTCTGGTATTGAACCGAGTGTGTGAGAAACAAGACAGGTGCTAGTACTGAAGCGTGTGTGTTAGAGACAGGACAGGTGCTAGTACTGAACCGTGTGTGTGAGAGACAGGACAGGTGCTAGTACTGAACCGTGTGTGTGTGTGAGACAGGACAGGTGCTAGTACTGAACCGAGTGTGCGAGAGACAAGACAGGTGCTGGTACTGAAACGTGTATGTGAGAGACAGGACAGGTGCTAGTACTGAACCGTGTGTGTGAGAGACAAGACAGGTGCTGGTATTGAACCGTGTGTGTGAGAGAGACAGGACAGGTGCTAGTACTGAACCATGGGTGTGTGCGACAGGACAGGTGCTGGTACTGAACTGTGTGTAAGAGAGACAGGACAGGTGCTAGTACTGAACCGTGTATGTGAGAGACAGGACAGATTCTAGTACTGAACCGTGTCTGTATATGAGAAAAGACAGATGCTGGTATTGAACCGTTGGTGTGTGAGAGACAGGACAATTGCTGGGACGGAACCGTGTGTGTGAGAAAGATAGAAAAGGTGCTGGTACTGAACCGTGTGTGTGAGAGACAGGACAGGTGCTAGTTCTGAACCTTATGTGTGAGAGACAGGACAGGTGCTGGTACTGAACCGTGTGTGTGTGAAAGAGACAGGACAGGTGCTGGTACTGAACCGTGTGTGTGAGAGACAGAACAGGTGCTGGTACTGAGCAGTGTGTGTGTGAGACAGGACAGGTGCTGGTACTAAACCGTGTGTGTGTGTGAGAGAGACAAGACAGGTGATGGTACTGAACGGTGTATGTGTGTGAGAGACAGGGCAGGTGCTGGTACTGAACCGTGTGTGTGAGAGACAGAACAAGTGCTAGTACTGAATCGTGTGTGAGAGACAAGCCAATTGCTGGTACTGAACCGTGTGTGTGAGAAACAGGACAGGTGCTAGTACTGAACCGTGTGTGTGTGTGAGAAAGGACTTGTTCTGTTATTGAACCGTGTGTGTGTGATAGAAAGGACAGGTTCAGGTATTGAACCGAGTGTGTGAGAAACAAGACAGGTGCTAGTACTGAAGCGTGTGTGTTAGAGACAGGACAGGTGCTAGTACTGAACCGTGTGTGTGAGAGACAGGACAGGTGCTAGTACTGAACCGTGTGTGTGGGAGACAGGACAGTTGCTAGTACTGAACCGTGTGTGTGAGAGACAAGACAGGTGCTGGTACTGAAACGTGTATGTGAGAGACAGGACAGGTGCTAGTACTGAACCGTGTGTGTGAGAGACAGGGCAGGTGCTAGTACTGAACCGTGTGTGTGGGAGACAGGAGAGTTGCTAGTACTGAACCGTGTGTGTGAGAGACAAGACATGTGCTGGTAATGAACCGTGTGTGTGAGAGAGACAGGACAGGTGCTGGTACTGAACTGTGTGTGTGTGCGACAGGACAGGTGCTGGTACTGAACTGTGTGTAAGAGAGACAGGACAGGTGCTAGTACTGAACCGTGTGTGTGAGAGACAGGACAGATTCTAGCACTGAACCGTGTCGGTATATGAGAAAAGACAGATGCTGATATTGAACCGTGGGTGTGTGAGAGACAGGATAATTGCTGGTACGGAACCGTGTGTGTGAGAAAGACAGAAAAGGTGCTGGTACTGAACCGTGTTTGTGAGAGACAGGACAGGTGCTAGTTCTGAACCTTGTGTGTGAGAGACAGGACAGGTGCTGGTACTGAACCGTGTGTGTGAGAGAGACAGAACAGGTGCTGGTACTGAACCGTGTGTGTGTGCGACAGGACAGGTGATGGTACTGAACCGTGTGTAAGAGAGACAGGACAGGTGCTGATACTGAACCGTGTGTGTGAGAGACAGGACATTTGCTAGTACTGAACCGTGTGTGTGTGAGAGAGACAGGACAGGTGCTGGTACTGAACCGTGTGTGTGAGAGACAGGACAGGTGCTGGTACTGAACCGTGTATGTGTGGGAGAGACAGGACAGGTGCTGGAACTGAACCGTGTATGTGTGTGAGAGACAGGACAGGTGCTGGTACTGAACCGTGTGTTTGAGAGACAGGACAAGTGCTGGTACTAAACCGTGTGTGTATGAGAGACAGGACAGGTGCTGGTACTGAACCGTGTGTGTGAGAGACAGGACAAGTGCTATTACTGAACCGTGTTTGCGAGACAAGAGAGGTGGTAGTACTGAACCATGTGTGTGTGAGAGACAGCACAGGTGCTGGTACTGAACCGTGTGTGTGTGTGAGAGAGACAGTACAGGTGCAGGTACTGAACCATGTGTGTGAGAGAGAAAGGACAGGTGCTGGTACTGAACCGTATGTGAGAGAAACAGGACAGGTGGTGGTACTGAACCGTGTGTGAAAGAGAAAAGACAGGTGCTGGTACTGAACCGTGTGTGAGAGAGACGACAGGTGCTAGTACTGAACCGTGTGTGTGAGAGACAGGACAGGTACTATTACTGAACCGTGTGTGTGAGAGACAGGAAAGTTGCTAGTACTGAACCGTGTGTGAGAGAGAGGACTGGTGCTGGTACGGAACCGTGTGTGTGAGAAAGACGGACAGGTGATAGTACTGAACCGTGTGTGTGAGAGACTGGACAGATGATAGTACTGAACCGTGTGTGTGTGTGTGAGAGACAGGACTTGTGCTGGTACTGAACCGTGTATGTGATAGACAGGACAGGTGCTGATACAGAATCTTGTGTGTGTGTGAAACAGGACAGGTGCTAGTACTGAACCGTGTGTGTGAGAGACAGGACAGGTGCTGGTACTGAACCATGTGTGTGAGAGACAGGGCAGGTGATAGTACTGAACCGTGTGTGTGAGAGACAGGACAGGTGCTAGTACTGAACCCTGTGTGTGTGTGTGAGAAAGGACAGGTGCTGGTATTGCACCGTGTGTGTGAGAGACAAGACAGGTGCTAGTACTGAACTGTGTGTGTGAGAGACTGGACAGGTGCTAGTACTGAACCGTGTTTGTGAGCGACAGGACAATTGCTATTACTGAACCGTGTGTGTGAGAGACAAGACAGGTGCTGGTACTGAACAGTGTATTTAAGAGACCAGACAGGTGCTAGAACTGAACCGTGTATGTGAGATACAGTACAGGTGCTAGTACTGAACCGTGTGTGTGAGACAAGACAGGTGCTAGTACTGAACTGTGTGTGTGAGATAGTACTGAACCGTGTGTGTGAGATACAGGACAGTTGCTAGTACTGAGCCGTGTGTGTGTGAGAGAAAGGACAGGTGCTGGTACTGAACCATGTGTGTGAGAGACAGGACAGGTGCTAGTACTGAACCGTGTGTGTGAGAGACATGACAGGTGCTAGTACTGAACCGTGTGTGTGTGTGAGAAAGTACAGGTGCAGGTATTGAATCGCGTGTGTGAGAGACAAGACAGGTGCTGGTACTGAACCGTGTGTGTGAGAGACAGGACAGGTGCTAGTACTGAACCGTGTGTGTGAGAGACAGGACAGGTGTTAGTACTGAACCGTGTTTGTGAGAGACAAGACAATTGCTTGTACTGAACCGTGTGTGTGAGAGACAGGACAGTTGCTAGTACTGAACCGTGTGTGTGAGACACAAGACAGGTGCTGGTACTGAACCGTGTATGTGAGAGACAGGACAGGTGCTGATACAGAAGCGTGCGTGTGTGTGAGACAGGCCAGGTGCTAGTAATGAACCGTATGTGTGAGAGACAGGACAGGTGCTAGTACTGAACCGAGTGTGAGAGACAGGACAGATGCTGGAACTGAACCGTGTGTGTGAGAGAGACAGAACAGGTGCTGGTACTGAACCGTGTGTGTGAGAGACAGGACAGGTGCTGGTACTGAACCGTGTGTGTGAGAGACAGAACAGGTGCTGGTACTGAACCGTGTGTGTGTGTGAGAGAAAGGACAGGTGCTAGTAGTGAACCGTGTGTGAGAGAGAAAGGACAGGTGCTGGTACTTAACCTTGTGTGTGAGAGACAGGACAGGTGCTAGTACTGAACCTTGAGTGTGAGAGACAGAACAGGTGCAGGTACTGAACCGTTTGTGTGTGCGACAGGACAGGTGTTGGTACTGAACCGTGTGTGTGTGTGAGAGACAGGACAGGTGCTAGTACTGAACCGTGTGTGTGTGAGAGTGGCAGGACAGGTGCTGGTACTGAGCCGTGTGTGTGAGAGACAGGACAGGTGCTAGTACTGAACCGTGTGTGTGAGAGACAGGAGAGGTGCTAGTACTGAACCGTGTGTGTGAGAGAGACAGGACAGGTGCTGGTATTGAACGGTGTGTGAGAGAGACATGAAAATGTGCCGGTACTGAACCGAGTGTGTGAGAGAGACAGGAGAGGTGCTGGTACTGAACCGTGTGTGTGAGAGAGTCAGAAAAGGTGCTGGTACTGAACCGTGTGTGTGAGAGACAGGACAGGTGCTAGTACTGAACCGTGTGTGTGAGAGCCAGGACAGGTGATGGTACTGAACCGTGTACAAGAGGGATAGGACAGGTGCTAGTACTGAACCATGTGTGTGAGAGACAGGACACATGCTAGTACTGAACCATGTGTGTTTGAGAGACAGGACAGGTGCTAGTACTGAACCGAGTGTGAGAGACAGGACAGATGCTGGAACTGAACCGTGTGTGTGAGAGAGACAGAACAGGTGCTGGTACTGAACCGTGTGTGTGAGAGACAGGACAGGTGCTGGTACTGAACCGTGTGTGTGAGAGACAGGACAAGTGCTATTACTGAACCGTGTTTGCGAGACAAGAGAGGTGGTAGTACTGAACCATGTGTGTGTGAGAGACAGCACAGGTGCTGGTACTGAACCGTGTGTGTGAGAGACAGGACAGGTGCTGGTACTGAACCGTGTATGTGTGGGAGAGACAGGACAGGTGCTGGAACTGAACCGTGTATGTGTGTGAGAGACAGGACAGGTGCTGGTACTGAACCGTGTGTTTGAGAGACAGGACAAGTGCTGGTACTAAACCGTGAGTGTATGAGAGACAGGACAGGTGCTGGTACTGAACCGTGTGTGTGAGAGACAGGACAAGTGCTATTACTGAACCGTGTTTGCGAGACATGACAGGTGCTAGTACTGAACCGTGTGTGTGTGTGAGAAAGTACAGGTGCAGGTATTGAATCGCGTGTGTGAGAGACAAGACAGGTGCTAGTACTGAACCGTGTGCGTTCTGGCTACTAGGTACGACATATATATATATATATATATATATATATATATATATATATATATATATATATATATATATATATATATATATATATATATATATATATATATATATATATATATATATATATATGACAATGTCAGAACACGGAGGAAAATGAAACAGGAATTTCCTTAAGTACTTTCGTATATTAAATACATCTTCAGAAGGAATTCCTTCTGAAGATTCCTTCTGAAGATGTATTTAATATACGAAAGTACTTAAGGAAATTCCTGTTTCATTTATTTTCCTCCGTGGTCTGACATTGTCACATTCTTAATCACGTGTTTATTTTCGTGATATACACACACACACACACACATATATATATATATATATATATGTCGTACCTAGTAGCCAGACCGCACTACTCAGCCTACTATGTAAGGCCCGATTTGCCTAATAAGCCAAGTTTTCATGAAATAATTGTTTTTCGACTACCTAACCTACCTAACCTAACCTAACCTAATATTTTCGGCTACCTAACCTAACGTAACCTATAAAGATAGGTTGGGTTAGGTTAGGTAGGGTTGGTTAGGTTCGCTCATATATCTACGTTAATTTTAACTCCAATGAAAAAAATTGACCCCATACATAATGAAATAGGTAGCTTTATCATTTCATAAGAAAAAAATTAGAGAAAATATATTAACTCAGGAAAATTTGGCTTATTATGCAAATCAGGCCTTGCATAGTAGGCTGAGAAGTGCGTTCTGGCTACTAGGTACATATATATATATATGTACATATATATATATATATATATATGTACATATATATATATATATATATATATATATATATATATATATATATTATATATATATATATATATATGTATATATATATATATATATATATATGTCGTACCTAGTAGCCAGAATGCACTTCTCAGCCTACTATGCAAGGTCCGATTTGCCTAATAAGCCAGGTTTTCATGAATTAATTGTTTTTCGACTACCTAACCTACCTCACCTAACCTAACCTAACTTTTTCGGCTACCTAACCTAACCTAACCTATAAAGATAGGTTAGGTTAGGTTAGGTAGGGTTGGTTAGGTTCGGTCATATATCTACGTTAATTTTAACTCCAATAAAAAAAATTGACCTCATACATAATGAAATAGGGAGCTTTATCATTTCATAAGAAAAAAATTGGAGAAAATATATTAATTCAGGAAAACTTGGCTTATTAGGCAAATCGGGCCTTTCATAGAGGCTGAGAAGTGCGTTCTGGCTACTAGGTACGACATATATATATATATATATATATATATATATATATATATATATATATATATATATATATATATATATATATATATATATATATATATATATATATATTTAATATTAGTATATTTTGGTAGCAGTCTTTCCTGTAGACATATATTATTAAATATGACCGAAAAAGTAAGATTAATAATTCTAACACGAATTTTCTCAATCTTTCGTACATTTCGCTTCACTGTTGGAGGTAAATCAAAAATCAATTCTCCAAAATGCATTTTTATTTCTAGTCTGATGCGACACGAGCGCGTTTCGTAAAACTTATTACATTTTCAAAGACTTTAGTTCACAAATACACAACTGAATAGAACTTACGCATCTCCGATTTTATATCTACATTTGAGTGAGGTGGAAGGGGTGATGTGGCATTAACACAAGACAGAACAAGATGTGGTATTAATAGGGTATTAATTTCATCAACACAAGACAGAACAAGAGTATTAATAGGGTATTAATTTCATCAACACAAGACAGAACACGAAACAATGGATATTGAATAGAAGTGTTTGTAGAAAGCCTATTGGTCCATATTTCTTGATGCTTCTATATTGGAGCGGAGTCTTGAGGTGGGTAGAATATAGTTGTGCAATAATTGGCTGTTGATTGCTGGTGTTGACTTCTTGATGTGTAGTGCCTCGCAAACGTCAAGCCGCCTGCTATCGCTGTATCTATCGATGATTTCTGTGTTGTTTACTAGGATTTCTCTGGCGATGGTTTGGTTGTGGGAAGAGATTATATGTTCCTTAATGGAGCCCTGTTGCTTATGCATCGTTAAACGCCTAGAAAGAGATGTTGTTGTCTTGCCTATATACTGGGTTTTTTTGGAGCTTACAGTCCCCAAGAGGGCATTTGAAGGCATAGACGACGTTAGTCTCTTTTAAAGCGTTCTGTTTTGTGTCTGGAGAGTTTCTCATGAGTAGGCTGGCCGTTTTTCTGGTTTTATAGTAAATCGTCAGTTGTATCCTCTGATTTTTGTCTGTAGGGATAACGTTTCTATTAACAATATCTTTCAGGACCCTTTCCTCCGTTTTAGGAGCTGTGGAAAAGAAGTTCCTGTAAAATAGTCTAATAGGGGGTATAGGTGTTGTGTTAGTTGTCTCTTCAGAGGTTGCATGGCTTTTCACTTTCCTTCTTATGATGTCTTCGACGAAACCATTGGAGAAGCCGTTATTGACTAGGACCTGCCTTACCCTACAGAGTTCTTCATCGACTTGCTTCCATTCTGAGCTGTGGCTGAGAGCACGGTCGACATATGCGTTAACAACACTCCTCTTGTACCTGTCTGGGCAGTCGCTGTTGGCATTTAGGCACATTCCTATGTTTGTTTCCTTAGTGTAGACTGCAGTGTGGAAACCTCCGCCCTTTTCCATGACTGTTACATCTAGAAAGGGCAGCTTCCCATCCTTTTCCATCTCGTAAGTGAAACGCAGCATGGAAATCTGCTCAAATGCCTCCTTCAGCTCCTGCAGATGTCTGACATCAGGTACCTGTGTAAAAATGTCGTCAACATACCTGCAGTATATGGCCGGTTTCAAGTTCATGTCGACTAAGACTTTTTGCTCGATGGTACCCATGTAGAAGTTTGCAAACAGGACACCTAGGGGAGAACCCATGGCGACCCCATCTACTTGCTTATACATGTGCCCATCCGGGCTCAAGAAGGGTGCCTCTTTAGTACAAGCTTGGAGTAGTTTCCTCAGAATATTTTCTTCTTTTCCACAGGTCATAAAACGGAGGAAAGGGTCCTGAAAGATATTGTTAATAGAAATGTTATCCCTACAGACAAAAATCAGAGGATACAACTGACGATTTACTATAAAACCAGAAAAACGGCCAGCCTACTCATGAGAAACTCTCCAGACACAAAACAGAACGCTTTAAAAGAGACTAACGTCGTCTATGCCTTCAAATGCCCTCTTGGGGACTGTAAGCTCCAAAAAACCCAGTATATAGGCAAGACAACAACATCTCTTTCTAGGCGTTTAACGATGCATAAGCAACAGGGCTCCATTAAGGAACATATAATCTCTTCCCACAACCAAACCATCGCCAGAGAAATCCTAGTAAACAACACAGAAATCATCGATAGATACAGCGATAGCAGGCGGCTTGACGTTTGCGAGGCACTACACATCAAGAAGTCAACACCAGCAATCAACAGCCAATTATTGCACAACTATATTCTACCCACCTCAAGACTCCGCTCCAATATAGAAGCATCAAGAAATATGGACCAATAGGCTTTCTACAAACACTTCTATTCAATATCCATTGTTTCGTGTTCTGTCTTGTGTTGATGAAATTAATACCCTATTAATACTCTTGTTCTGTCTTGTGTTGATGAAATTAATACCCTATTAATACCACATCTTGTTCTGTCATGTGTTAATGCCACATCACCCCTTCCACCTCACTCAAATGTAGATATACAATCGGAGATGCGTAAGTTCTATTCAGTTGTGTATTTGTGAACTAAAGTCTTTGAAAATGTAATAAGTTTTACGAAACGCGCTCGTGTCGCGTCAGACTAGAAATAAAAATGAATTTTGGAGAATTGATTTTTGATTTACCTCCAACAGTGAAGCGAAATGTACGAAAGATTGAGAAAATTCGTGTTAGAATTATTAATCTTACTTTTTCGGTCATATTTAATAATATATATATATATATATATATATATATATATATATGTCGTACCTAGTAGCCAGATTGTCGTACTTGGCCTACTATGCAATGAACGATTTTCTTAATAGGCCAAGTTTTCCTGAATTTATATATTTTTCCAAATGTTTTCTTTTGAAATGATAAATCTCTCCATTTCATTATGTTTCAGTTAATTTGTTTAAATTTGAGTCAAAACTAACGTAGTTTTACCGAACCTAAGAAACCCTACCTAACCTTACCTAACCTCTCAAACCTAGCCTAAACTAACACAGCAATGTCAATAATTCATGTTCTTAATGTAATATAATAATTATATTTTAAATAAACCAATTGGAAACAATTTATTGAAAATAAAGAAAATCACTAGGCCTATCAGGCAAACCGGGCCTTGCATAGTAGGCCGAGAAGTGCGTTCTGGCTACTAGGTACGACATATATCTATATAAATAAAAATGGAAATGTTCGTTTGTTCAAAATCGCTAATCACCGATTGCTTTGAAATTTTCACACAATGTTCCATTCGCATCAGAGCAGATTTTTATATACATATTATTTTGATGTCACGTCTGTGACGGAAAAAAAACTGTTTTTTTTAACTGTTTTTCATGTGTTTTTCTTGTGAGAGAAATCTTCGAAACCTCTTTACCGATTGCTTTGAAATTTTGACACGACGTTGCATTCGTACAGGCGCGTGTTTCTATATACCTACTATATACATGCCTTACCTGTGACCGGAGAAAACAGTTTTTTTTTTTGAAAAACAACGCCATCTGTTGGATATAAGAGCAACACACGCTGTAATCTCCCAAAGTTCTTCACGGATTGCTTTGAAATTCTGACACAACGTTTCATTCGAATATGCGCGTGTTTTTTTATGCCTACTATATCGATGCTACACCTCTGAGAGGTAAAAACATAATCTAAAGAAAAAAAAAATCTGTTGAACGTAATAGCAACTCACACGTGTTATACTAAATATGTTATGATATCCACTTCAGTGTTTCTGATTGCATTAATAATTGGAATTTTCATAGATTTCGATTTATTTTAACTTTGATTTAATTATTTTGTGTGACATTGTGTTGGAATTGAGCTGTGTTGTTTACCATACCGTTCAATTTGTAAGTATAAATTTAGATGCCACATTTGTAAACGATAAAAACATTCTTTTTTTTAGGAAACAGCGCCATCTGTTGCACGTAAGAGCCATACACACTATAATAAATATGTTACGATTCCATTTCAATCTTTCCGATTGGATTGACAAATAAAATTTTCATATATTTCGATTTATTTTCATTTTGATTTAATAATTTTGTGTTATATTACGTTGGAGTTTAGCTGTATTGTTTACCATACCATTCATTTAGTGAGTATAAGTATAGATGCCACACCTGTGACAGTGAAAACATGCATTATTGAAAAACAGCGCCATCTGTTGCACGTAAGAACAACTCACGCTTTACTATATATGTTACATTAGATTTCAATGTTTCCAATTTCATTGATAAATTGAATTTTCATAGAATTTGAATTATTTTCATTTTGATTTAATGTTTTTATAACACTTCGTTGGAATTGAGCTTTGTTGTTTACCATACCGTTCATTTCGTGAGTATAGTTTATTTTTTGTTTTGTTTTTCACTTTTTCATTTAGTTTTTTAATTGTTTTTCTTATATTTCAGTGATGGGAACATCAGATCATTTGATGTTCCCTATTTTCTGATGGGAACATCAGATTATCTGGCAATGCATCAGACGAAGGAGTGGGGAATGGTACTGAAAACGACGGGACAAGGGAGGGGGTATTGGTGGGAAGGACGAGAGGACAGGGGAGTTGGGGATGGTGGGGACGAGGGGACAGGGGAATGGAGAATGATGGGAAGGACAAGGAGACTTGAGAGTGGGGGATGGTGCAGAGGACGAGGGAACAGGTGAGAGGATAATGATAGGCAGGCCGGGGTAAGAGGACGGGGGAGTGGGAGATGGAGGAGAGTACGAGGGGACAATAGAGTGGGGAATGGATAGAAGGATGAGGGGACGGTGGAGTGGGGGATGGTAGGGACGACACAGGGATGAGGGAGTAAGGAAATGGTGGGAGGACTAGGGGACGGGGTAATGGGGTATAGTTGGGAAGAGGAAGGGACAGGAGAGTGAGGAATGGTTTGGAGGACGAGGAGACGGGTGAGGGGTAATAGTGGGGAGGACTAGGAAACCAGGAGATGGCTGCTGTGGCTGAGCAACACACACACACACATACAACAGGCTCAGGAATCTGTACACCTGTTGATTGACAGTTGAGAGGCGGGACCAAAGAGCCAGAGCTCAACCCCCGCAAACACAACTAGGTGAGTACATACATACATACATACATACATACATACATACATACATACATACATACATACATACATACATACATACATACATACATATATACATACATACATACATACATACATACATACATACATACATACATACATACATACATACATACATACATACATACATACATACGTACATACATACATACATACATACTCATACATAATATACATACATACATATACATACATACACATACATAATCCCGCATCACACAGGATGGATAATCTTTCAGAGGCATATGATAAGTAGTCTGCGCTGGCAGACTCTGGGAGCATTATGAAGTTATCATGAACACATGAGTGAATAAAGTAATTGCAAAGCTCTAGGTACCTCATGTCAACGGGTCTGAATGGTCTAATAACTGGGCAATCGGTGATGTAGTGTGGGAGATCATGCCGCAGTTCCTGCTCACAGAGTTTGCAACTGGAGTGCTCAGGATTGTGAGATCCAACATCCGTAGCCACCTGCTACAGGTAACGGTAACCCAACCTGATCCTGGCAACCACTGTGTCGCACAGTCTGGTGGACGTTTTGTGCTGCCCATAGATATAGGTTTCAGATCTAAATAAATCATAGCTTTTTTTATACAGGTGCTTTCAGGTCGTTGGGAGTCAGTAATTTCTTTCCTATCAGACCCGAGTGTTTGGAACAAAATAGTTTTGACAGCAGAGATGGGGATACCTAGATCTAATTCAAATTCATCTCTGTTACACGCTAGTTTGGCTGCAATGTCTGTCTCATTATGATGGGTTATATTTATGTGTGATGGTATCCATGCAAAGGAGATTTGAGATCCTTTACTCTGTGCAGCGATTAAGTCATTTATAATTGGTAGTATGAGGTTCTTGTAGTCGATCTTCCAGGAGAAGTTTTCGATTGCTTGAAGATCAGACTTTGAATCACAAAATATTATTCCTTCTCCAATGTTTTTTTAATGTACTGATAGCTAGTTGTAATGCCGCTAGTTCTGCTTGTGTGGAGGTCAGTCCGTTGTTTAACCTGACACTGACAGTCTTTATGCAAATATTTTTTCTATAATGCCTACATGCTGCTGCAGTCCGTCCAGTAGAAGATAGGACTGAGCCGTCGGTGTAGACACAGTGCTCATGAGATCTTACATTTTCAATGGAGGAGGCAATTGTTTCGAGTGTGACAGCATTGAGAAGAGCAAGATTCTCAGTATCATTTTTAGAGACAAGTGTGTATGATACTTGAATGGTGGAGTACAGATAAAGAGGAATATCAGAGACAGGTAGATTGCACTTAAAAGGAATGTTGAGTTTAATGAGATTGTAGCCATTTTTGCTCAGCTATTTATCATAAAAGGAGTGAGTTGGTATATCGGCACCAATTAGTAGGGTGTTAATAACATTAAATAATCTGTCTCTGAGCAATGCAGGAGATGTAGGGTCTCTCATGACTTTAAAGCAAAATGTCGTGTTGACTTGCATGATTTTCTCTAGTATGGTTAGAAGCTTCAGTTCTTCCCTCATGTTGATGATTCTTGTGCATCTTGGGGCACGAAGAATTATCCCCATGGCTTCATTCTGTACTACTTCAAGTTTGTCCAACACAGAGGTGGGGAAGTTAATTAAGTCCAAAGCATGATTATCAACTAGAGATCCAACAATCATCATATAAAATAATCTCACATATTTAATATTGATACCAATATTCTTACCAGAAAGTGTTTTCAGTGGTTTTAGTCTTTCTTCTAACCTACGGTGTAGATCGTTTACAGTTTCACTGTTGATACCAACTTTAAGGTACTTGTGCTGCCCTCACGTTTCAATGTTTTGGTTGTTGACCTTGAAAGTTATAGGGATACTAGTTTTCTCTTGGGGATGGAGAGCTCTTGATATGGTTATAAAGATAACAAGACCACATGCAATGCTTTTAGCAGCGAGTGAATCAAGTAGAGCTTGCAGTCTAGTTTGGGTATTTGTAACAATACATATGTCATCGATATAACTGATGACGGCTTCATTAGGTAGTGTGGGAATATCAAATGTTAATTTGTGCCTCAGAACATTGAACAGTGAAGGACTTAGCACTCCACCCTGGGGTGTACCCAACTCAATAAGTGCACAATATTTACTTTTGACCTCCTTGAAAAGGACTGAGGCAGTTTTTTACTCAGGTAACCCCTGAACCATGTCAACAGTCTTCCCTTCACTCCAAAAGAAGCTAGTTGTTCTAAGATTATTTCTCTGTTTGCTGTATCAAAAGCAGTTTGGAGATAGATAAATGGCGCCTGATAGTTTGGTCCCTCTCTAATAAAATACTCAGCAAAGCAAGTTTGTGTGCTTCTTCCAGGAAGGAAACCATACAGGTTAGGAGCAAGGTGCGGCTTGATTTGAAACATTAGTCTGTCGAGTATAATCCTCTCAAGAACTTTACACATGCACGACGTCAGAGAGATGGGTCTGAATTTTTGTGAATTAGGATTGGGTATGGGTATTATGAGTCCCTTTGTCCAGCGGTCAGGTAAGACACCCCCGCATTAGACTTTGATTGAACAATTCTAGCAAAGGGCTGTTTGGCAGCTCAGCAAGTACTCTCACAGTATTGAAAGCTATGCCATCGTCTCCAGGAGCGGTAGCCTTACCTTTCTTGAGTGCATTTTTAATTTCAAAGGGGGGTTATGCATTAGTTATCATCAGGCCCTATTTCACTACAGGCAATTTCAATATTGAAGTTACGATTTATTTTGGTACTAGCCAGATGGTGTTGTACATCTAGGGGCAGGCTGCTTATACTAGCAGTGCTTGCATATTGTTGAAGCAGCATGTCGGCATAGTCTACAGGTGAATGGTGATCAAGTTGACGACTGCTAGGATGAGAAATATTTTTAATTTCATTCCACATTTGGGATGAGGATGTTGCATGATTGATGCCTTGCAAAAACTGTTTCCAGTGTTGGTTATACACCTGTTCCTTTAGCTCTCTAAACTCTCGGCTGGCCTTAAGAAATATGTTAAGGGTGTCATTTGTTTTATGTGTTTTATACTGCTCAGCTAGGACAAGAAATCTGTCATGCAGGGGCTTATTGCATGCAGCTGAAAACTGCAAAGAAATACTCTTCGGAAAATAAATCCCTGATTTCAACAATATCATATCAATCTATAACAATCCCATATAATCCCAATCTATAACAATGTTCTTGATTGTCCGGTGTTTAATGTGTATAGAAACACTGAAATAAGGACTGTTCCTTAACAATAATATAATATTGTGGCAGACAGTAAAAGAACAGTGGCAGATTGTTCCTGAATATTAATATATATTATATTATTATAGAACATGTACTGATGTAAGCCCACTGAAAAAGCTTACCAAATTTACTTCTCTTAATTCCCGCTCTAACACAGTCAAATCTGGTATCAACGATGTGCTCTTCATCAGCTGTCGATGATTCTCAGGATCAACATTCCCGCGGCCCGGTCTCTGACCAGACTTCGTAGTTGGAGGCCTGGCCAACCAGGCTGTTCGATGCGGCTGCTCGTAGCCTAACATACGAGGCAGCGAGCCATATATAAATACGATTCCTGATTAGCCTGGCTAATCAGGAATCCTTTGAAGGCGTTAAGTTCTCTTTTCAACTCTGCGAGACGTCTGCCATTTATGCCTCTTATATGTGGAGGGAGAGTGTTGAAAAGTCTTAGCCTTTGATGTTGATCGAGGTCTCAGCGAGCCAATTGCACCTCTACATTCAGAGGGGTTATTTTTGCAAATCCTGAAATTTATTCTGGTCTCTGTTGATGGTATTTTTGTGTGCAGATTTGTAACTTTTGATTTGGATTCCGTTTACGGCAACCAAAAAGCTGTCGACTTAACCAGGTTATAGAAGATAAATGATTAGGTTCTTTCTGTTGTGAGTCGACTGGGTTGATAACTACACTAAACCACACGTTTACTTTATTAGTCTGCTAATATATTCTTGGTGCCTACACTCATCCATGTTTGTGAGATTGTTGTAATGTCTTAAGAAAAATGTTTCAACAAATGCTCGTAGATCAAACACTTGTGTTATTTAAAAACGATGCATTTGGTGCATTTGTGATCATGAAGCTTGTCCAAATTCATTCCATAATTTTCACATATTATTGCATCAAACTTTTCTTTTCCTAATAAAGCTTTTAAAATATGGATGCGACCGTTCCGTACACATTTGCACATTGTTTTTCTAGCAGTTTCAAAGCCTAGTAAGTCTATCACTAGTTACATATACTGATCTTGATCCCCTTCCCCTCCCCCACGCAGACCTAGATAGATGCAACAAATATCTTTCATTTAGAAACAAAATTCCGTAGATTCTTTCCAGTTTTCATTGAATGACATTGTAATGGTTTGTTATTGAAACAACAATTAATATTAATTTTCCTACACAACCATCTAATGCTGGCTCTTTCACCATTTAGAAGCGCTGGAGTTATTTTTGCGCTTGTCCGATACTTTTAGATCATTGTCGTCTATTAAAGTAAGCAATATTTTAACATAATCATGATTCAAGATTGTTATAGACTTTGACAACTTAAATATATGTATTAAATCATTTTCTATTTTTTCTTCTTCCTTGATATAATTTTAGCTCAGTTAAATAAGATCGTATAATTCATTTATTGGCGTCTGTGTTATCTTTGTTTTTTAATGCTGAACACCTTGTTACATGATACCTCTTTCTGTCTCTATCTTTCTGTGTCTGCCTTTACCTTCAAAACCATCACTCTCAGCCTTCTTCCCTACCATCTCTTGCAGCATCCTTTACCACAGTCTCTTGCAGTCTACTTCACTACCGTGAAGTAGACTGCAAGAGACTGTGGTCTCAGTCTCTTGAGACCTCTCAGTCTCTTGATCGCAGCCATTTTCTCAAATATCTCTCTCCCAGACTTCTTTACCACCAACTATCACAGCCTTCTTCACAACCATCATTCTCAGCCTTCTTCACTACCATCTATCACAGCCTTCTTCAGTACAGTCTCTCGCAGCCATCTTCACAACCATCTCTCTCAGCCTTCTTCACTACAGTCACTCGCAGCCTTATTCACTACAGTTACTCGTAGCCTTCTTCATTATATTCACTCTCAGCCTTCTTGACTACCATCTCTTGCAGCCTTCTTCACTACAGTCTCTTGCAGCCTTCTTCACTACAGTCACTCTCAGACTTCTCCACAACAGTCTCTCGCAGCCTTCTTCACTACAGTTACTCTCAGCCTTCTTCACTACAGTCACTCTCAGCCTTCTTCATTATAGTCTCTCTCAGCCTTCTTCACTACAGTCACTCTCAGCCTTCATCACTACAGTCACTCTCAGCCTTCTTCATTATAGTCACTCTCAGCCTTCTTTACTATCTTCTCACGCAGCCTTCTTCACTAGTCACTCGCAGGCTTCTTCACTTCAGACTCTCGCAGCCTTCTTCACAACAGTCTCTCGCTGCCTTCTTCACTAAAGTCTCTTTCAGCCTTCTTCACTACATTCTCTCGCAGCCTTCTTCACTACAGTCTTTTTCAGCCTTTTTCACTACAGTCACTTTCGGCCATCTTACCTACAGTCACTCGCAGCCTTCTTCACTACAGTCACTTTCGGCCATCTTACCAACAGTCTCTCGCAGCCTTCTTCACTACAGTCACTCTCAGCCTTCTTCACTAGTCTCTCACTTCCTTCTTCACTACAATCTTTCGCAGCCTTCTTCACTACAGTCACTCGCAGCCTTCTTCACAACAGTCACTTGCAGCTTTCTTCAATACAGTCACTCTCAACCTTCTTAACAACAGTCTCTTGCAGCCAGCTTCATTACAGTCATTCTCAGCCTTCTTCACTAGTCTCTCACAGCCTTCTTCAACCCCCCATATTTTGCAGCCTGCTTCACTACAGTCACTCGCAGCCTTCTTCACTACAATCTTTCGCAGCCTTCTTCACTAAAGTCTCTCGCAGTCTTCTTCACTACAATTACTTCCAGCCTTCTCCAATAGAGTCACTCTCAGCCTTCTTCACTACAGTCGCTCGCAGCCTTCTTCATTACAGTCTCTCGCGGCATTCTTCTATACAGTTACTCTCAGCCTTCTTCACTAACAGTCACTCTCAGCCTTCTTCACTACATATTTTCGCAGCCTTCTTCACTACAGTCTCTCGCAGCCTTCTTCACTTCACTCTCTCTCAACCTTCTTCGCTACAGTCACTCTCAGCCATCTTCACTACAGACATTCAGAGCCGTTACAGTTCTGTCTCTCACAGCCTTCTTCACTACAGTCACTTCCAACCTTCTTCACAACAGTTACTCTCAGCCTTCTTCACTAAAGTCTCTCGCAGCCTTCATCACTACAGTCACTTCCAGCCATCTTCATTACAGTTACTCTCAGCCATCTTCACTACAGTCTGTCTCAAATTTCTTCACTAGTCACTCGCAGCCTTCTTTACTACAGTCTCTCGAAGCCTTCTTCACTACCATCTCTCGCAGCCTTCTTTACTACAGTCACAACCAGCCTTCTTCACAACAGTTACTCTCAGCGTTCTTCACTACAGTCACTCCCAACCTTCTTCACAAGTCTCTCACTTCCTTCTTCAGTACAATCTTTCGCAACCTTCTTCACTACAGTCACTCGCAGCCTTCTTTACAACAGTCACTCGCAGCTTTCTTCAATACAGTCACTCTCAACCTTCTCAACAACAGTCTCTTGCAGCCTTCTTCATTACAGTCACTTTCAACCTTCTTCACTACAATCACTTCCAGCCTTCTTCACTACAGTTACTCTAAGCCTTCTTCACTACAGTCTCTCGCAGCCTTCTTCAATACAGTCACTCTCAGCCTTCTTCACTACAGTCTCTCGCAGCCTTCTGCACTACAGTCACTCTCAGATTTCTTCACTACAATCTCTCGCAGCCTTCTTCACTACAGTCTCTTTCAGCCTTCTTCACTACAGTCTTTCGCAACCTTCGTCACTACATTCTCTCAAAGCCTTTTTTACTACAGTATTTTTCAGCCTTCTTCACTACAGTCACTTTAAGCCACTTCACTACAGACACTCGCATCCTTCTACACAACAGTCTCTCGCAGCCTTTTTCACTACAGTCATTCGCAGCCTTCTTCACAACAGTCACTCGCATCTTTCTTCAATACAGTCACTCTCAGCCTTCTTTACTACAGTCTCTCGAAGCCATTTTCACTACAGACATTCAGAGCTTTTACAGTACTGTCTCTCACAGCCTTCTTCACTACAGTTACTCTCATCCTTCTTCACTATAGTCTCTCGCAGCCTTCATCACTACAATCAATCTGAGCTTCTTCACTAGTCTCTCAAGCTAACGTCACTACCATCTCTAGCAGCCTTCTTCACTATAGTCTCTTGTAGCCTTCTTCAATACAGTCACTCTCAGCCTTCTTCACTATAATCTCTCGCAGCCTTCTTCATTATAGTCACTCTCAAACTTCTTCACTACCATCTCTCGCAGCCTTCTTCACTACAGTCACTCTCAGCCTTCTTCACTACAGTCTCTCACAGCAATTTTCAAAATAGTCTCTCACAGCCTTCTTCACTACCAACTCTCGCAGCCTTCTTCACTACAGTCTCTTGCAGCCTTCTTCAATACAGTCACTCTCAGCCTTCTTCACTACAGTCTCTCGCAGCCTTCTTCACTACAGTCACTCTCAGCCTTCTTCAATACAATCTCTCGCAGTCTTCTTCACTACAGTCTCTTTCAGCCTTCTTCACTACAGTCTTTTGCAACCTTCTTCACTACATTCTCTCACAGCCTTTTTTACTACAGTATTTTTCAGCCTTCTTCACTACAGTCACTTTAAGCCATCTTCACTACAGACACTCGCATCCTTCTACACAACAGTCTCTCGCAGCCTTCTTCACTACATTCTCTCACAGCCTTCTTCACTACAGTCACTCGTATCCTTCGTCAGAACAGTTTCTCGCGGTCTTTTTCACTACAGTCACTCACAGCCTTCATCAATACAGTCACCCTCAGCATTCTCCACTACAGTCACTCGCAGCCTTCTTCACTAGTCTCTCACAGCCTTCGTCAATACAGTTACTCTCGCAGTCTTCTTCACTACAGTCTCTCGCAGCCTTCTTCACCACAGTCTCGAGCAACCTCCTTAAGTACAGTCTCTCTCAACCTTCTTCGCTATAGTCACTTTCAGCCATCTTCACTACAGACATTCGCAGCCTTTATCATTACATTCTCTCGCAGCCTTCTTCACTACAGTATCTCGCAGCCTTCGTCACTACAGTCAAAGCCGTCTTCCCTACAGTCACTCTCAGCCTACTTTACTACAACTACAGTGTTTCGCATCGTTCTTCACTACTATTTCTCGCAACCTTCTTCTCTACCGTCTCTCGCTGCCTTCTTCACTACAGTCAAAACCAGCCTTCTTCACCTCAGCTACTCTCAGCATTCTTCACTAGTCTCTCACTGCCTTCTTCACTACAATCGTTCGCAGCCTGCTTCACTACAGTCCCTCGCAGCCTTCTTCACTACAGTCGCTCTCAGCCTTCTTCCCAACCATCTCTCGCAGCCTTCTTCACTACAATTACTTGCAACCTTCTTCACTACAGTCACTTTCAATCATTTTTACTACAGTCACTAGCAGCCTTCTTCACTACCATCGCTTGCAGCCTTCTTCACCAAAGTCTCTCTGAGCCTTCTTTTCTACCATCTCTCGCAGCCTTCTTCACTACAGTCACTCTCAGCCTTCTTTACTACAGTCTCTGACAGCCTTCTTCACTACAGTCACTGTCAGCCTTCTTCACTACAGTCACTCTCAGCCTTCGTCACTACCATCTTTCGATGCCTACTTCACTACAGTTACTCTCAGCTTTCTTCACAACAGTCACACGCAGGCTTCTTCAAAACAAGCACTCTCAGCCTTCTTCACTACAGTCACTCGCAGCCTTCTTCACTACAGTCCCTCGCGGCCTTCTTCTATACAGTTACTCTCAGCCTTCTTCACTAACAGTCACTCTCAGCCTTCTTCACTACATATTTTCGCAGCCTTCTTCACTACAGTCTCTCGCAGCCTTCTTCACTTCACTCTCTCTCAACCTTCTTCGCTACAGTCACTCTCAGCCATCTTCACTACAGACATTCAGAGCCGTTACAGTTCTGTCTCTCGCAGCCTTCTTCACTACAGTCACTTCCAACCTTCTTCACAACAGTTACTCTCAGCCTTCTTCACTAAAGTCTCTCGCAGCCTTCATCACTACAGTCACTTCCAGCCATCTTCATTACAGTTACTCTCAGCCATCTTCACTACAGTCTGTCTAAAATTTCTTCACTAGTCACTCGCAGCCTTCTTTACTACAGTCTCTCGAAGCCTTCTTCACTACCATCTCTCGCAGCCTTCTTTACTACAGTCACAACCAGCCTTCTTCACAACAGTTACTCTCAGCGTTCTTCACTACAGTCACTATCAACCTTCTTCACTAGTCTCTCACTTCCTTCTTCACTACAATCTTTCGCAACCTTCTTCACTACAGTTACTCGCAGCCTTCTTTACAACAGTCACTAGCAGCTTTCTTCAATACAGTCACTCTCAACCTTCTCAACAACAGTCTCTTGCAGCCTTCTTCATTACAGTCACTTTCAACCTTCTTCACTACAATCACTTCCAGCCTTCTTCACTACAGTCTCTCGCAGCCTTCTTCAATACAGTCACTCTCAGCCTTCTTCACTACAGTCTCTCGCAGCCTTCTGCACTACAGTCACTCTCAGCCTTCTTCACTACAATCTCTCGCAGCCTTCTTCACTACAGTCTCTTTCAGCCTTCTTCACTACAGTCTTTCGCAACCTTCGTCATTACATTCTCTCAAAGCCTTTTTTACTACAGTATTTTTCAGCCTTCTTCACTACAGTCACTTTAAGCCATCTTCACTACAGACACTCGCATCCTTCTACACAACAGTCTCTCGCAGCCTTTTTCACTACAGTCATTCGCAGCCTTCTTCACAACAGTCACTCGCAGCTTTCTTCAATACAGTCACTCTCAGCCTTCTTTACTACAGTCTCTCGAAGCCATTTTCACTACAGACATTCAGAGCTTTTACAGTACTGTCTCTCACAGCCTTCTTCACTACAGTTACTCTCATCCTTCTTCACTATAGTCTCTGGCAGCCTTCATCACTACAATCAATCTGAGCTTCTTCACTAGTCTCTCAAGCTAACTTCACTACCATCTCTAGCAGCCTTCTTCACTATAGTTTCTTGTAGCCTTCTTCAATACAGTCACTCTCAGCCTTCTTCACTATAATCTCTCGCAGCCTTCTTCATTATAGTCACTCTCAAACTTCTTCACTACCATCTCTCGCAGCCTTCTTCACTACAGTCACTCTCAGCCGTCTTCACTACAGTCTCTCACAGCAATTTTCAAAATAGTCTCTCACAGCCTTCTTCACTACCAACGCTCGCAGCCTTCTTCACTACAGTCTCTTGCAGCCTTCTTCAATACAGTCACTCTCAGCCTTCTTCACTACAGTCTCTCGCAGCCTTCTTCACTACAGTCACTCTCAGCCTTCTTCAATACAATCTCTCGCAGTCTTCTTCACTACAGTCTCTTTCAGCCTTCTTCACTACAGTCTTTCGCAACCTTCTTCACTACATTCTCTCACAGCCTTTTTTACTACAGTATTTTTCAGCCTTCTTCACTACAGTCACTTTAAACCATCTTCACTACAGACACTCGCATCCTTCTACACAACAGTCTCTCGCAGCCTTCTTCACTACATTCTCTCACAGCCTTCTTCACTACAGTCACTCGTATCCTTCGTCAGAACAGTTTCTCGCGGTCTTTTTCACTAGTCACTCACAGCCTTCATCAATACAGTCACCCTCAGCATTCTCCACTACAGTCACTCGCAGCCTTCTTCACTACTGTCTCTCACAGCCTTCGTCAATAGTTACTCTCGCAGTCTTCTTCACTACAGTCTCTCGCAGCCTTCTTCACCACAGTCTCGAGCAACCTCCTTAAGTACAGTCTCTCTCAACCTTCTTCGCTATAGTCACTTTCAGCCATCTTCACTACAGACATTCGCAGCCTTTATCATTACATTCTCTCGCAGCCTTCTTCACTACAGTATCTCGCAGCCTTCGTCACTACAGTCAAAGCCGTCTTCCCTACAGTCACTCTCAGCCTACTTTACTACAACTACAGTCTTTCGCATCGTTCTTCACTACTATTTCTCGCAACCTTCTTCTCTACCGTCTCTCACTGCCTTCTTCACTACAGTCAAAACCAGCCTTCTTCACCTCAGTTACTCTCAGAATTCTTCACTAGTCTCTCACTGCGTTCTTCACTACAATCGTTCGCAGCCTGCTTCACTACAGTCCCTCGCAGCCTTCTTCACTACAGTCGCTCTCAGCCTTCTTCCCTACCATCTCTCGCAGCCTTCTTCACTACAATTACTTGCAACCTTCTTCACTACAGTCACTTTCAATCATTTTTACTACAGTCACTAGCAGCCTTCTTCACTACCATCGCTTGCAGCCTTCTTCACCAAAGTCACTCTGAGCCTTCTTTTCTACCATCTCTCGCAGCCTTCTTCACTACAGTCACTCTCAGCCTTCTTTACTACAGTCTCTGACAGCCTTCTTCACTACAGTCACTGTCAGCCTTCTTCACTACAGTCACTCTCAGCCTTCGTCACTACCATGTTTCGATGCCTACTTCAATACAGTTACTCTCAGCTTTCTTCACAACAGTCACACGCAGCCTTCTTCAAAACAAGCACTCTCAGCCTTCTTCACTACAGTCACTCGCAGCCTTCTTCACTACAGTCCCTCGCGGCCTTCTTCTATACAGTTACTCTCAGACTTCTTCACTAACAGTCACTCCCAGCCTTCTTCACTACATATTTTCGCAGCCTTCTTCACTACAGTCTCTCGCAGCCTTCTTCACTTCACTCTCTCTCAACCTTCTTCGCTACAGTCACTCTCAGCCATCTTCACTACAGACATTCAGAGCCGTTACAGTTCTGTCCCTCGCAGCCTTCTTCATTACAGTCACTTCCAACCTTCTTCACAACAGTTACTCTCAGCCTTCTTCACTAAAGTCTCTCGCAGCCTTCATCACTACAGTCACTTCCAGCCATCTTCATTACAGTTACTCTCAGCCATCTTCAATCCAGTCTGTCTCAAATTTCTTCACTAGTCACTCGCAGCCTTCTTTACTACAGTCTCTCGAAGCCTTCTTCACTACCATCTCTCGCAGCCTTCTTTACTACAGTCACAACCAGCCTTCTTCACAACAGTTACTCTCAGCGTTCTTCACTACAGTCACTATCAACCTTCTTCACTAGTCTCTCACTTCCTTCTTCACTACAATCTTTCGCAACCTTCTTCACTACAGTTACTCGCAGCCTTCTTTACAACAGTCACTAGCAGCTTTCTTCAATACAGTCACTCTCAACCTTCTCAACAACAGTCTCTTGCAGCCTTCTTCATTACAGTCACTTTCAACCTTCTTCACTACAATCACTTCCAGCCTTCTTCACTACAGTCTCTCGCAGCCTTCTTCAATACAGTCACTCTCAGCCTTCTTCACTACAGTCTCTCGCAGCCTTCTGCACTACAGTCACTCTCAGCCTTCTTCACTACAATCTCTCGCAGCCTTCTTCACTACAGTCTCTTTCAGCCTTCTTCACTACAGTCTTTCGCAACCTTCGTCATTACATTCTCTCAAAGCCTTTTTTACTACAGTATTTTTCAGCCTTCTTCACTACAGTCACTTTAAGCCATCTTCACTACAGACACTCGCATCCTTCTACACAACAGTCTCTCGCAGCCTTTTTCACTACAGTCATTCGCAGCCTTCTTCACAACAGTCACTCGCAGCTTTCTTCAATACAGTCACTCTCAGCCTTCTTTACTACAGTCTCTCGAAGCCATTTTCACTACAGACATTCAGAGCTTTTACAGTACTGTCTCTCACAGCCTTCTTCACTACAGTTACTCTCATCCTTCTTCACTATAGTCTCTGGCAGCCTTCATCACTACAATCAATCTGAGCTTCTTCACTAGTCTCTCAAGCTAACTTCACTACCATCTCTAGCAGCCTTCTTCACTATAGTTTCTTGTAGCCTTCTTCAATACAGTCACTCTCAGCCTTCTTCACTATAATCTCTCGCAGCCTTCTTCATTATAGTCACTCTCAAACTTCTTCACTACCATCTCTCGCAGCCTTCTTCACTACAGTCACTCTCAGCCGTCTTCACTACAGTCTCTCACAGCAATTTTCAAAATAGTCTCTCACAGCCTTCTTCACTACCAACTCTCGCAGCCTTCTTCACTACAGTCTCTTGCAGCCTTCTTCAATACAGTCACTCTCAGCCTTCTTCACTACAGTCTCTCGCAGCCTTCTTCACTACAGTCACTCTCAGCCTTCTTCAATACAATCTCTCGCAGTCTTCTTCACTACAGTCTCTTTCAGCCTTCTTCACTACAGTCTTTCGCAACCTTCTTCACTACATTCTCTCACAGCCTTTTTTACTACAGTATTTTTCAGCCTTCTTCACTACAGTCACTTTAAACCATCTTCACTACAGACACTCGCATCCTTCTACACAACAGTCTCTCGCAGCCTTCTTCACTACATTCTCTCACAGCCTTCTTCACTACAGTCACTCGTATCCTTCGTCAGAACAGTTTCTCGCGGTCTTTTTCACTAGTCACTCACAGCCTTCATCAATACAGTCACCCTCAGCATTCTCCACTACAGTCACTCGCAGCCTTCTTCACTACTGTCTCTCACAGCCTTCGTCAATAGTTACTCTCGCAGTCTTCTTCACTACAGTCTCTCGCAGCCTTCTTCACCACAGTCTCGAGCAACCTCCTTAAGTACAGTCTCTCTCAACCTTCTTCGCTATAGTCACTTTCAGCCATCTTCACTACAGACATTCGCAGCCTTTATCATTACATTCTCTCGCAGCCTTCTTCACTACAGTATCTCGCAGCCTTCGTCACTACAGTCAAAGCCGTCTTCCCTACAGTCACTCTCAGCCTACTTTACTACAACTACAGTCTTTCGCATCGTTCTTCACTACTATTTCTCGCAACCTTCTTCTCTACCGTCTCTCGCTGCCTTCTTCACTACAGTCAAAACCAGCCTTCTTCACCTCAGTTACTCTCAGAATTCTTCACTAGTCTCTCACTGCGTTCTTCACTACAATCGTTCGCAGCCTGCTTCACTACAGTCCCTCGCAGCCTTCTTCACTACAGTCGCTCTCAGCCTTCTTCCCTACCATCTCTCGCAGCCTTCTTCACTACAATTACTTGCAACCTTCTTCACTACAGTCACTTTCAATCATTTTTACTACAGTCACTAGCAGCCTTCTTCACCACCATCGCTTGCAGCCTTCTTCACCAAAGTCACTCTGAGCCTTCTTTTCTACCATCTCTCGCAGCCTTCTTCACTACAGTCACTCTCAGCCTTCTTTACTACAGTCTCTGACAGCCTTCTTCACTACAGTCACTGTCAGCCTTCTTCACTACAGTCACTCTCAGCCTTCGTCACTACCATGTTTCGATGCCTACTTCACTACAGTTACTCTCAGCTTTCTTCACAACAGTCACACGCAGCCTTCTTCAAAACAAGCACTCTCAGCCTTCTTCACTACAGTCACTCGCAGCCTTCTTCACTACAGTCCCTCGCGGCCTTCTTCTATACAGTTACTCTCAGCCTTCTTCACTAACAGTCACTCTCAGCCTTCTTCACTACATATTTTCGCAGCCTTCTTCACTACAGTCTCTCGCAGCCTTCTTCACTTCACTCTCTCTCAACCTTCTTCGCTACAGTCACTCTCAGCCATCTTCACTACAGACATTCAGAGCCGTTACAGTTCTGTCCCTCGCAGCCTTCTTCATTACAGTCACTTCCAACCTTCTTCACAACAGTTACTCTCAGCCTTCTTCACTAAAGTCTCTCGCAGCCTTCATCACTACAGTCACTTCCAGCCATCTTCATTACAGTTACTCTCAGCCATCTTCACTACAGTCTGTCTCAAATTTCTTCACTAGTCACTCGCAGCCTTCTTTACTACAGTCTCTCGAAGCCTTCTTCACTACCATCTCTCGCAGCCTTCTTTACTACAGTCACAACCAGCCTTCTTCACAACAGTTACTCTCAGCGTTCTTCACTACAGTCACTATCATTCTTCTTCACTAGTCTCTCACTTCCTTCTTCACTACAATCTTTCGCAACCTTCTTCACTACAGTTACTCGCAGCCTTCTTTACAACAGTCACTCGCAGCCTTCATTACAACAGTCACTAGCAGCTTTCTTCAATACAGTCACTCTCAACCTTCTCAACAACAGTCTCTTGCAGCCTTCTTCATTACAGTCACTTTCAACCTTCTTCACTACAATCACTTCCAGCCTTCTTCACTACAGTCTCTCGCAGCCTTCTTCAATACAGTCACTCTCAGCCTTCTTCACTACAGTCTCTCGCAGCCTTCTGCACTACAGTCACTCTCAGCCTTCTTCACTACAATCTCTCGCAGCCTTCTTCACTACAGTCTCTTTCAGCCTTCTTCACTACAGTCTTTCGCAACCTTCGTCACTACATTCTCTCAAAGCCTTTTTTACTACAGTATTTTTCAGCCTTCTTCACTACAGTCACTTTAAGCCATCTTCACTACAGACACTCGCATCCTTCTACACAACAGTCTCTCGCAGCCTTTTTCACTACAGTCATTCGCAGCCTTCTTCACAACAGTCACTCGCAGCTTTCTTCAATACAGTCACTCTCAGCCTTCTTTACTACAGTCTCTCGAAGCCATTTTCACTACAGACTTTCAGAGCTTTTACAGTACTGTCTCTCACAGCCTTCTTCACTACAGTTACTCTCATCCTTCTTCACTATAGTCTCTCTCAGCCTTCATCACTACAATCAATCTGAGCTTCTTCACTAGTCTCTCAAGCTAACTTCACTACCATCTCTAGCAGCCTTCTTCACTATAGTCTCTTGTAGCCTTCTTCAATACAGTCACTCTCAGCCTTCTTCACTATAATCTCTCGCAGCCTTCTTCATTATAGTCACTCTCAAACTTCTTCACTACCATCTCTCGCAGCCTTCTTCACTACAGTCACTCTCAGCCGTCTTCACTACAGTCTCTCACAGCAATTTTCAAAACAGTCTCTCACAGCCTTCTTCACTACCAACTCTCGCAGCCTTCTTCACTACAGTCTCTTGCAGCCTTCTTCAATACAGTCACTCTCAGCTTTCTTCACTACAGTCTCTCGCAGCCTTCTTCACTACAGTCACTCTCAGCCTTCTTCACTACAGTCTTTCGCAACCTTCTTCACTACATTCTCTCACAGCCTTTTTAACTACAGTATTTTTCAGCCTTCTTCACTACTGTCACTTTAAGCCATCTTCACTACAGACACTCGCATCCTTCTACACAACAGTCTCTCGCAGCCTTCTTCACTACATTCTCTCACAGCCTTCTTCACTACAGTCACTCGTATCCTTCGTCAGAACAGTTTCTCGCGGTCTTTTTCACTACAGTCACTCACAGCCTTCATCAATACAGTCACCCTCAGCATTCTCCACTACAGTCACTCGCAGCCTTCTTCACTACTGTCTCTCACAGCCTTCGTCAATACAGTTACTCTCGCAGTCTTCTTCACTACAGTCTCTCGCAGCCTTCTTCACTACAGTCTCGAGCAACCTCCTTAAGTACAGTCTCTCTCAACCTTCTTCGCTATAGTCACTTTCAGCCATCTTCACTACAGACATTCGCAGCCTTTATCATTACATTCTCTCGCAGCCTTCTTCACTACAGTATCTCGCAGCCTTCGTCACTACAGTCAAAGCCGTCTTCCCTACAGTCACTCTCAGCCTACTTTACTACAACTACAGTCTTTCGCATCGTTCTTCACTACTATTTCTCGCAACCTTCTTCTCTACCGTCTCTCGCTGCCTTCTTCACTACAGTCAAAACCAGCCTTCTTCACCTCAGTTACTCTGAGCATTCTTCACTAGTCTCTCACTGCCTTCTTCACTACAATCGTTCGCAGCCTGCTTCACTACAGTCCCTCGCAGCCTTCTTCACTACAGTCGCTCTCAGCCTTCTTCCCTACCATCTCTCGCAGCCTTCTTCACTACAATTACTTGCAACCTTCTTCACTACAGTCACTTTCAATCATTTTTACTACAGTCACTAGCAGCCTTCTTCACAACCATCGCTTGCAGCCTTCTTCACCAAAGTAACTCTGAGCCTTCTTTTCTACCATCTCTCGCAGCCTTCTTCACTACAGTCACTCTCAGCCTTCTTTACTACAGTCTCTGACAGCCTTCTTCACTACAGTCACTGTCAGCCTTCTTCACTACAGTCACTCTCAGCCTTCGTCACTACCATCTTTCGATGCCTACTTCACTACAGTTACTCTCAGCTTTCTTCACAACAGTCACACGCAGGCTTCTTCAAAAGAAGCACTCTCAGCCTTCTTCACTACAGTCACTCGCAGCCTTCTTCACTACAGTCCCTCGCGGCCTTCTTCTATACAGTTACTCTCAGCCTTCTTCACTAACAGTCACTCTCAGCCTTCTTCACTACATATTTTCGCAGCCTTCTTCACTACAGTCTCTCGCAGCCTTCTTCACTTCACTCTCTCTCAACCTTCTTCGCTACAGTCACTCTCAGCCATCTTCACTACAGACATTCAGAGCCGTTACAGTTCTGTCTCTCGCAGCCTTCTTCACTACAGTCACTTCCAACCTTCTTCACAACAGTTACTCTCAGCCTTCTTCACTAAAGTCTCTCGCAGCCTTCATCACTACAGTCACTTCCAGCCATCTTCATTACAGTTACTCTCAGCCATCTTCACTACAGTCTGTCTCAAATTTCTTCACTAGTCACTCGCAGCCTTCTTTACTACAGTCTCTCGAAGCCTTCTTCACTACCATCTCTCGCACCCTTCTTTACTACAGTCACAACCAGCCTTCTTCACAACAGTTACTCTCAGCGTTCTTCACTACAGTCACTCTCAACCTTCTTCACAAGTCTCTCACTTACTTCTTCAGTACAATCTTTCGCAACCTTCTTCACTACAGTCACTCGCAGCCTTCTTTACAACAGTCACTCGCAGCTTTCTTCAATACAGTCACTCTCAACCTTCTCAACAACAGTCTCTTGCAGCCGTCTTCATTACAGTCACTTTCAACCTTCTTCACTACAATCACTTCCAGCCTTCTTCACTACAGTTACTCTAAGCCTTCTTCACTACAGTCTCTCGCAGCCTTCTTCAATACAATCACTCTCAGCCTTCTTCACTACAGTCTCTCGCAGCCTTCTGCACTACAGTCACTCTCAGCCTTCTTCACTACAATCTCTCGCAGCCCTCTTCACTACAGTCACTCTCAGATTTCTTCAATACAATCTTTCGCAGTCTTCTTCACTACAGTCTCTTTCAGCCTTCTTCACTACAGTCTTTCGCAACCTTCGTCACTACATTCTCTCAAAGCCTTTTTTACTACAGTATTTTTCAGCCTTCTTCACTACAGTCACTTTAAGCCATCTTCACTACAGACACTCGCATCCTTCTTCACAACAGTCTCTCGCAGCCTTCTTCACTACAATCTCTCGCAGCCTACTTCACTACAGTCACTCTCAGCCTTCTTCAATACAATCTCTCGCAGCCTTCATCACTACAATCACTCTGAGCTTCTTCACGAATCTCTCAAGCTAACTTCACTACCATCTCTAGCAGCCTTCTTCACTATAGTCTCTTGCAGCCTTCTTCAATACGGTCACTCTCAGCCTTCTTCACTACAATCTCTCGCAGCCTTCTTCATTATAGTCAATGTCAAACTTCTTCACTACCATCTCTCGCAGTCTTCTTCACTACAGTCACTCTCAGCCGTCTTCACTACAGTCTCTCACAGCATTTATCAAAATAGTCTCTCACAGCCTTCTTCACTACCAACTCTCGCAACCTTCTTCACTACAGTCTCTTGCAGCCCTCTTCAATACAGTCACTGTCAGCCTTCTTCACTACAGACACTCGCCGCATCCTTCTACACAACAGTCTCTCGCAGCCTTCTTCACTACATTCTCTCACAGCCTTCTTCACTACAGTCACTCGCATCCTTCGTCAGAACAGTTTCTCACGGTCTTTTTCACTACAGTCACTCACAGCCTTCATCAATACAGTCACCCTCAGCATTCTCCACTACAGTCACTCGCAGCCTTCTTCACTACTGTCTCTCACAGCCTTCGTCAATACAGTTACTCTCAGCCTTCTTCACTACAGTCACTCACAGCCTTCTTCACTACATACTCTCGCAGTCTTTTTCACTGCAGTCTCTCGCAGCCTTCTTCACCACAGTCTCGAGCAACCTCCTTCAATACAGTCTCTCTCAACCTTTTTCGCTATAATCACTTACAGCCATCTTCACTACAGACATTCGCAGCCTTTACACTACTGTCTCTCACAGCCTTCTTCACTACAGTCACTTCCAGCCTTCTTCACTACAGTTACTCTCATCCTTCTTCACTATAGTCTCTCGCAGCATTCTTCACTACAGTGACCCACAGCCTTCTTCAATACATTCATTCTCATCCTTCTTCACTACAGTTACTTCCAGCCATTTTCATAACAGTCACTCTCAGCCTTCTTCACTACAGTTTTTCGCAGCCTTTATCATTACATTCTCTCGCAGCCTTCTTCACTACAGTATCTCGCAGCCTTCGTCACTACAGTTAAAGCCGTCTTCCCTACAGTCACTCTCAGCCTACTTCACTACAGTCTCTCGCATCGTTCTTCACTACTATTTCTCGCAACCTTCTTCTCTACCATCTCTCGCTGCCTTCTTCACTACAGTCAAAACCAGCCTTCTTCACCTCAGTTACTCTCAGCCTTCTTCACTACAGTCAATTCTTCACAAGTCTCTCAGTTCCTTCTTAACTACAATCGTTCGCAGCCTTCTTCACTACACTCTCTCTCAACCTTCTTCGCTACAGTCACTCTCAGCCATCTTCACTACAGACATTAAGAGCCGTTACAGTACTGTCTCTCACAGCCTTCTTCACTACAGTCACTTCCAACCTTCACAACAGTTACTCTCAGCCTTCTTCAATAAAGTCTCTCGCAGCCTTCATCACTACAGTCACTTCCAGTTATCTTCATTACAGTTACTCTCAGCCATCTTCACTACATTCTGTCTTCAGATTTCTTCACTAGTCACTCGCAGCCTTCTTTACTACAATCTCTCGAAGCCTTCTTCACTACCATATCTCGCAGCCTTCTTTACTACAGTCACAACCAGCCTTCTTCACAACAGTTACTCTCAGCGTTCTTCACTACAGTCACTATCAACCTTCTTCACTAGTCTCTCACTTCCTTCTTCACTACAATCTTTCGCAACCTTCTTCACTACAGTTACTCGCAGCCTTCTTTACAACAGTCACTATCAGCTTTCTTCAATACAGTCACTCTCAACCTTCTCAACAACAGTCTCTTGCAGCCTTCTTCATTACAGTCACTTTCAACCTTCTTCACTACAATCACTTCCAGCCTTCTTCACTACAGTCTCTCGCAGCCTTCTTCAATACAGTCATTCTCAGCCTTCTTCACTACAGTCTCTCGCAGCCTTCTGCACTACAGTCACTCTCAGCCTTCTTCACTACAATCTCTCGCAGCCTTCTTCACTACAGTCTCTTTCAGCCTTCTTCACTACAGTCTTTCGCAACCTTCGTCACTACATTCTCTCAAAGCCTTTTTTACTACAGTATTTTTCAGCCTTCTTCACTACAGTCACTTTAAGCCATCTTCACTACAGACACTCGCATCCTTCTACACAACAGTCTCTCGCAGCCTTTTTCATTACAGTCATTCGCAGCCTTCTTCACAACAGTCACTCGCAGCTTTCTTCAATATAGTCACTCTCAGCCTTCTTTACTACAGTCTCTCGAAGCCATTTTCACTACAGACATTCAGAGCTTTTACAGCACTGTCTCTCACAGCCTTCTTCACTACAGTTACTCTCATCCTTCTTCACTATAGTCTCTCGCAGCCTTCATCACTACAATCAATCTGAGCTTCTTCACTAGTCTCTCAAGCTAACTTCACTACCATCTCTAGCAGCCTTCTTCACTATAGTCTCTTGTAGCCTTCTTCAATACAGTCACTCTCAGCCTTCTTCACTATAATCTCTCGCAGCCTTCTTCATTATAGTCACTCTCAAACTTCTTCACTACCATCTCTCGCAGCCTTCTTCACTACAGTCACTCTCAGCCGTCTTCACTACAGTCTCTCACAGCAATTTTCAAAATAGTCTCTCAAAGCCTTCTTCACTACCAACTCTCGCAGCCTTCTTCACTACAGTCTCTTGCAGCCTTCTTCAATACAGTCATTCTCAGCCTTCTTCACTACAGACTCTCGCAGCCTTCTTCACTACAGTCACTCTCAGCCTTCTTCAATACAATCTCTCGCAGTCTTCTTCACTACAGTCTCTTTCAGCCTTCTTCACTACAGTCTTTCGCAACCTTCTTCACTACATTCTCTCACAGCCTTTTTTACTACAGTATTTTTCAGCCTTCTTCACTACAGTCACTTTAAGCCATCTTCACTACAGACACTCGCATCCTTCTACACAACAGTCTCTCGCAGCCTTCTTCACTACATTCTCTCACAGCCTTCTTCACTACAGTCACTCGTATCCTTCGTCAGAACAGTTTCTCGCGGTCTTTTTCACTACAGTCACTCACAGCCTTCATCAATACAGTCACCCTCAGCATTCTCCACTACAGTCACTCGCAGCCTTCTTCACTACTGTCTCTCACAGCCTTCGTCAATACAGTTACTCTCGCAGTCTTCTTCACTACAGTCTCTCGTAGCCTTCTTCACCACAGTCTCGAGCAACCTCCTTAAGTACAGTCTCTCTCAACCTTCTTCGCTATAGTCACTTTCAGCCATCTTCACTACAGACATTCGCAGCCTTTATCATTACATTCTCTCGCAGCCTTCTTCACTACAGTATCTCGCAGCCTTCGTCATTACAGTCAAAGCCGTCTTCCCTACAGTCACTCTCAGCCTACTTTACTACAACTACAGTCTTTCGCATCGTTCTTCACTACTATTTCTCGCAACCTTCTTCTCTACCGTCTCTCGCTGCCTTCTTCACTACAGTCAAAACCAGCCTTCTTCACCTCAGTTACTCTCAGCATTCTTCACTAGTCTCTCACTGCCTTCTTCACTACAATCGTTCGCAGCCTGCTTCACTACAGTCCCTCGCAGCCTTCTTCACTACAGTCGCTCTCAGCCTTCTTCCCTACCATCTCTCGCAGCCTTCTTCACTACAATTACTTGCAACCTTCTTCACTACAGTCACTCTCAATCCTTTTTACTACAGTCACTAGCAGCCTTCTTCACTACCATCGCTTGCAGCCTTCTTCACCAAAGTCACTCTGAGCCTTCTTTTCTACCATCTCTCGCAGCCTTCTTCACTACAGTCACTCTCAGCCTTCTTTACTACAGTCTCTGACAGCCTTCTTCCCTACAGTCACTGTCAGCCTTCTTCACTACAGTCACTCTCAGCCTTCGTCACTACCATCTTTCGATGCCTACTTCACTACAGTTACTCTCAGCTTTCTTCACAACAGTCACACGCAGGCTTCTTCAAAACAAGCACTCTCAGCCTTCTTCACTACAGTCACTCGCAGCCTTCTTCACTACAGTCCCTCGCGGCCTTCTTCTATACAGTTACTCTCAGCCTTCTTCACTAACAGTCACTCTCAGCCTTCTTCACTACATATTTTCGCAGCCTTCTTCACTACAGTCTCTCGCAGCCTTCTTCACTTCACTCTCTCTCAACCTTCTTCGCTACAGTCACTCTCAGCCATCTTCACTACAGACATTCAGAGCCGTTACAGTTCTGTCTCTCGCAGCCTTCTTCACTACAGTCACTTCCAACCTTCTTCATAACAGTTACTCTCAGCCTTCTTCACCAAAGTCTCTCGCAGCCTTCATCAATACAGTCACTTCCAGCCATCTTCATTACAGTTACTCTCAGCCATCTTCACTACAGTCTGTCTCAAATTTCTTCACTAGTCACTCGCAGCCTTCTTTACTACGGTCTCTCGAAGCCTTCTTCACTACCATCTCTCGCAGCCTTCTTTACTACAGTCACAACCAGCCTTCTTCACAACAGTTACTCTCAGCGTTCTTCACTACAGTCACTATCAACCTTCTTCACTAGTCTCTCACTTCCTTCTTCACTACAATCTTTCGCAACCTTCTTCACTACAGTTACTCGCAGCCTTCTTTACAACAGTCACTCGCAGCCTTCATTACAACAGTCACTAGCAGCTTTCTTCAATACAGTCACTCTCAACCTTCTCAACAACAGTCTCTTGCAGCCTTCTTCATTACAGTCACTTTCAACCTTCTTTACTACAATCACTTCCAGCCTTCTTCACTACAGTCTCTCGCAGCCTTCTTCAATACAGTCACTCTCAGCCTTCTTCACTACAGTCTCTCGCAGCCTTCTGCACTACAGTCACTCTCAGCCTTCTTCACTACAATCTCTCGCAGCCTTCTTCACTACAGTCTCTTTCAGCCTTCTTCACTACAGTCTTTCGCAACCTTCGTCACTACATTCTCTCAAAGCCTTTTTTACTACAGTATTTTTCAGCCTTCTTCACTACAGTCACTTTAAGCCATCTTCACTACAGACACTCGCATCCTTCTACACAACAGTCTCTCGCAGCCTTTTTCACTACAGTCATTCGCAGCCTTCTTCACAACAGTCACTCGCAGCTTTCTTCAATACAGTCACTCTCAGCCTTCTTCACTATAATCTCTCGCAGCCTTCTTCATCATAGTCACTCTCAAACTTCTTCACTACCATCTCTCGCAGCCTTCTTCACTACAGTCACTCTCAGCCGTCTTCACTACAGTCTCTCACATCAATTTTCAAAATAGTCTCTCACAGCCTTCTTCACTACCAACTCTCGCAGCCTTCTTCACTACAGTCTCTTGCAGCCTTCTTCACTACAGTCACTCTCAGCCTTCGTCAATACAATCTCTCGCAGTCTTCTTCACTACAGTCTCTTTCAGCCTTCTTCACTACAGTCTTTCGCAACCTTCTTCACTACATTCTCTCACAGCCTTTTTTACTACAGTATTTTTCAGCCTTCTTCACTACAGTCACTTTAAGCCATCTTCACTACAGACACTCGCATCCTTCTACACAACAGTCTCTCGCAGCCTTCTTCACTACATTCTCTCACAGCCTTCTTCACTACAGTCACTCGTATCCTTCGTCAGAACAGTTTCTCGCGGTCTTTTTCACTCCAGTCACTCACAGCCTTCATCAATACAGTCACCCTCAGCATTCTCCACTACAGTCACTCGCAGCCTTCTTCACTACTGTCTCTCACAGCCTTCGTCAATACAGTTACTCTCGCAGTCTTCTTCACTACAGTCTCTCGCAGCCTTCTTCACCACAGTCTCGAGCAACCTCCTTAAGTACAGTCTCTCTCAACCTTCTTCGCTATAGTCACTTTCAGCCATCTTCACTACAGACATTCGCAGCCTTTATCATTACATTCTCTCGCAGCCTTCTTCACTACAGTATCTCGCAGCCTTCGTCACTACAGTCAAAGCCGTCTTCCCTACAGTCACTCTCAGCCTACTTTACTACAACTATAGTCTTTCGCATCGTTCTTCACTACTATTTCTCGCAACCTTCTTCTCTACCGTCTCTCGCTGCCTTCTTCACTACAGTCAAAACCAGCCTTCTTCACCTCAGTTACTCTCAGCATTCTTCACTAGTCTCTCACTGCCTTCTTCACTACAATCGTTCGCAGCCTGCTTCACTACAGTCCCTCGCAGCCTTCTTCACTACAGTCGCTCTCAGCCTTCTTCCCTACCATCTCTCGCAGCCTTCTTCACTACAATTACTTGCAACCTTCTTCACTACAGTCACTCTCAATCCTTTTTACTACAGTCACTAGCAGCCTTCTTCACTACCATCGCTTGCAGCCTTCTTCACCAAAGTCACTCTGAGCCTTCTTTTCTACCATCTCTCGCAGCCTTCTTCACTACAGTCACTCTCAGCCTTCTTTACTACAGTCTCTGACAGCCTTCTTCCCTACAGTCACTGTCAGCCTTCTTCACTACAGTCACTCTCAGCCTTCGTCACTACCATCTTTCGATGCCTACTTCACTACAGTTACTCTCAGCTTTCTTCACAACAGTCACACGCAGGCTTCTTCAAAACAAGCACTCTCAGCCTTCTTCACTACAGTCACTCGCAGCCTTCTTCACTACAGTCCCTCGCGGCCTTCTTCTATACAGTTACTCTCAGCCTTCTTCACTAACAGTCACTCTCAGCCTTCTTCACTACATATTTTCGCTGCCTTCTTCACTACAGTCTCTCGCAGCCTTCTTCACTTCACTCTCTCTCAACCTTCTTCGCTACAGTCACTCTCAGCCATCTTCACTACAGACATTCAGAGCCGTTACAGTTCTGTCTCTCGCAGCCTTCTTCACTACAGTCACTTCCAACCTTCTTCATAACAGTTACTCTCAGCCTTCTTCACTAAAGTCTCTCGCAGCCTTCATCAATACAGTCACTTCCAGCCATCTTCATTACAGTTACTCTCAGCCATCTTCACTACAGTCTGTCTCAAATTTCTTCACTAGTCACTCGCAGCCTTCTTTACTACAGTCTCTCGAAGCCTTCTTCACTACCATCTCTCGCAGCCTTCTTTACTACAGTCACAACCAGCCTTCTTCACAACAGTTACTCTCAGCGTTCTTCACTACAGTCACTATCAACCTTCTTCACTAGTCTCTCACTTCCTTCTTCACTACAATCTTTCGCAACCTTCTTCACTACAGTTACTCGCAGCCTTCTTTACAACAGTCACTCGCAGCCTTCATTACAACAGTCACTAGCAGCTTTCTTCAATACAGTCACTCTCAACCTTCTCAACAACAGTCTCTTGCAGCCTTCTTCATTACAGTCACTTTCAACCTTCTTCACTACAATCACTTCCAGCCTTCTTCACTACAGTCTCTCGCAGCCTTCTTCAATACAGTCACTCTCAGCCTTCTTCACTACAGTCTCTCGCAGCCTTCTGCACTACAGTCACTCTCAGCCTTCTTCACTACAATCTCTCGCAGCCTTCTTCACTACAGTCTCTTTCAGCCTTCTTGACTACAGTCTTTCGCAACCTTCGTCACTACATTCTCTCAAAGCCTTTTTTACTACAGTATTTTTCAGCCTTCTTCACTACAGTCACTTTAAGCCATCTTCACTACAGACACTCGCATCCTTCTACACAACAGTCTCTCGCAGCCTTTTTCACTACAGTCATTCGCAGCCTTCTTCACAACAGTCACTCGCAGCTTTCTTCAATACAGTCACTCTCAGCCTTCTTTACTACAGTCTCTCGAAGCCATTTTCACTACAGACTTTCAGAGCTTTTACAGTACTGTCTCTCACAGCCTTCTTCACTACAGTTACTCTCATCCTTCTTCACTATAGTCTCTCTCAGCCTTCATCACTACAATCAATCTGAGCTTCTTCACTAGTCTCTCAAGCTAACTTCACTACCATCTCTAGCAGCCTTCTTCACTATAGTCTCTTGTAGCCTTCTTCAATACAGTCACTCTCAGCCTTCTTCACTATAATCTCTCGCAGCCTTCTTCATTATAGTCACTCTCAAACTTCTTCACTACCATCTCTCGCAGCCTTCTTCACTACAGTCACTCTCAGCCGTCTTCACTACAGTCTCTCACAGCAATTTTCAAAACAGTCTCTCACAGCCTTCTTCACTACCAACTCTCGCAGCCTTCTTCACTACAGTCTCTTGCAGCCTTCTTCAATACAGTCACTCTCAGCTTTCTTCACTACAGTCTCTCGCAGCCTTCTTCACTACAGTCACTCTCAGCCTTCTTCAATACAATCTCTCGCAGTCTTCTTCACTACAGTCTCTTTCAGCCTTCTTCACTACAGTCTTTCGCAACCTTCTTCACTACATTCTCTCACAGCCTTTTTAACTACAGTATTTTTCAGCCTTCTTCACTACAGTCACTTTAAGCCATCTTCACTACAGACACTCGCATCCTTCTACACAACAGTCTCTCGCAGCCTTCTTCACTACATTCTCTCACAGCCTTCTTCACTACAGTCACTCGTATCCTTCGTCAGAACAGTTTCTCGCGTTCTTTTTCACTACAGTCACTCACATCCTTCATCAATACAGTCACCCTCAGCATTCTCCACTACAGTCACTCGCAGCCTTCTTCACTACTGTCTCTCACAGCCTTCGTCAATACAGTTACTCTCGCAGTCTTCTTCACTACAGTCTCTCGCAGCCTTCTTCACTACAGTCTCGAGCAACCTCCTTAAGTACAGTCTCTCTCAACCTTCTTCGCTATAGTCACTTTCAGCCATCTTCACTACAGACATTCGCAGCCTTTATCATTACATTCTCTCGCAGCCTTCTTCACTACAGTATCTCGCAGCCTTCGTCACTACAGTCAAAGCCGTCTTCCCTACAGTCACTCTCAGCCTACTTTACTACAACTACAGTCTTTCGCATCGTTCTTCACTACTATTTCTCGCAACCTTCTTCTCTACCGTCTCTCGCTGCCTTCTTCACTACAGTCAAAACCAGCCTTCTTCACCTCAGTTACTCTCAGCATTCTTCACTAGTCTCTCACTGCCTTCTTCACTACAATCGTTCGCAGCCTGCTTCACTACAGTCCCTCGCAGCCTTCTTCACTACAGTCGCTCTCAGCCTTCTTCCCTACCATCTCTCGCAGCCTTCTTCACTACAGTCACTTTCAATCATTTTTACTACAGTCACTAGCAGCCTTCTTCACAACCATCGCTTGCAGCCTTCTTCACCAAAGTAACTCTGAGCCTTCTTTTCTACCATCTCTCGCAGCCTTCTTCACTACAGTCACTCTCAGCCTTCTTTACTACAGTCTCTGACAGCCTTCTTCACTACAGTCACTGTCAGCCTTCTTCACTACAGTCACTCTCAGCCTTCGTCACTACCATCTTTCGATGCCTACTTCACTACAGTTACTCTCAGCTTTCTTCACAACAGTCACACGCAGGCTTCTTCAAAAGAAGCACTCTCAGCCTTCTTCACTACAGTCACTCGCAGCCTTCTTCACTACAGTCCCTCGCGGCCTTCTTCTATACAGTTACTCTCAGCCTTCTTCACTAACAGTCACTCTCAGCCTTCTTCACTACATATTTTCGCAGCCTTCTTCACTACAGTCTCTCGCAGCCTTCTTCACTTCACTCTCTCTCAACCTTCTTCGCTACAGTCACTCTCAGCCATCTTCACTACAGACATTCAGAGCCGTTACAGTTCTGTCTCTCGCAGCCTTCTTCACTACAGTCACTTCCAACCTTCTTCACAACAGTTACTCTCAGCCTTCTTCACTAAAGTCTCTCGCAGCCTTCATCACTACAGTCACTTCCAGCCATCTTCATTACAGTTACTCTCAGCCATCTTCACTACAGTCTGTCTCAAATTTCTTCACTAGTCACTCGCAGCCTTCTTTACTACAGTCTCTCGAAGCCTTCTTCACTACCATCTCTCGCAGCCTTCTTTACTACAGTCACAACCAGCCTTCTTCACAACAGTTACTCTCAGCGTTCTTCACTACAGTCACTCTCAACCTTCTTCACAAGTCTCTCACTTACTTCTTCAGTACAATCTTTCGCAACCTTCTTCACTACAGTCACTCGCAGCCTTCTTTACAACAGTCACTCGCAGCTTTCTTCAATACAGTCACTCTCAACCTTCTCAACAACAGTCTCTTGCAGCCGTCTTCATTACAGTCACTTTCAACCTTCTTCACTACAATCACTTCCAGCCTTCTTCACTACAGTTACTCTAAGCCTTCTTCACTACAGTCTCTCGCAGCCTTCTTCAATACAATCACTCTCAGCCTTCTTCACTACAGTCTCTCGCAGCCTTCTGCACTACAGTCACTCTCAGCCTTCTTCACTACAATCTCTCGCAGCCTTCTTCACTACAGTCACTCTCAGATTTCTTCAATACAATCTTTCGCAGTCTTCTTCACTACAGTCTCTTTCAGCCTTCTTCACTACAGTCTTTCGCAACCTTCGTCACTACATTCTCTCAAAGCCTTTTTTACTACAGTATTTTTCAGCCTTCTTCACTACAGTCACTTTAAGCCATCTTCACTACAGACACTCGCATCCTTCTTCACAACAGTCTCTCGCAGCCTTCTTCACTACAATCTCTCGCAGCCTACTTCACTACAGTCACTCTCAGCCTTCTTCAATACAATCTCTCGCAGCCTTCATCACTACAATCACTCTGAGCTTCTTCACGAATCTCTCAAGCTAACTTCACTACCATCTCTAGCAGCCTTCTTCACTATAGTCTCTTGCAGCCTTCTTCAATACGGTCACTCTCAGCCTTCTTCACTACAATCTCTCGCAGCCTTCTTCATTATAGTCAATGTCAAACTTCTTCACTACCATCTCTCGCAGTCTTCTTCACTACAGTCACTCTCAGCCGTCTTCACTACAGTCTCTCACAGCATTTATCAAAATAGTCTCTCACAGCCTTCTTCACTACCAACTCTCGCAGCCTTCTTCACTACAGTCTCTTGCAGCCCTCTTCAATACAGTCACTGTCAGCCTTCTTCACTACAGACACTCGCCGCATCCTTCTACACAACAGTCTCTCGCAGCCTTCTTCACTACATTCTCTCACAGCCTTCTTCACTACAGTCACTCGCATCCTTCGTCAGAACAGTTTCTCACGGTCTTTTTCACTACAGTCACTCACAGCCTTCATCAATACAGTCACCCTCAGCATTCTCCACTACAGTCACTCGCAGCCTTCTTCACTACTGTCTCTCACAGCCTTCGTCAATACAGTTACTCTCAGCCTTCTTCACTACAGTCACTCACAGCCTTCTTCACTACATACTCTCGCAGTCTTTTTCACTGCAGTCTCTCGCAGCCTTCTTCACCACAGTCTCGAGCAACCTCCTTCAATACAGTCTCTCTCAACCTTTTTCGCTATAGTCACTTACAGCCATCTTCACTACAGACATTCGCAGCCTTTACACTACTGTCTCTCACAGCCTTCTTCACTACAGTCACTTCCAGCCTTCTTCACTACAGTTACTCTCATCCTTCTTCACTATAGTCTCTCGCAGCATTCTTCACTACAGTGACCCACAGCCTTCTTCAATACATTCATTCTCATCCTTCTTCACTACAGTTACTTCCAGCCATTTTCATAACAGTCACTCTCAGCCTTCTTCACTACAGTTTTTCGCAGCCTTTATCATTACATTCTCTCGCAGCCTTCTTCACTACAGTATCTCGCAGCCTTCGTCACTACAGTTAAAGCCTTCTTCACCTCAGTTACTCTCAGCCTTCTTCACTACAGTCAATTCTTCACAAGTCTCTCAGTTCCTTCTTAACTACAATCGTTCGCAGCCTTCTTCACTACACTCTCTCTCAACCTTCTTCGCTACAGTCACTCTCAGCCATCTTCACTACAGACATTAAGAGCCGTTACAGTACTGTCTCTCACAGCCTTCTTCACTACAGTCACTTCCAACCTTCACAACAGTTACTCTCAGCCTTCTTCAATAAAGTCTCTCGCAGCCTTCATCACTACAGTCACTTCCAGTTATCTTCATTACAGTTACTCTCAGCCATCTTCACTACATTCTGTCTTCAGATTTCTTCACTAGTCACTCGCAGCCTTCTTTACTACAATCTCTCGAAGCCTTCTTCACTACCATATCTCGCAGCCTTCTTTACTACAGTCACAACCAGCCTTCTTCACAACAGTTACTCTCAGCGTTCTTCACTACAGTCACTATCAACCTTCTTCACTAGTCTCTCACTTCCTTCTTCACTACAATCTTTCGCAACCTTCTTCACTACAGTTACTCGCAGCCTTCTTTACAACAGTCACTATCAGCTTTCTTCAATACAGTCACTCTCAACCTTCTCAACAACAGTCTCTTGCAGCCTTCTTCATTACAGTCACTTTCAACCTTCTTCACTACAATCACTTCCAGCCTTCTTCACTACAGTCTCTCGCAGCCTTCTTCAATACAGTCATTCTCAGCCTTCTTCACTACAGTCTCTCGCAGCCTTCTGCACTACAGTCACTATCAGCCTTCTTCACTACAATCTCTCGCAGCCTTCTTCACTACAGTCTATTTCAGCCTTCTTCACTACAGTCTTTCGCAACCTTCGTCACTACATTCTCTCAAAGCCTTTTTTACTACAGTATTTTTCAGCCTTCTTCACTACAGTCACTTTAAGCCATCTTCACTACAGACACTCGCATCCTTCTACACAACAGTCTCTCGCAGCCTTTTTCATTACAGTCATTCGCAGCCTTCTTCACAACAGTCACTTGCAGCTTTCTTCAATATAGTCACTCTCAGCCTTCTTTACTACAGTCTCTCGAAGCCATTTTCACTACAGACATTCAGAGCTTTTACAGTACTGTCTCTCACAGCCTTCTTCACTACAGTTACTCTCATCCTTCTTCACTATAGTCTCTCGCAGCCTTCATCACTACAATCAATCTGAGCTTCTTCACTAGTCTCTCAAGCTAACTTCACTACCATCTCTAGCAGCCTTCTTCACTATAGTCTCTTGTAGCCTTCTTCAATACAGTCACTCTCAGCCTTCTTCACTATAATCTCTCGCAGCCTTCTTCATTATAGTCACTCTCAAACTTCTTCACTACCATCTCTCGCAGCCTTCTTCACTACAGTCACTCTCAGCCGTCTTCACTACAGTCTCTCACAGCAATTTTCAAAATAGTCTCTCACAGCCTTCTTCAGTACCAACTCTCGCAGCCTTCTTCACTACAGTCTCTTGCAGCCTTCTTCAATACAGTCATTCTCAGCCTTCTTCACTACAGACTCTCGCAGCCTTCTTCACTACAGTCACTCTCAGCCTTCTTCAATACAATCTCTCGCAGTCTTCTTCACTACAGTCTCTTTCAGCCTTCTTCACTACAGTCTTTCGCAACCTTCTTCACTACATTCTCTCACAGCCTTTTTTACTACAGTATTTTTCAGCCTTCTTCACTACAGTCACTTTAAGCCATCTTCACTACAGACACTCGCATCCTTCTACACAACAGTCTCTCGCAGCCTTCTTCACTACATTCTCTCACAGCCTTCTTCACTACAGTCACTCGTATCCTTCGTCAGAACAGTTTCTCGCGGTCTTTTTCACTACAGTCACTCACAGCCTTCATCAATACAGTCACCCTCAGCATTCTCCACTACAGTCACTCGCAGCCTTCTTCACTACTGTCTCTCACAGCCTTCGTCAATACAGTTACTCTCGCAGTCTTCTTCACTACAGTCTCTCGTAGCCTTCTTCACCACAGTCTCGAGCAACCTCCTTAAGTACAGTCTCTCTCAACCTTCTTCGCTATAGTCACTTTCAGCCATCTTCACTACAGACATTCGCAGCCTTTATCATTACATTCTCTCGCAGCCTTCTTCACTACAGTATCTCGCAGCCTTCGTCATTACAGTCAAAGCCGTCTTCCCTACAGTCACTCTCAGCCTTCTTTACTACAACTACAGTCTTTCGCATCGTTCTTCACTACTATTTCTCGCAACCTTCTTCTCTACCGTCTCTCGCTGCCTTCTTCACTACAGTCAAAACCAGCCTTCTTCACCTCAGTTACTCTCAGCATTCTTCACTAGTCTCTCACTGCCTTCTTCACTACAATCGTTCGCAGCCTGCTTCACTACAGTCCCTCGCAGCCTTCTTCACTACAGTCGCTCTCAGCCTTCTTCCCTACCATCTCTCGCAGCCTTCTTCACTACAATTACTTGCAACCTTCTTCACTACAGTCACTCTCAATCCTTTTTACTACAGTCACTAGCAGCCTTCTTCACTACCATCGCTTGCAGCCTTCTTCACCAAAGTCACTCTGAGCCTTCTTTTCTACCATCTCTCGCAGCCTTCTTCACTACAGTCACTCTCAGCCTTCTTTACTACAGTCTCTGACAGCCTTCTTCCCTACAGTCACTGTCAGCCTTCTTCACTACAGTCACTCTCAGCTTTCGTCACTACCATCTTTCGATGCCTACTTCACTACAGTTACTCTCAGCTTTCTTCACAACAGTCACACGCAGGCTTCTTCAAAACAAGCACTCTCAGCCTTCTTCACTACAGTCACTCGCAGCCTTCTTCACTACAGTCCCTCGCGGCCTTCTTCTATACAGTTACTCTCAGCCTTCTTCACTAACAGTCACTCTCAGCCTTCTTCACTACATATTTTCGCAGCCTTCTTCACTACAGTCTCTCGCAGCCTTCTTCACTTCACTCTCTCTCAACCTTCTTCGCTACAGTCACTCTCAGCCATCTTCACTACAGACATTCAGAGCCGTTACAGTTCTGTCTCTCGCAGCCTTCTTCACTACAGTCACTTCCAACCTTCTTCATAACAGTTACTCTCAGCCTTCTTCACCAAAGTCTCTCGCAGCCTTCATCAATACAGTCACTTCCAGCCATCTTCATTACAGTTACTCTCAGCCATCTTCACTACAGTCTGTCTCAAATTTCTTCACTAGTCACTCGCAGCCTTCTTTACTACGGTCTCTCGAAGCCTTCTTCACTACCATCTCTCGCAGCCTTCTTTACTACAGTCACAACCAGCCTTCTTCACAACAGTTACTCTCAGCGTTCTTCACTACAGTCACTATCAACCTTCTTCACTAGTCTCTCACTTCCTTCTTCACTACAATCTTTCGCAACCTTCTTCACTACAGTTACTCGCAGCCTTCTTTACAACAGTCACTCGCAGCCTTCATTACAACAGTCACTAGCAGCTTTCTTCAATACAGTCACTCTCAACCTTCTCAACAACAGTCTCTTGCAGCCTTCTTCATTACAGTCACTTTCAACCTTCTTTACTACAATCACTTCCAGCCTTCTTCACTACAGTCTCTCGCAGCCTTCTTCAATACAGTCACTCTCAGCCTTCTTCACTACAGTCTCTCGCAGCCTTCTGCACTACAGTCACTCTCAGCCTTCTTCACTACAATCTCTCGCAGCCTTCTTCACTACAGTCTCTTTCAGCCTTCTTCACTACAGTCTTTCGCAACCTTCGTCACTACATTCTCTCAAAGCCTTTTTTACTACAGTATTTTTCAGCCTTCTTCACTACAGTCACTTTAAGCCATCTTCACTACAGACACTCGCATCCTTCTACACAACAGTCTCTCGCAGCCTTTTTCACTGCAGTCATTCGCAGCCTTCTTCACAACAGTCACTCGCAGCTTTCTTCAATACAGTCACTCTCAGCCTTCTTTACTACAGTCTCTCGAAGCCATTTTCACTACAGACTTTCAGAGCTTTTACAGTACTGTCTCTCACAGCCTTCTTCACTACAGTTACTCTCATCCTTCTTCACTATAGTCTCTCTCAGCCTTCATCACTACAATCAATCTGAGCTTCTTCACTAGTCTCTCAAGCTAACTTCACTACCATCTCTAGCAGCCTTCTTCACTATAGTCTCTTGTAGCCTTCTTCAATACAGTCACTCTCAGCCTTCTTCACTATAATCTCTCGCAGCCTTCTTCATTATAGTCACTCTCAAACTTCTTCACTACCATCTCTCGCAGCCTTCTTCACTACAGTCACTCTCAGCCGTCTTCACTACAGTCTCTCACAGCAATTTTCAAAACAGTCTCTCACAGCCTTCTTCACTACCAACTCTCGCAGCCTTCTTCACTACAGTCTCTTGCAGCCTTCTTCAATACAGTCACTCTCAGCTTTCTTCACTACAGTCTCTCGCAGCCTTCTTCACTACAGTCACTCTCAGCCTTCTTCAATACAATCTCTCGCAGTCTTCTTCACTACAGTCTCTTTCAGCCTTCTTCACTACAGTCTTTCGCAACCTTCTTCACTACATTCTCTCACAGCCTTTTTAACTACAGTATTTTTCAGCCTTCTTCACTACAGTCACTTTAAGCCATCTTCACTACAGACACTCGCATCCTTCTACACAACAGTCTCTCGCAGCCTTCTTCACTACATTCTCTCACAGCCTTCTTCACTACAGTCACTCGTATCCTTCGTCAGAACAGTTTCTCGCGGTCTTTTTCACTACAGTCACTCACAGCCTTCATCAATACAGTCACCCTCAGCATTCTCCACTACAGTCACTCGCAGCCTTCTTCACTACTGTCTCTCACAGCCTTCGTCAATACAGTTACTCTCGCAGTCTTCTTCACTACAGTCTCTCGCAGCCTTCTTCACTACAGTATCTCGCAGCCTTCGTCACTACAGTCAAAGCCGTCTTCCCTACAGTCACTCTCAGCCTACTTTACTACAACTACAGTCTTTCGCATCGTTCTTCACTACTATTTCTCGCAACCTTCTTCTCTACCGTCTCTCGCTGCCTTCTTCACTACAGTCAAAACCAGCCTTCTTCACCTCAGTTACTCTGAGCATTATTCACTAGTCTCTCACTGCCTTCTTCACTACAATCGTTCGCAGCCTGCTTCACTACAGTCCCTCGCAGCCTTCTTCACTACAGTCGCTCTCAGCCTTCTTCCCTACCATCTCTCGCAGCCTTCTTCACTACAATTACTTGCAACCTTCTTCACTACAGTCACTTTCAATCATTTTTACTACAGTCACTAGCAGCCTTCTTCACAACCATCGCTTGCAGCCTTCTTCACCAAAGTAACTCTGAGCCTTCTTTTCTACCATCTCTCGCAGCCTTCTTCACTACAGTCACTCTCAGCCTTCTTTACTACAGTCTCTGACAGCCTTCTTCACTACAGTCACTGTCAGCCTTCTTCACTACAGTCACTCTCAGCCTTCGTCACTACCATCTTTCGATGCCTACTTCACTACAGTTACTCTCAGCTTTCTTCACAACAGTCACACGCAGGCTTCTTCAAAAGAAGCACTCTCAGCCTTCTTCACTACAGTCACTCGCAGCCTTCTTCACTACAGTCCCTCGCGGCCTTCTTCTATACAGTTACTCTCAGCCTTCTTCACTAACAGTCACTCTCAGCCTTCTTCACTACATATTTTCGCAGCCTTCTTCACTACAGTCTCTCGCAGCCTTCTTCACTTCACTCTCTCTCAACCTTCTTCGCTACAGTCACTCTCAGCCATCTTCACTACAGACATTCAGAGCCGTTACAGTTCTGTCTCTCGCAGCCTTCTTCACTACAGTCACTTCCAACCTTCTTCACAACAGTTACTCTCAGCCTTCTTCACTAAAGTCTCTCGCAGCCTTCATCACTACAGTCACTTCCAGCCATCTTCATTACAGTTACTCTCAGCCATCTTCACTACAGTCTGTCTCAAATTTCTTCACTAGTCACTCGCAGCCTTCTTTACTACAGTCTCTCGAAGCCTTCTTCACTACCATCTCTCGCAGCCTTCTTTACTACAGTCACAACCAGCCTTCTTCACAACAGTTACTCTCAGCGTTCTTCACTACAGTCACTCTCAACCTTCTTCACAAGTCTCTCACTTACTTCTTCAGTACAATCTTTCGCAACCTTCTTCACTACAGTCACTCGCAGCCTTCTTTACAACAGTCACTCGCAGCTTTCTTCAATACAGTCACTCTCAACCTTCTCAACAACAGTCTCTTGCAGCCGTCTTCATTACAGTCACTTTCAACCTTCTTCACTACAATCACTTCCAGCCTTCTTCACTACAGTTACTCTAAGCCTTCTTCACTACAGTCTCTCGCAGCCTTCTTCAATACAATCACTCTCAGCCTTCTTCACTACAGTCTCTCGCAGCCTTCTGCACTACAGTCACTCTCAGCCTTCTTCACTACAATCTCTCGCAGCCTTCTTCACTACAGTCACTCTCAGATTTCTTCAATACAATCTTTCGCAGTCTTCTTCACTACAGTCTCTTTCAGCCTTCTTCACTACAGTCTTTCGCAACCTTCGTCACTACATTCTCTCAAAGCCTTTTTTACTACAGTATTTTTCAGCCTTCTTCACTACAGTCACTTTAAGCCATCTTCACTACAGACACTCGCATCCTTCTTCACAACAGTCTCTCGCAGCCTTCTTCACTACAATCTCTCGCAGCCTACTTCACTACAGTCACTCTCAGCCTTCTTCAATACAATCTCTCGCAGCCTTCATCACTACAATCACTCTGAGCTTCTTCACGAATCTCTCAAGCTAACTTCACTACCATCTCTAGCAGCCTTCTTCACTATAGTCTCTTGCAGCCTTCTTCAATACGGTCACTCTCAGCCTTCTTCACTACAATCTCTCGCAGCCTTCTTCATTATAGTCAATGTCAAACTTCTTCACTACCATCTCTCGCAGTCTTCTTCACTACAGTCACTCTCAGCCGTCTTCACTACAGTCTCTCACAGCATTTATCAAAATAGTCTCTCACAGCCTTCTTCACTACCAACTCTCGCAGCCTTCTTCACTACAGTCTCTTGCAGCCCTCTTCAATACAGTCACTGTCAGCCTTCTTCACTACAGACACTCGCCGCATCCTTCTACACAACAGTCTCTCGCAGCCTTCTTCACTACATTCTCTCACAGCCTTCTTCACTACAGTCACTCGCATCCTTCGTCAGAACAGTTTCTCACGGTCTTTTTCACTACAGTCACTCACAGCCTTCATCAATACAGTCACCCTCAGCATTCTCCACTACAGTCACTCGCAGCCTTCTTCACTACTGTCTCTCACAGCCTTCGTCAATACAGTTACTCTCAGCCTTCTTCACTACAGTCACTCACAGCCTTCTTCACTACATACTCTCGCAGTCTTTTTCACTGCAGTCTCTCGCAGCCTTCTTCACCACAGTCTCGAGCAACCTCCTTCAATACAGTCTCTCTCAACCTTTTTCGCTATAGTCACTTACAGCCATCTTCACTACAGACATTCGCAGCCTTTACACTACTGTCTCTCACAGCCTTCTTCACTACAGTCACTTCCAGCCTTCTTCACTACAGTTACTCTCATCCTTCTTCACTATAGTCTCTCGCAGCATTCTTCACTACAGTGACCCACAGCCTTCTTCAATACATTCATTCTCATCCTTCTTCACTACAGTTACTTCCAGCCATTTTCATAACAGTCACTCTCAGCCTTCTTCACTACAGTTTTTCGCAGCCTTTATCATTACATTCTCTCGCAGCCTTCTTCACTACAGTATCTCGCAGCCTTCGTCACTACAGTTAAAGCCGTCTTCCCTACAGTCACTCTCAGCCTACTTCACTACAGTCTCTCGCATCGTTCTTCACTACTATTTCTCGCAACCTTCTTCTCTACCATCTCTCGCTGCCTTCTTCACTACAGTCAAAACCAGCCTTCTTCACCTCAGTTACTCTCAGCCTTCTTCACTACAGTCAATTCTTCACAAGTCTCTCAGTTCCTTCTTAACTACAATCGTTCGCAGCCTTCTTCACTACACTCTCTCTCAACCTTCTTCGCTACAGTCACTCTCAGCCATCTTCACTACAGACATTAAGAGCCGTTACAGTACTGTCTCTCACAGCCTTCTTCACTACAGTCACTTCCAACCTTCACAACAGTTACTCTCAGCCTTCTTCAATAAAGTCTCTCGCAGCCTTCATCACTACAGTCACTTCCAGTTATCTTCATTACAGTTACTCTCAGCCATCTTCACTACATTCTGTCTTCAGATTTCTTCACTAGTCACTCGCAGCCTTCTTTACTACAATCTCTCGAAGCCTTCTTCACTACCATATCTCGCAGCCTTCTTTACTACAGTCACAACCAGCCTTCTTCACAACAGTTACTCTCAGCGTTCTTCACTACAGTCACTATCAACCTTCTTCACTAGTCTCTCACTTCCTTCTTCACTACAATCTTTCGCAACCTTCTTCACTACAGTTACTCGCAGCCTTCTTTACAACAGTCACTATCAGCTTTCTTCAATACAGTCACTCTCAACCTTCTCAACAACAGTCTCTTGCAGCCTTCTTCATTACAGTCACTTTCAACCTTCTTCACTACAATCACTTCCAGCCTTCTTCACTACAGTCTCTCGCAGCCTTCTTCAATACAGTCATTCTCAGCCTTCTTCACTACAGTCTCTCGCAGCCTTCTGCACTACAGTCACTCTCAGCCTTCTTCACTACAATCTCTCGCAGCCTTCTTCACTACAGTCTCTTTCAGCCTTCTTCACTACAGTCTTTCGCAACCTTCGTCACTACATTCTCTCAAAGCCTTTTTTACTACAGTATTTTTCAGCCTTCTTCACTACAGTCACTTTAAGCCATCTTCACTACAGACACTCGCATCCTTCTACACAACAGTCTCTCGCAGCCTTTTTCATTACAGTCATTCGCAGCCTTCTTCACAACAGTCACTCGCAGCTTTCTTCAATATAGTCACTCTCAGCCTTCTTTACTACAGTCTCTCGAAGCCATTTTCACTACAGACATTCAGAGCTTTTACAGTACTGTCTCTCACAGCCTTCTTCACTACAGTTACTCTCATCCTTCTTCACTATAGTCTCTCGCAGCCTTCATCACTACAATCAATCTGAGCTTCTTCACTAGTCTCTCAAGCTAACTTCACTACCATCTCTAGCAGCCTTCTTCACTATAGTCTCTTGTAGCCTTCTTCAATACAGTCACTCTCAGCCTTCTTCACTATAATCTCTCGCAGCCTTCTTCATTATAGTCACTCTCAAACTTCTTCACTACCATCTCTCGCAGCCTTCTTCACTACAGTCACTCTCAGCCGTCTTCACTACAGTCTCTCACAGCAATTTTCAAAATAGTCTCTCACAGCCTTCTTCACTACCAACTCTCGCAGCCTTCTTCACTACAGTCTCTTGCAGCCTTCTTCAATACAGTCATTCTCAGCCTTCTTCACTACAGACTCTCGCAGCCTTCTTCACTACAGTCACTCTCAGCCTTCTTCAATACAATCTCTCGCAGTCTTCTTCACTACAGTCTCTTTCAGCCTTCTTCACTACAGTCTTTCGCAACCTTCTTCACTACATTCTCTCACAGCCTTTTTTACTACAGTATTTTTCAGCCTTCTTCACTACAGTCACTTTAAGCCATCTTCACTACAGACACTCGCATCCTTCTACACAACAGTCTCTCGCAGCCTTCTTCACTACATTCTCTCACAGCCTTCTTCACTACAGTCACTCGTATCCTTCGTCAGAACAGTTTCTCGCGGTCTTTTTCACTACAGTCACTCACAGCCTTCATCAATACAGTCACCCTCAGCATTCTCCACTACAGTCACTCGCAGCCTTCTTCACTACTGTCTCTCACAGCCTTCGTCAATACAGTTACTCTCGCAGTCTTCTTCACTACAGTCTCTCGTAGCCTTCTTCACCACAGTCTCGAGCAACCTCCTTAAGTACAGTCTCTCTCAACCTTCTTCGCTATAGTCACTTTCAGCCATCTTCACTACAGACATTCGCAGCCTTTATCATTACATTCTCTCGCAGCCTTCTTCACTACAGTATCTCGCAGCCTTCGTCATTACAGTCAAAGCCGTCTTCCCTACAGTCACTCTCAGCCTACTTTACTACAACTACAGTCTTTCACATCGTTCTTCACTACTATTTCTCGCAACCTTCTTCTCTACCGTCTCTCGCTGCCTTCTTCACTACAGTCAAAACCAGCCTTCTTCACCTCAGTTACTCTCAGCATTCTTCACTAGTCTCTCACTGCCTTCTTCACTACAATCGTTCGCAGCCTGCTTCACTACAGTCCCTCGCAGCCTTCTTCACTACAGTCGCTCTCAGCCTTCTTCCCTACCATCTCTCGCAGCCTTCTTCACTACAATTACTTGCAACCTTCTTCACTACAGTCACTCTCAATCCTTTTTACTACAGTCACTAGCAGCCTTCTTCACTACCATCGCTTGCAGCCTTCTTCACCAAAGTCACTCTGAGCCTTCTTTTCTACCATCTCTCGCAGCCTTCTTCACTACAGTCACTCTCAGCCTTCTTTACTACAGTCTCTGACAGCCTTCTTCCCTACAGTCACTGTCAGCCTTCTTCACTACAGTCACTCTCAGCCTTCGTCACTACCATCTTTCGATGCCTACTTCACTACAGTTACTCTCAGCTTTCTTCACAACAGTCACACGCAGGCTTCTTCAAAACAAGCACTCTCAGCCTTCTTCACTACAGTCACTCGCAGCCTTCTTCACTACAGTCCCTCGCGGCCTTCTTCTATACAGTTACTCTCAGCCTTCTTCACTAACAGTCACTCTCAGCCTTCTTCACTACATATTTTCGCAGCCTTCTTCACTACAGTCTCTCGCAGCCTTCTTCACTTCACTCTCTCTCAACCTTCTTCGCTACAGTCACTCTCAGCCATCTTCACTACAGACATTCAGAGCCGTTACAGTTCTGTCTCTCGCAGCCTTCTTCACTACAGTCACTTCCAACCTTCTTCATAACAGTTACTCTCAGCCTTCTTCACTAAAGTCTCTCGCAGCCTTCATCAATACAGTCACTTCCAGCCATCTTCATTACAGTTACTCTCAGCCATCTTCACTACAGTCTGTCTCAAATTTCTTCACTAGTCACTCGCAGCCTTCTTTACTACAGTCTCTCGAAGCCTTCTTCACTACCATCTCTCGCAGCCTTCTTTACTACAGTCACAACCAGCCTTCTTCACAACAGTTACTCTCAGCGTTCTTCACTACAGTCACTATCAACCTTCTTCACTAGTCTCTCACTTCCTTCTTCACTACAATCTTTCGCAACCTTCTTCACTACAGTTACTCGCAGCCTTCTTTACAACAGTCACTCGCAGCCTTCATTACAACAGTCACTAGCAGCTTTCTTCAATACAGTCACTCTCAACCTTCTCAACAACAGTCTCTTGCAGCCTTCTTCATTACAGTCACTTTCAACCTTCTTTACTACAATCACTTCCAGCCTTCTTCACTACAGTCTCTCGCAGCCTTCTTCAATACAGTCACTCTCAGCCTTCTTCACTACAGTCTCTCGCAGCCTTCTGCACTACAGTCACTCTCAGCCTTCTTCACTACAATCTCTCGCAGCCTTCTTCACTACAGTCTCTTTCAGCCTTCTTCACTACAGTCTTTCGCAACCTTCGTCACTACATTCTCTCAAAGCCTTTTTTACTACAGTATTTTTCAGCCTTCTTCACTACAGTCACTTTAAGCCATCTTCACTACAGACACTCGCATCCTTCTACACAACAGTCTCTCGCAGCCTTTTTCACTACAGTCATTCGCAGCCTTCTTCACAACAGTCACTCGCAGCTTTCTTCAATACAGTCACTCTCAGCCTTCTTCACTATAATCTCTCGCAGCCTTCTTCATTATAGTCACTCTCAAACTTCTTCACTACCATCTCTCGCAGCCTTCTTCACTACAGTCACTCTCAGCCGTCTTCACTACAGTCTCTCACATCAATTTTCAAAATAGTCTCTCACAGCCTTCTTCACTACCAACTCTCGCAGCCTTCTTCACTACAGTCTCTTGCAGCCTTCTTCACTACAGTCACTCTCAGCCTTCTTCAATACAATCTCTCGCAGTCTTCTTCACTACAGTCTCTTTCAGCCTTCTTCACTACAGTCTTTCGCAACCTTCTTCACTACATTCTCTCACAGCCTTTTTTACTACAGTATTTTTCATCCTTCTTCACTACAGTCACTTTAAGCCATCTTCACTACAGACACTCGCATCCTTCTACACAACAGTCTCTCGCAGCCTTCTTCACTACATTCTCTCACAGACTTCTTCACTACAGTCACTCGTATCCTTCGTCAGAACAGTTTCTCGCGGTCTTTTTCACTCCAGTCACTCACAGCCTTCATCAATACAGTCACCCTCAGCATTCTCCACTACAGTCACTCGCAGCCTTCTTCACTACTGTCTCTCACAGCCTTCGTCAATACAGTTACTCTCGCAGTCTTCTTCACTACAGTCTCTCGCAGCCTTCTTCACCACAGTCTCGAGCAACCTCCTTAAGTACAGTCTCTCTCAACCTTCTTCGCTATAGTCACTTTCAGCCATCTTCACTACAGACATTCGCAGCCTTTATCATTACATTCTCTCGCAGCCTTCTTCACTACAGTATCTCGCAGCCTTCGTCACTACAGTCAAAGCCGTCTTCCCTACAGTCACTCTCAGCCTACTTTACTACAACTATAGTCTTTCGCATCGTTCTTCACTACTATTTCTCGCAACCTTCTTCTCTACCGTCTCTCGCTGCCTTCTTCACTACAGTCAAAACCAGCCTTCTTCACCTCAGTTACTCTCAGCATTCTTCACTAGTCTCTCACTGCCTTCTTCACTACAATCGTTCGCAGCCTGCTTCACTACAGTCCCTCGCAGCCTTCTTCACTACAGTCGCTCTCAGCCTTCTTCCCTACCATCTCTCGCAGCCTTCTTCACTACAATTACTTGCAACCTTCTTCACTACAGTCACTTTCAATCATTTTTACTACAGTCACTAGCAGCCTTCTTCACTACCATCGCTTGCAGCCTTCTTCACCAAAGTCACTCTGAGCCTTCTTTTCTACCATCTCTCGCAGCCTTCTTCACTACAGTCACTCTCAGCCTTCTTTACTACAGTCTCTGACAGCCTTCTTCACTACAGTCACTGTCAGCCTTCTTCACTACAGTCACTCTCAGCCTTCGTCACTACCATCTTTCGATGCCTACTTCACTACAGTTACTCTCAGCTTTCTTCACAACAGTCACACGCAGGCTTCTTCAAAACAAGCACTCTCAGCCTTCTTCACTACAGTCACTCGCAGCCTTCTTCATTACAGTTCCTCGCGGCCTTCTTCTATACAGTTACTCTCAGCCTTCTTCACTAACAGTCACTCTCAGCCTTCTTCACTACATATTTTCGCAGCCTTCTTCACTACAGTCTCTCGCAGCATTCTTCACTTCACTCTCTCTCAACCTTCTTCGCTACAGTCACTCTCAGCCATCTTCACTACAGACATTCAGAGCCGTTACAGTTCTGTCTCTCGCAGCCTTCTTCACTACAGTCACTTCCAACCTTCTTTACAACAGTTACTCTCAGCCTTCTTCACTAAAGTCTCTCGCAGCCTTCATCACTACAGTCACTTCCAGCCATCTTCATTACAGTTACTCTCAGCCATCTTCACTACAGTCTGTCTCAAATTTCTTCACTAGTCACTCGCAGCCTTCTTTACTACAGTCTCTCGAAGCCTTCTTCACTACCATCTCTCGCAGCCTTCTTTACTACAGTCACAACCAGCCTTCTTCACAACAGTTACTCTCAGCGTTCTTCACTACAGTCACTATCAACCTTCTTCACTAGTCTCTCACTTCCTTCTTCACTACAATCTTTCGCAACCTTCTTCACTACAGTTACTCGCAGCCTTCTTTACAACAGTCACTAGCAGCTTTCTTCAATACAGTCACTCTCAACCTTCTCAACAACAGTCTCTTGCAGCCTTCTTCATTACAGTCACTTTCACCTTCTTCACTACAATCACTTCCAGCCTTCTTCACTACAGTCTCTCGCAGCCTTCTTCAATACAGTCACTCTCAGCCTTCTTCACTACAGTCTCTCGCAGCCTTCTGCACTACAGTCACTCTCAGCCTTCTTCACTACAATCTCTCGCAGCCTTCTTCACTACAGTCTCTTTCAGCCTTCTTCACTACAGTCTTTCTCAACCTTCGTCATTACATTCTCTCAAAGCCTTTTTTACTACAGTATTTTTCAGCCTTCTTCACTACAGTCACTTTAAGCCATCTTCACTACAGACACTCGCATCCTTCTACACAACAGTCTCTCGCAGCCTTTTTCACTACAGTCATTCGCAGCCTTCTTCACATCAGTCACTCGCAGCTTTCTTTCAATACAGTCACTCTCAGCCTTCTTTACTACAGTCTCTCGAAGCCATTTTCACTACAGACATTCAGAGCTTTTTACAGTACTGTCTCTCACAGCCTTCTTCACTACAGTTACTCTCATCCTTCTTCACTATAGTCTCTGGCAGCCTTCATCACTACAATCAATCTGAGCTTCTTCACTAGTCTCTCAAGCTAACTTCACTACCATCTCTAGCAGCCTTCTTCACTATAGTCTCTTGTAGCCTTCTTCAATACAGTCACTCTCAGCCTTCTTCACTATAATCTCTCGCAGCCTTCTTCATTATAGTCACTCTCAAACTTCTCACTACCATCTCTCGCAGCCTTCTTCACTACAGTCACTCTCAGCCGTCTTCACTACAGTCTCTCACAGCAATTTTCAAAAATAGTCTCTCACAGCCTTCTTCACTACCAACTCTCGCAGCCTTCTTCACTACAGTCCTCTTGCAGCCTTCTTCAATAAAGTCACTCTCAGCCTTCTTCACTACAGTCTCTCGCAGCCTTCTTCACTACAGTCACTCTCAGCCTTCTTCAATACAATCTCTCGCAGGTCTTCTTCACTACAGTCTCTTTCAGCCTTCTTCACTACAGTCGCTCTCAAGCCTTCTTCCCTACCATCTCTCGCAGCCTTCTTCACTACAATTACTTGCAACCTTCTTCACTACAGTCAACTTTCAATCATTTTTACTACAGTCACTAGCAGCCTTCTTCACTACCATCGCTTGCAGCCTTCTTCACCAAACTCAACTCTGAGCCTTCTTTTCTACCATCTCTCGCAGCCTTCTTCACTACAGTCACTCTCAGCCTTCTTTACTACAGTCTCTGACAGCCTTCTTCACTACAGTCTCTGTCAGCCTTCTTCACTACAGTCACTCTCAGCCTTCGTCACTACCATGTTTCGATGCCTACTTCACTACAGTTACTCTCAGCTTTCTTCACAACAGTCACACGCAGCCTTCTTCAAAAAACAAGCACTCTCAGCCTTCTTCACTACAGTCACTCGCAGCCTTCTTCACTACAGTCCCTCGCGGCCTTCTTCTATACAGTTACTCTCAGCCTTCTTCACTAACAGTCACTCTCAGCCTTCTTCACTACATATTTTCGCAGCCTTCTTCACTACAGTCTCTCGCAGCCTTCTTCACTTCACTCTCTCTCAACCTTCTTCGCTACAGTCACTCTCAGCCATCTTCACTACAGACATTCAGAGCCGTTACAGTTCTGTCCCTCGCAGCCTTCTTCATTACAGTCACTTCCAACCTTCTTCACAAACAGTTACTCTCAGCCTTCTTCACTAAAGTCTCTCGCAGCCTTCATCACAACAGTCACTTCCAGCCATCTTCATTACAGTTACTCTCAGCCATCTTCACTACAGTCTGTCTCAAATTTCTTCACTAGTCACTCGCAGCCTTCTTTACTACAGTCTCTCGAAGCCTTCTTCACTACCATCTCTCGCAGCATTCTTTACTACAGTCACAACCAGCCTTCTTCACAACAGTTACTCTCAGCGTTCTTCACTACAGTCACTATCAACCTTCTTCACTAGTCTCTCACTTCCTTCTTCACTACAATCTTTCGCAACCTTCTTCACTACAAGTTACTCGCAGCCTTCTTTACAACAGTCACTCGCAGCCTTCATTACAACAGTCACTAGCAGCTTTCTTCAATACAGTCACTCTCAAACCTTCTCAACAACAGTCTCTTGCAGCCCTTCTTCATTACAGTCACTTTCAACCTTCTTCACTACAATCACTTCCAGCCTTCTTCACTACAGTCTCTCGCAGCCTTCTTCAATACAGTCACTCTCAGCCTTCTTCACTACAGTCTCTCGCAGCCTTCTGCACTACAGTCACTCTCAGCCTTCTTCACTACAATCTCTCGCAGCCTTCTTCACTACAGTCTCTTTCAGCCTTCTTCACTACAGTCTTTCGCAACCTTCGTCACTACATTCTCTCAAAGCCTTTTTTACTACAGTATTTTTTCAGCCTTCTTCACTACAGTCACTTTAAGCCATCTTCACTACAGACACTCGCATCCTTCTACACAACAGTCTCTCGCAGCCCTTTTTCACTAAAGTCATTCGCAGCCTTCTTCACAACAGTCACTCGCAGCTTTCTTCAATACAGTCACTCTCAGCCTTCTTTACTACAGTCTCTCGAAGCCATTTTCACTACAGACATTCAGAGCTTTTACAGTACTGTCTCTCACAGCCTTCTTCACTACAGTTACTCTCATCCTTCTTCACTATAGTCCTCTCTCAGCCTTCATCACTACAATCAATCTGAGCTTCTTCACTAGTCTCTCAAGCTAACTCACTACCATCTCTAGCAGCCTTCTTCACTATAGTCCTCTTGTAGCCTCTTCAATACAGTCACTCTCAGCCTTCTTCACTATAATCTCTCGCAGCCTTCTTCATTATAGTCACTCTCAACTTCTTCACTACCATCTCTCGCAGCCTTCTTCACTACAGTCACTCTCAGCCGTCTTCACTACAGTCTCTCACAGCAATTTTCAAAACAGTCTCTCACAGCCTTCTTCACTACCAACTCTCGCAGCCTTCTTCACTACAGGTCTCTTGCAGCCTTCTTCAATACAGTCACTCGTATCCTTCGTCAGAACAGTTTTCTCGCGGTCTTTTTCACTACAGTCACTCACAGCCTTCATCAATACAGTCACCCTCAGCATTCTCCACTACAGTCACTCGCAGCCTTCTTCACTACTGTCCTCTCACAGCCTTCGTCAATACAGTTACTCTCGCAGTCTTCTTCACTACAGTCTCTCGCAGCCTCTTCACCACAGTCTCGAGCAACCTCCTTAAGTACAGTCTCTCTCAACCTTCTTCGCTATAGTCACTTTCAGCCATCTTCACTACAGACATTCGCAGCCTTTATCATTACATTCTCTCGCAGCCTTCTTCACTACAGTAATCTCGCAGCCTTCGTCACTACAGTCAAAGCCCTCTTCCCTACAGTCACTCTCAGCCTAACTTTACTACAACTACAGTCTTTCGCATCGTTCTTCACTACTATTTCTCGCAACCTTCTTCTCTACCGTCTCTCGCTGCCTTCTTCACTACAGTCAAAACCAGCCTTCTTCACCTCAGTTACTCTCAGCATTCTTCACTAGTCTCTCACTGCCTTCTTCACTACAATCGTTTCGCAGCCTGCTTCACTACAGTCCCTCGCAAGCCTTCTTCACTACAGTCGCTCTCAGCCTTCTTCCCTACCATCTCTCGCAGCCTTCTTCACTACAATTACTTGCAACCCTTCTTCACTACAGTCACTTTCAATCATTTTTACTACAGTCACTAGCAGCCTTCTTCACAACCATCGCTTGCAGCCTTCTTCACCAAAGTAACTCTGAGCCTTCTTTTCTACCATCTCTCGCAGCCTTCTTCACTACAGTCACTCTCAGCCTTCTTTACTACAGTCTCTGACAGCCTTCTTCACTACAGTCACTGTCAGCCTTCTTCACTACAGTCACTCTCAGCCTTCGTCACTACCATCTTTCGATGCCTACTTCACTACAGTTACTCTCAGCTTTCTTCACAACAGTCACACGCAGGCTTCTTCAAAAGAAGCACTCTCAGCCTTCTTCACTACAGTCACTCGCAGCCTTCTTCACTACAGTCCCTCGCGGCCTTCTTCTATACAGTTACTCTCAGCCTTCTTCACTAACAGTCACTCTCAGCCTTCTTCACTACATATTTTCGCAGCCTTCTTCACTACAGTCCTCTCGCAGCCTTCTTCACTTCACTCTCTCTCAACCTTCTTCGCTACAGTCACTCTCAGCCATCTTCACTACAGACATTCAGAGCCGTTACAGTTCTGTCTCTCGCAGCCTTCTTTCACTACAGTCACTTCCAACCTTCTTCACAACAGTTACTCTCAGCCTTCTTCACTAAAGTCTCTCGCAGCCTTCATCACTACAGTCACTTCCAGCCATCTTCATTACAGTTACTCTCAGCCATCTTCACTACAGTCTGTCTCAAATTTCTTCACTAGTCACGCGCCAGCCTTCTTTACTACAGTCTCTCGAAGCCTTCTTCACTACCATCTCTCGCAGCCTTCTTTACTACAGTCACAACCAGCCTTCTTCACAACAGTTTCTCTCAGCGTTCTTCACTACAGTCACTCTCAACCTTCTTCACAAGTCTCTCACTTACTTCTTCAGTACAATCTTTCGCAACCTTCTTCACTACAGACACTCGCAGCCTTCTTTACAACAGTCACTCGCAGCTTTCTTCAATACAGTCACTCTCAACCTTCTCAACAACAGTCTCTTGCAGCCGTCTTCATTACAGTCACTTTCAACCTTCTTCACTACAATCACTTCCAGCCTTCTTCACTACAGTTACTCTAAGCCTTCTTCACTACAGTCTCTCGCAGCCTTCTTCAATACAATCACTCTCAGCCTTCTTCACCTACAGTCTCTCGCAGCCTTCTGCACTACAGTCACTCTCAGCCTTCTTCACTACAATCTCTCGCAGCCTTCTTCACTACAGTCACTCTCAGCCTTCTTCAATACAATCTTTCCGCAGTCTTCTTCACTACAGTCTCTTTCAGCCTTCTTCACTACAGTCTTCGCAACCTTCGTCACTACATTCTCTCAAAGCCTTTTTTACTACAGTATTTTTCAGCCTTCTTCACTACAGTCACTTTAAGCCATCTTCACTACAGACACTCGCATCCTTCTTCACAACAGTCTCTCGGCAGCCTTCTTCACTACAATCTCTCGCAGCCTTCTTCACTACAGTCACTCTCAGCCTTCTTCAATACAATATCTCGCAGCCTTCATCACTACAATCACTCTGAGCTTCTTCACGAATCTCTCAAGCTAACTTCACTACCATCTCTAGCAGCCTTCTTCACTATAGTCTCTTGCAGCCTTCTTCAATACGGTCACTCTCAGCCTTCTTCACTACAATCTCTCGCAGCCTTCTTCATTATAGTCACTGTCAAACTTCTTCACTACCATCTCTCGCAGTCTTCTTCACTACAGTCACTCTCAGCCGTCTTCACTACAGTCTCTCACAGCATTTATCAAAATAGTCTCTCACATAGCCTTCTTCACTACCAACTCTCGCAGCCTTCTTCACTACAGTCTCATGCAGCCCTCTTCAATACAGTCACTGTCAGCCTTCTTCACTACAGGACACTCGCATCCTTCTACACAACAGTCTTTCGCAGCCTTCTTCACTACATTCTCTCACAGCCTTCTTCACTACAGTCACTCGCATCCTTCGTCAGAACAGTTTCTCACGGTCTTTTTCACTACAGTCACTCACAAGCCTTCATCAATACAGTCACCCTCAGCATTCTCCACTACAGTCACTCGCAGCCTTCTTCACTACTGTCTCTCACAGCCTTCGTCAATACCGTTACTCTCAGCCTTCTTCACTACAGTCACTCACTGCCTTCTTCACTACATACTCTCGCAGTCTTTTTCACTGCAGTCTCTCGCAGCCTTCTTCACCACAGTCTCGAGCAACCTCCTTCAATACAGGTCTCTCTCAACCTTTTTCGCTATAGTCACTTACAGCCATCTTCACTACAGACATTCGCAGCCTTTACACTACTGTCTCTCACAGCCTTCTTCACTACAGTCACTTCCAGCCTTCTTCACTACAGTTACTCTCATCCTTCTTCACTATAGTCCTCTCGCAGCATTCTTCACTACAGTGACCCACAGCCTTCTTCAATACATTCATTCTCATCCTTCTTCACTACAGTTACTTCCAGCCATTTTCATAACAGTCACTCTCAGCCTTCTTCACTACAGTTTTTCGCAGCCTTTATCATTACATTCTCTCGCAGCCTTCTTCACTACAGTATCTCGCAGCCTTCGTCACTACAGTCAAAGCCGTCTTCCCTACAGTCACTCTCAGCCTACTTCACTACAGTCTCTCGCATCGTTCTTCACTACTATTTCTCGCAACCTTCTTCTATACCATCTCTCGGCTGCCTTCTTCACAACAGTCAAAACCAGCCTTCTTCACCTCAGTTACTCTCAGCCTTCTTCACTACAGTCAATTCTCACAAGTCTCTCACTGCCTTCTTAACTACAATCGTTCGCAGCCTTCTTCACTACACTCTCTCTCAACCTTCTTCGCTACAGTCCAATCTCAGCCATCTTCACTACAGACATTAAGAGCCGTTACAGTACTGTCTCTCACAGCCTTCTTCACTACAGTCACTTCCAACCTTCACAACAGTTACTCTCAGCCTTCTTCAATAAAGTCTCTCGCAGCCTTCATCACTACAGTCACTTCCAGTTATCTTCATTACAGTTACTCCTCAGCCATCTTCACTACATTCTGTCTTCAGATTTCTTCACTAGTCACTCGCAGCCTTCTTTACTACAATCTCTCGAAGCCTTCTTCACTACCATATCTCGCAGCCTTCTTTACTACAGTCACAACCAGCCTTCTTCCAACAGTTACTCTCAGCGTTCTTCACTACAGTCACTATCAACCTTCTTCACTAGTCTCTCACTTCCTTCTTCACTACAATCTTTCGCAACCTTCTTCACTACAGTTACTCGCAGCCTTCTTTACAACAGTCACTATCAGCTTTCTTCAATACAAGTCACTCTCAACCTTCTCAACAACAGTCTCTTGCAGCCTTCTTCATTACAGTCACTTTCAACCTTCTTCACTACAATCACTTCCAGCCTTCTCACTACAGTCTCTCGCCAGCCTTCTTCAATACAGTCATTCTCAGCCTTCTTCACTACAGTCCTCTCGCAGCCTTCTGCACTACAGTCACTCTCAGCCTTCTTCACTACAATCTCTCGCAGCCTTCTTCACTACAGTCTCTTTCAGGCCTTCTTCACTACAGTCTTTCGCAACCTTCGTCACTACATTCTCTCAAAGCCTTTTTTACTACAGTATTTTTCAGCCTTCTTCACTACAGTCACTTTTAAGCCATCTTCACTACAGACACTCGCATCCTTCTACACAACAGTCTCTCGCAGCCTTTTTTCATTACAGTCATTCGCAGCCTTCTTCACAACAGTCACTCGCAGCTTTCTTCAATATAGTCACTCTCAGCCTTCTTTACTACAGTCTCTCGAAGCCATTTTCACTACAGACATTCAGAGCTTTTACAGTACTGTCTCTCACAGCCTTCTTCACTACAGTTACTCTCATCCTTCTTCACTATAGTCTCTCGCAAGCCTTCATCACTACAATCAATCTGAGCTTCTTCACTAGTCTCTCAAGCTAACTTCACTACCATCTCTAGCAGTCTTCTTCACTATAGTCTCTTGTAGCCTTCTTCAATACAGTCACTTCTCAGCCTTCTTCACTATAATCTCTCGCAGCCTTCTTCATTATAGTCACTCTCAAACTTCTTCACTACCATCTCTCGCAGCCTTCTTCACTACAGTCACTCTCAGCCGTCTTCACTACAGTCTCTCACAGCAATTTTCAAAATAGTCTCTCACAGCCTTCTTCACTACCAACTCTCGCAGCCTTCTTCACTACAGTCTCTTGCAGCCTTCTTCAATACAGTCATTCTCAGCCTTCTTCACTACAGACTCTCGCAGCCTTCTTCACTACAGTCACTCTCAGCCTTCTTCAATACAATCTCTCGCAGTCTTCTTCACTACAGTCTCTTTCAGCCTTCTTCACTACAGTCTTTCACAACCTTCTTCACTACATTCTCTCACAGCCTTTTTTACTACAGTATTTTTCAGCCTTCTTCACTACAGTCACTTTAAGCCATCTTCACTACAGACACTCGCATCCTTCTACACAACAGTCTCTCGCAGCCTTCTTCACTACATTCTCTCACAGCCTTCTTCACTACAGTCACTCGTATCCTTCGTCAGAACAGTTTTCTCGCGGTCTTTTTCACTACAGTCACTCACAGCCTTCATCAATACAGTCACCCTCAGCATTCTCCACTACAGTCACTCGCAGCCTTCTTCACTACTGTCTCTCACAGCCTTCGTCAATACAGTTACTCTCGCAGTCTTCCTCAACTACAGTCTCTCGCAGCCTTCTTCACCACAGTCTCGAGCAACCTCCTTAAGTACAGTCTCTCTCAACCTTCTTCGCTATAGTCACTTTCAGCCATCTTCACTACAGACATTCGCAGCCTTTATCATTACATTCTCTCGCAGCCTTCTTCACTACAGTAATCTCGCAGCCTTCGTCACTACAGTCAAAGCCGTCTTCCTACAGTCACTCTCAGCCTACTTTACTACAACTACAGTCTTTCGCATCGTTCTTCACTACTATTTCTCGCAACCTTCTTCTCTACCCGTCTCTCGCTGCCTTCTTCACTACAGTCAAAACCAGCCTTCTTCACCTCAGTTACTCTCAGCATTCTTCACTAGTCTCTCACTGCCTTCTTCACTACAATCGTTCGCAGCCTGCTTCACTACAGTCCCTCGCAGCCTTCTTCACTACAGTCGCTCTCAGCCTTCTTCCCTACCATCCTCTCGCAGCCTTCTTCACTACAATTACTTGCAACCTTCTTCACTACAGTCACTCTCAATCATTTTTACTACAGTCACCTAGCAGCCTTCTTCACTACCATCGCTTGCAGCCTTCTTCACCAAAGTCACTCTGAGCCTTCTTTTCTACCATCTCTCGCAGCCTTCTTCACTACAGTCACTCTCAGCCTTCTTTACTACAAGTCTCTCTGACAGCCTTCTTCACTACAGTCCACTGTCAGCCTTCTTCACTACAGTCACTCTCAGCCTTCGTCACTACCATCTTTCGATGCCTACTTCACTACAGTTACTCTCAGCTTTCTTCACAACAGTCACACGCAGGCTTCTTCAAAACAAGCACTCTCAGCCTTCTTCACTACAGTCACTCGCAGCCTTCTTCACTACAGTCCCTCGCGGCCTTCTTCTATACAGTTACTCTCAGCCTTCTTCACTAACAGTCACTCTCAGCCTTCTTCACTACATATTTTCGCAGCCTTCTTCACTACAGTCTCTCGCAGCCTTCTTCACTTCACTCTCTCTCAACCTTCTTCGCTACAGTCACTCTCAGCCATCTTCACTACAGACATTCAGAGCCGTTACAGTTCTGTCTCTCGCAGCCTTCTTCACTACAGTCACTTCCAACCTTCTTCATAACAGTTACTCTCAGCCTTCTTCACTAAAGTCTCTCGCAGCCTTCATCACTACAGTCACTTCCAGCCATCTTCATTACAGTTACTCTCAGCCATCTTCACTACAGTCTGTCTCAAATTTCTTCACTAGTCACTCGCAGCCTTCTTTACTACAGTCTCTCGAAGCCTTCTTCACTACCATCTCTCGCAGCCTTCTTTACTACAGTCACAACCAGCCTTCTTCACAACAGTTACTCTCAGCGTTCTTCACTACAGTCACTATCAACCTTCTTCACTAGTCTCTCACTTCCTTCTTCACTACAATCTTTCGCAACCTTCTTCACTACAGTTACTCGCAGCCTTCTTTACAACAGTCACTCGCAGCCTTCATTACAACAGTCACTAGCAGCTTTCTTCAATACAGTCACTCTCAACCTTCTCAACAACAGTCTTGCAGCCTTCTTCATTACAGTCACTTTCAACCTTCTTTACTACAATCACTTCCAGCCTTCTTCACTACAGTCTCTCGCAGCCTTCTTCAATACAGTCACTCTCAGCCTTCTTCACTACAGTCTCTCGCAGCCTTCTGCACTACAGTCACTTTCAGCCTTCTTCACTACAATCTCTCGCAGCCTTCTTCACTACAGTCTCTTTCAGCCTTCTTCACTACAGTCTTTCGCAACCTTCGTCACTACATTCTCTCAAAGCCTTTTTTACTACAGTATTTTTCAGCCTTCTTCACTACAGTCACTTTAAGCCATCTTCACTACAGACACTCGCATCCTTCTACACAACAGTCTCTCGCAGCCTTTTTCACTACAGTCATTCGCAGCCTTCTTCACAACAGTCACTCGCAGCTTTCTTCAATACAGTCACTCTCAGCTTCTTCACTATAATCTCTCGCAGCCTTCTTCATTATAGTCACTCTCAAACTTCTTCACTACCATCTCTCGCAGCCTTCTTCACTACAGTCACTCTCAGCCGTCTTCACTACAGTCTCTCACAGCAATTTTCAAAATAGTCTCTCACAGCCTTCTTCACTACCAACTCTGGCAGCCTTCTTCAGTACAGTCTCTAGCAGCCTTCTTCACTACAGTCACTCTCAGCCTTCTTCAATACAATCTCTCGCAGTCTTCTTCACTACAGTCTCTTTCAGCCTTCTTCACTACAGTCTTTCGCAACCTTCTTCACTACATTCTCTCACAGCCTTTTTTACTACAGTATTTTTCAGCCTTCTTCACTACAGTCACTTAAGCATTTCACTACAGACACGTTCACCTTTTAAGTCATCTTCACTACATTCTCTCACAGCCTTCTTCACTACAGTCACTCGTATCCTTCGTCAGAACAGTTTCTCGCGGTCTTTTTCACTCCAGTCACTCACAGCCTTCATCAATACAGTCACCCTCAGCATTCTCCACTACAGTCACTCGCAGCCTTCTTCACTACTGTCTCTCACAGCCTTCGTCAATACAGTTACTCTCGCAGTCTTCTTCACTACAGTCTCTCGCAGCCTTCTTCACCACAGTCTCGAGCAACCTCCTTAAGTACAGTCTCTCTCAACCTTCTTCGCTATAGTCACTTTCAGCCATCTTCACTACAGACATTCGCAGCCTTTATCATTACATTCTCTCGCAGCCTTCTTCACTACAGTATCTCGCAGCCTTCGTCACTACAGTCAAAGCCGTCTTCCCTACAGTCACTCTCAGCCTACTTTACTACAACTATAGTCTTTCGCATCGTTCTTCACTACTATTTCTCGCAACCTTCTTCTCTACCGTCTCTCGCTGCCTTCTTCACTACAGTCAAAACCAGCCTTCTTCACCTCAGTTACTCTCAGCATTCTTCACTAGTCTCTCACTGCCTTCTTCACTACAATCGTTCGCAGCCTGCTTCACTACAGTCCCTCGCAGCCTTCTTCACTACAGTCGCTCTCAGCCTTCTTCCCTACCATCTCTCGCAGCCTTCTTCACTACAATTACTTGCAACCTTCTTCACTACAGTCACTCTCAATCCTTTTTACTACAGTCACTAGCAGCCTTCTTCACTACCATCGCTTGCAGCCTTCTTCACCAAAGTCACTCTGAGCCTTCTTTTCTACCATCTCTCGCAGCCTTCTTCACTACAGTCACTCTCAGCCTTCTTTACTACAGTCTCTGACAGCCTTCTTCCCTACAGTCACTGTCAGCCTTCTTCACTACAGTCACTCTCAGCCTTCGTCACTACCATCTTTCGATGCCTACTTCACTACAGTTACTCTCAGCTTTCTTCACAACAGTCACACGCAGGCTTCTTCAAAACAAGCACTCTCAGCCTTCTTCACTACAGTCACTCGCAGCCTTCTTCACTACAGTCCCTCGCGGCCTTCTTCTATACAGTTACTCTCAGCCTTCTTCACTAACAGTCACTCTCAGCCTTCTTCACTACATATTTTCGCTGCCTTCTTCACTACAGTCTCTCGCAGCCTTCTTCACTTCACTCTCTCTCAACCTTCTTCGCTACAGTCACTCTCAGCCATCTTCACTACAGACATTCAGAGCCGTTACAGTTCTGTCTCTCGCAGCCTTCTTCACTACAGTCACTTCCAACCTTCTTCATAACAGTTACTCTCAGCCTTCTTCACTAAAGTCTCTCGCAGCCTTCATCAATACAGTCACTTCCAGCCATCTTCATTACAGTTACTCTCAGCCATCTTCACTACAGTCTGTCTCAAATTTCTTCACTAGTCACTCGCAGCCTTCTTTACTACAGTCTCTCGAAGCCTTCTTCACTACCATCTCTCGCAGCCTTCTTTACTACAGTCACAACCAGCCTTCTTCACAACAGTTACTCTCAGCGTTCTTCACTACAGTCACTATCAACCTTCTTCACTAGTCTCTCACTTCCTTCTTCACTACAATCTTTCGCAACCTTCTTCACTACAGTTACTCGCAGCCTTCTTTACAACAGTCACTCGCAGCCTTCATTACAACAGTCACTAGCAGCTTTCTTCAATACAGTCACTCTCAACCTTCTCAACAACAGTCTCTTGCAGCCTTCTTCATTACAGTCACTTTCAACCTTCTTCACTACAATCACTTCCAGCCTTCTTCACTACAGTCTCTCGCAGCCTTCTTCAATACAGTCACTCTCAGCCTTCTTCACTACAGTCTCTCGCAGCCTTCTGCACTACAGTCACTCTCAGCCTTCTTCACTACAATCTCTCGCAGCCTTCTTCACTACAGTCTCTTTCAGCCTTCTTGACTACAGTCTTTCGCAACCTTCGTCACTACATTCTCTCAAAGCCTTTTTTACTACAGTATTTTCAGCCTTCTTCACTACAGTCACTTTAAGCCATCTTCACTACAGACACTCGCATCCTTCTACACAACAGTCTCTCGCAGCCTTTTTCACTACAGTCATTCGCAGCCTTCTTCACAACAGTCACTCGCAGCTTTCTTCAATACAGTCACTCTCAGCCTTCTTTACTACAGTCTCTCGAAGCCATTTTCACTACAGACTTTCAGAGCTTTTACAGTACTGTCTCTCACAGCCTTCTTCACTACAGTTACTCTCATCCTTCTTCACTATAGTCTCTCTCAGCCTTCATCACTACAATCAATCTGAGCTTCTTCACTAGTCTCTCAAGCTAACTTCACTACCATCTCTAGCAGCCTTCTTCACTATAGTCTCTTGTAGCCTTCTTCAATACAGTCACTCTCAGCCTTCTTCACTATAATCTCTCGCAGCCTTCTTCATTATAGTCACTCTCAAACTTCTTCACTACCATCTCTCGCAGCCTTCTTCACTACAGTCACTCTCAGCCGTCTTCACTACAGTCTCTCACAGCAATTTTCAAAACAGTCTCTCACAGCCTTCTTCACTACCAACTCTCGCAGCCTTCTTCACTACAGTCTCTTGCAGCCTTCTTCAATACAGTCACTCTCAGCTTTCTTCACTACAGTCTCTCGCAGCCTTCTTCACTACAGTCACTCTCAGCCTTCTTCAATACAATCTCTCGCAGTCTTCTTCACTACAGTCTCTTTCAGCCTTCTTCACTACAGTCTTTCGCAACCTTCTTCACTACATTCTCTCACAGCCTTTTTAACTACAGTATTTTTCAGCCTTCTTCACTACAGTCACTTTAAGCCATCTTCACTACAGACACTCGCATCCTTCTACACAACAGTCTCTCGCAGCCTTCTTCACTACATTCTCTCACAGCCTTCTTCACTACAGTCACTCGTATCCTTCGTCAGAACAGTTTCTCGCGTTCTTTTTCACTACAGTCACTCACATCCTTCATCAATACAGTCACCCTCAGCATTCTCCACTACAGTCACTCGCAGCCTTCTTCACTACTGTCTCTCACAGCCTTCGTCAATACAGTTACTCTCGCAGTCTTCTTCACTACAGTCTCTCGCAGCCTTCTTCACTACAGTCTCGAGCAACCTCCTTAAGTACAGTCTCTCTCAACCTTCTTCGCTATAGTCACTTTCAGCCATCTTCACTACAGACATTCGCAGCCTTTATCATTACATTCTCTCGCAGCCTTCTTCACTACAGTATCTCGCAGCCTTCGTCACTACAGTCAAAGCCGTCTTCCCTACAGTCACTCTCAGCCTACTTTACTACAACTACAGTCTTTCGCATCGTTCTTCACTACTATTTCTCGCAACCTTCTTCTCTACCGTCTCTCGCTGCCTTCTTCACTACAGTCAAAACCAGCCTTCTTCACCTCAGTTACTCTCAGCATTCTTCACTAGTCTCTCACTGCCTTCTTCACTACAATCGTTCGCAGCCTGCTTCACTACAGTCCCTCGCAGCCTTCTTCACTACAGTCGCTCTCAGCCTTCTTCCCTACCATCTCTCGCAGCCTTCTTCACTACAGTCACTTCAATCATTTTTACTACAGTCACTAGCAGCCTTCTTCACAACCATCGCTTGCAGCCTTCTTCACCAAAGTAACTCTGAGCCTTCTTTTCTACCATCTCTCGCAGCCTTCTTCACTACAGTCACTCTCAGCCTTCTTACTACAGTCTCTGACAGCCTTCTTCACTACAGTCACTGTCAGCCTTCTTCACTACAGTCACTCTCAGCCTTCGTCACTACCATCTTTCGATGCCTACTTCACTACAGTTACTCTCAGCTTTCTTCACAACAGTCACACGCAGGCTTCTTCAAAGAAGCACTCTCAGCCTTCTTCACTACAGTCACTCGCAGCCTTCTTCACTACAGTCCCTCGCGGCCTTCTTCTATACAGTTACTCTCAGCCTTCTTCACTAACAGTCACTCTCAGCCTTCTTCACTACATATTTTCGCAGCCTTCTTCACTACAGTCTCTCGCAGCCTTCTTCACTTCACTCTCTCTCAACCTTCTTCGCTACAGTCACTCTCAGCCATCTTCACTACAGACATTCAGAGCCGTTACAGTTCTGTCTCTCGCAGCCTTCTTCACTACAGTCACTTCCAACCTTCTTCACAACAGTTACTCTCAGCCTTCTTCACTAAAGTCTCTCGCAGCCTTCATCACTACAGTCACTTCCAGCCATCTTCATTACAGTTACTCTCAGCCATCTTCACTACAGTCTGTCTCAAATTTCTTCACTAGTCACTCGCAGCCTTCTTTACTACAGTCTCTCGAAGCCTTCTTCACTACCATCTCTCGCAGCCTTCTTTACTACAGTCACAACCAGCCTTCTTCACAACAGTTACTCTCAGCGTTCTTCACTACAGTCACTCTCAACCTTCTTCACAAGTCTCTCACTTACTTCTTCAGTACAATCTTTCGCAACCTTCTTCACTACAGTCACTCGCAGCCTTCTTTACAACAGTCACTCGCAGCTTTCTTCAATACAGTCACTCTCAACCTTCTCAACAACAGTCTCTTGCAGCCGTCTTCATTACAGTCACTTTCAACCTTCTTCACTACAATCACTTCCAGCCTTCTTCACTACAGTTACTCTAAGCCTTCTTCACTACAGTCTCTCGCAGCCTTCTTCAATACAATCACTCTCAGCCTTCTTCACTACAGTCTCTCGCAGCCTTCTGCACTACAGTCACTCTCAGCCTTCTTCACTACAATCTCTCGCAGCCTTCTTCACTACAGTCACTCTCAGATTTCTTCAATACAATCTTTCGCAGTCTTCTTCACTACAGTCTCTTTCAGCCTTCTTCACTACAGTCTTTCGCAACCTTCGTCACTACATTCTCTCAAAGCCTTTTTTACTACAGTATTTTTCAGCCTTCTTCACTACAGTCACTTTAAGCCATCTTCACTACAGACACTCGCATCTTCACAACAGTCTCTCGCAGCCTTCTTCACTACAATCTCTCGCAGCCTACTTCACTACAGTCACTCTCAGCCTTCTTCAATACAATCTCTCGCAGCCTTCATCACTACAATCACTCTGAGCTTCTTCACGAATCTCTCAAGCTAACTTCACTACCATCTCTAGCAGCCTTCTTCACTATAGTCTCTTGCAGCCTTCTTCAATACGGTCACTCTCAGCCTTCTTCACTACAATCTCTCGCAGCCTTCTTCATTATAGTCAATGTCAAACTTCTTCACTACCATCTCTCGCAGTCTTCTTCACTACAGTCACTCTCAGCCGTCTTCACTACAGTCTCTCACAGCATTTATCAAAATAGTCTCTCACAGCCTTCTTCACTACCAACTCTCGCAGCCTTCTTCACTACAGTCTCTTGCAGCCCTCTTCAATACAGTCACTGTCAGCCTTCTTCACTACAGACACTCGCCGCATCCTTCTACACAACAGTCTCTCGCAGCCTTCTTCACTACATTCTCTCACAGCCTTCTTCACTACAGTCACTCGCATCCTTCGTCAGAACAGTTTCTCACGGTCTTTTTCACTACAGTCACTCACAGCCTTCATCAATACAGTCACCCTCAGCATTCTCCACTACAGTCACTCGCAGCCTTCTTCACTACTGTCTCTCACAGCCTTCGTCAATACAGTTACTCTCAGCCTTCTTCACTACAGTCACTCACAGCCTTCTTCACTACATACTCTCGCAGTCTTTTTCACTGCAGTCTCTCGCAGCCTTCTTCACCACAGTCTCGAGCAACCTCCTTCAATACAGTCTCTCTCAACCTTTTTCGCTATAGTCACTTACAGCCATCTTCACTACAGACATTCGCAGCCTTTACACTACTGTCTCTCACAGCCTTCTTCACTACAGTCACTTCCAGCCTTCTTCACTACAGTTACTCTCATCCTTCTTCACTATAGTCTCTCGCAGCATTCTTCACTACAGTGACCCACAGCCTTCTTCAATACATTCATTCTCATCCTTCTTCACTACAGTTACTTCCAGCCATTTTCATAACAGTCACTCTCAGCCTTCTTCACTACAGTTTTTCGCAGCCTTTATCATTACATTCTCTCGCAGCCTTCTTCACTACAGTATCTCGCAGCCTTCGTCACTACAGTTAAAGCCTTCTTCACCTCAGTTACTCTCAGCCTTCTTCACTACAGTCAATTCTTCACAAGTCTCTCAGTTCCTTCTTAACTACAATCGTTCGCAGCCTTCTTCACTACACTCTCTCTCAACCTTCTTCGCTACAGTCACTCTCAGCCATCTTCACTACAGACATTAAGAGCCGTTACAGTACTGTCTCTCACAGCCTTCTTCACTACAGTCACTTCCAACCTTCACAACAGTTACTCTCAGCCTTCTTCAATAAAGTCTCTCGCAGCCTTCATCACTACAGTCACTTCCAGTTATCTTCATTACAGTTACTCTCAGCCATCTTCACTACATTCTGTCTTCAGATTTCTTCACTAGTCACTCGCAGCCTTCTTTACTACAATCTCTCGAAGCCTTCTTCACTACCATATCTCGCAGCCTTCTTTACTACAGTCACAACCAGCCTTCTTCACAACAGTTACTCTCAGCGTTCTTCACTACAGTCACTATCAACCTTCTTCACTAGTCTCTCACTTCCTTCTTCACTACAATCTTTCGCAACCTTCTTCACTACAGTTACTCGCAGCCTTCTTTACAACAGTCACTATCAGCTTTCTTCAATACAGTCACTCTCAACCTTCTCAACAACAGTCTCTTGCAGCCTTCTTCATTACAGTCACTTTCAACCTTCTTCACTACAATCACTTCCAGCCTTCTTCACTACAGTCTCTCGCAGCCTTCTTCAATACAGTCATTCTCAGCCTTCTTCACTACAGTCTCTCGCAGCCTTCTGCACTACAGTCACTATCAGCCTTCTTCACTACAATCTCTCGCAGCCTTCTTCACTACAGTCTATTTCAGCCTTCTTCACTACAGTCTTTCGCAACCTTCGTCACTACATTCTCTCAAAGCCTTTTTTACTACAGTATTTTTCAGCCTTCTTCACTACAGTCACTTTAAGCCATCTTCACTACAGACACTCGCATCCTTCTACACAACAGTCTCTCGCAGCCTTTTTCATTACAGTCATTCGCAGCCTTCTTCACAACAGTCACTTGCAGCTTTCTTCAATATAGTCACTCTCAGCCTTCTTTACTACAGTCTCTCGAAGCCATTTTCACTACAGACATTCAGAGCTTTTACAGTACTGTCTCTCACAGCCTTCTTCACTACAGTTACTCTCATCCTTCTTCACTATAGTCTCTCGCAGCCTTCATCACTACAATCAATCTGAGCTTCTTCACTAGTCTCTCAAGCTAACTTCACTACCATCTCTAGCAGCCTTCTTCACTATAGTCTCTTGTAGCCTTCTTCAATACAGTCACTCTCAGCCTTCTTCACTATAATCTCTCGCAGCCTTCTTCATTATAGTCACTCTCAAACTTCTTCACTACCATCTCTCGCAGCCTTCTTCACTACAGTCACTCTCAGCCGTCTTCACTACAGTCTCTCACAGCAATTTTCAAAATAGTCTCTCACAGCCTTCTTCAGTACCAACTCTCGCAGCCTTCTTCACTACAGTCTCTTGCAGCCTTCTTCAATACAGTCATTCTCAGCCTTCTTCACTACAGACTCTCGCAGCCTTCTTCACTACAGTCACTCTCAGCCTTCTTCAATACAATCTCTCGCAGTCTTCTTCACTACAGTCTCTTTCAGCCTTCTTCACTACAGTCTTTCGCAACCTTCTTCACTACATTCTCTCACAGCCTTTTTTACTACAGTATTTTTCAGCCTTCTTCACTACAGTCACTTTAAGCCATCTTCACTACAGACACTCGCATCCTTCTACACAACAGTCTCTCGCAGCCTTCTTCACTACATTCTCTCACAGCCTTCTTCACTACAGTCACTCGTATCCTTCGTCAGAACAGTTTCTCGCGGTCTTTTTCACTACAGTCACTCACAGCCTTCATCAATACAGTCACCCTCAGCATTCTCCACTACAGTCACTCGCAGCCTTCTTCACTACTGTCTCTCACAGCCTTCGTCAATACAGTTACTCTCGCAGTCTTCTTCACTACAGTCTCTCGTAGCCTTCTTCACCACAGTCTCGAGCAACCTCCTTAAGTACAGTCTCTCTCAACCTTCTTCGCTATAGTCACTTTCAGCCATCTTCACTACAGACATTCGCAGCCTTTATCATTACATTCTCTCGCAGCCTTCTTCACTACAGTATCTCGCAGCCTTCGTCATTACAGTCAAAGCCGTCTTCCCTACAGTCACTCTCAGCCTTCTTTACTACAACTACAGTCTTTCGCATCGTTCTTCACTACTATTTCTCGCAACCTTCTTCTCTACCGTCTCTCGCTGCCTTCTTCACTACAGTCAAAACCAGCCTTCTTCACCTCAGTTACTCTCAGCATTCTTCACTAGTCTCTCACTGCCTTCTTCACTACAATCGTTCGCAGCCTGCTTCACTACAGTCCCTCGCAGCCTTCTTCACTACAGTCGCTCTCAGCCTTCTTCCCTACCATCTCTCGCAGCCTTCTTCACTACAATTACTTGCAACCTTCTTCACTACAGTCACTCTCAATCCTTTTTACTACAGTCACTAGCAGCCTTCTTCACTACCATCGCTTGCAGCCTTCTTCACCAAAGTCACTCTGAGCCTTCTTTTCTACCATCTCTCGCAGCCTTCTTCACTACAGTCACTCTCAGCCTTCTTTACTACAGTCTCTGACAGCCTTCTTCCCTACAGTCACTGTCAGCCTTCTTCACTACAGTCACTCTCAGCTTTCGTCACTACCATCTTTCGATGCCTACTTCACTACAGTTACTCTCAGCTTTCTTCACAACAGTCACACGCAGGCTTCTTCAAAACAAGCACTCTCAGCCTTCTTCACTACAGTCACTCGCAGCCTTCTTCACTACAGTCCCTCGCGGCCTTCTTCTATACAGTTACTCTCAGCCTTCTTCACTAACAGTCACTCTCAGCCTTCTTCACTACATATTTTCGCAGCCTTCTTCACTACAGTCTCTCGCAGCCTTCTTCACTTCACTCTCTCTCAACCTTCTTCGCTACAGTCACTCTCAGCCATCTTCACTACAGACATTCAGAGCCGTTACAGTTCTGTCTCTCGCAGCCTTCTTCACTACAGTCACTTCCAACCTTCTTATAACAGTTACTCTCAGCCTTCTTCACCAAAGTCTCTCGCAGCCTTCATCAATACAGTCACTTCCAGCCATCTTCATTACAGTTACTCTCAGCCATCTTCACTACAGTCTGTCTCAAATTTCTTCACTAGTCACTCGCAGCCTTCTTTACTACGGTCTCTCGAAGCCTTCTTCACTACCATCTCTCGCAGCCTTCTTTACTACAGTCACAACCAGCCTTCTTCACAACAGTTACTCTCAGCGTTCTTCACTACAGTCACTATCAACCTTCTTCACTAGTCTCTCACTTCCTTCTTCACTACAATCTTTCGCAACCTTCTTCACTACAGTTACTCGCAGCCTTCTTTACAACAGTCACTCGCAGCCTTCATTACAACAGTCACTAGCAGCTTTCTTCAATACAGTCACTCTCAACCTTCTCAACAACAGTCTCTTGCAGCCTTCTTCATTACAGTCACTTTCAACCTTCTTTACTACAATCACTTCCAGCCTTCTTCACTACAGTCTCTCGCAGCCTTCTTCAATACAGTCACTCTCAGCCTTCTTCACTACAGTCTCTCGCAGCCTTCTGCACTACAGTCACTCTCAGCCTTCTTCACTACAATCTCTCGCAGCCTTCTTCACTACAGTCTCTTTCAGCCTTCTTCACTACAGTCTTTCGCAACCTTCGTCACTACATTCTCTCAAAGCCTTTTTTACTACAGTATTTTTCAGCCTTCTTCACTACAGTCACTTTAAGCCATCTTCACTACAGACACTCGCATCCTTCTACACAACAGTCTCTCGCAGCCTTTTTCACTGCAGTCATTCGCAGCCTTCTTCACAACAGTCACTCGCAGCTTTCTTCAATACAGTCACTCTCAGCCTTCTTTACTACAGTCTCTCGAAGCCATTTTCACTACAGACTTTCAGAGCTTTTACAGTACTGTCTCTCACAGCCTTCTTCACTACAGTTACTCTCATCCTTCTTCACTATAGTCTCTCTCAGCCTTCATCACTACAATCAATCTGAGCTTCTTCACTAGTCTCTCAAGCTAACTTCACTACCATCTCTAGCAGCCTTCTTCACTATAGTCTCTTGTAGCCTTCTTCAATACAGTCACTCTCAGCCTTCTTCCTATAATCTCTCGCAGCCTTCTTCATTATAGTCACTCTCAAACTTCTTCACTACCATCTCTCGCAGCCTTCTTCACTACAGTCACTCTCAGCCGTCTTCACTACAGTCTCTCACAGCAATTTTCAAAACAGTCTCTCACAGCCTTCTTCACTACCAACTCTCGCAGCCTTCTTCACTACAGTCTCTTGCAGCCTTCTTCAATACAGTCACTCTCAGCTTTCTTCACTACAGTCTCTCGCAGCCTTCTTCACTACAGTCACTCTCAGCCTTCTTCAATACAATCTCTCGCAGTCTTCTTCACTACAGTCTCTTTCAGCCTCTTCACTACAGTCTTTCGCAACCTTCTTCACTACATTCTCTCACAGCCTTTTTAACTACAGTATTTTTCAGCCTTCTTCACTACAGTCACTTTAAGCCATCTTCACTACAGACACTCGCATCCTTCTACACAACAGTCTCTCGCAGCCTTCTTCACTACATTCTCTCACAGCCTTCTTCACTACAGTCACTCGTATCCTTCGTCAGAACAGTTTCTCGCGGTCTTTTTCACTACAGTCACTCACAGCCTTCATCAATACAGTCACCCTCAGCATTCTCCACTACAGTCACTCGCAGCCTTCTTCACTACTGTCTCTCACAGCCTTCGTCAATACAGTTACTCTCGCAGTCTTCTTCACTACAGTCTCTCGCAGCCTTCTTCACTACAGTATCTCGCAGCCTTCGTCACTACAGTCAAAGCCGTCTTCCCTACAGTCACTCTCAGCCTACTTTACTACAACTACAGTCTTTCGCATCGTTCTTCACTACTATTTCTCGCAACCTTCTTCTCTACCGTCTCTCGCTGCCTTCTTCACTACAGTCAAAACCAGCCTTCTTCACCTCAGTTACTCTGAGCATTATTCACTAGTCTCTCACTGCCTTCTTCACTACAATCGTTCGCAGCCTGCTTCACTACAGTCCCTCGCAGCCTTCTTCACTACAGTCGCTCTCAGCCTTCTTCCCTACCATCTCTCGCAGCCTTCTTCACTACAATTACTTGCAACCTTCTTCACTACAGTCACTTTCAATCATTTTTACTACAGTCACTAGCAGCCTTCTTCACAACCATCGCTTGCAGCCTTCTTCACCAAAGTAACTCTGAGCCTTCTTTTCTACCATCTCTCGCAGCCTTCTTCACTACAGTCACTCTCAGCCTTCTTTACTACAGTCTCTGACAGCCTTCTTCACTACAGTCACTGTCAGCCTTCTTCACTACAGTCACTCTCAGCCTTCGTCACTACCATCTTTCGATGCCTACTTCACTACAGTTACTCTCAGCTTTCTTCACAACAGTCACACGCAGGCTTCTTCAAAAGAAGCACTCTCAGCCTTCTTCACTACAGTCACTCGCAGCCTTCTTCACTACAGTCCCTCGCGGCCTTCTTCTATACAGTTACTCTCAGCCTTCTTCACTAACAGTCACTCTCAGCCTTCTTCACTACATTTTCGCAGCCTTCTTCACTACAGTCTCTCGCAGCCTTCTTCACTTCACTCTCTCTCAACCTTCTTCGCTACAGTCACTCTCAGCCATCTTCACTACAGACATTCAGAGCCGTTACAGTTCTGTCTCTCGCAGCCTTCTTCACTACAGTCACTTCCAACCTTCTTCACAACAGTTACTCTCAGCCTTCTTCACTAAAGTCTCTCGCAGCCTTCATCACTACAGTCACTTCCAGCCATCTTCATTACAGTT
>NC_091178.1:33781251-33837710 GCF_040958095.1 Procambarus clarkii | reverse complement strand
TCACTAACAGTCACTCTCAGCCTTCTTCACTACATATTTTCGCAGCCTTCTTCACTACAGTCTCTCGCAGCCTTCTTCACTTCACTCTCTCTCAACCTTCTTCGCTACAGTCACTCTCAGCCATCTTCACTACAGACATTCAGAGCCGTTACAGTTCTGTCTCTCGCAGCCTTCTTCACTACAGTCACTTCCAACCTTCTTCACAACAGTTACTCTCAGCCTTCTTCACTAAAGTCTCTCGCAGCCTTCATCACTACAGTCACTTCCAGCCATCTTCATTACAGTTACTCTCAGCCATCTTCACTACAGTCTGTCTCAAATTTCTTCACTAGTCACTCGCAGCCTTCTTTACTACAGTCTCTCGAAGCCTTCTTCACTACCATCTCTCGCAGCCTTCTTTACTACAGTCACAACCAGCCTTCTTCACAACAGTTTCTCTCAGCGTTCTTCACTACAGTCACTCTCAACCTTCTTCACAAGTCTCTCACTTACTTCTTCAGTACAATCTTTCGCAACCTTCTTCACTACAGACACTCGCAGCCTTCTTTACAACAGTCACTCGCAGCTTTCTTCAATACAGTCACTCTCAACCTTCTCAACAACAGTCTCTTGCAGCCGTCTTCATTACAGTCACTTTCAACCTTCTTCACTACAATCACTTCCAGCCTTCTTCACTACAGTTACTCTAAGCCTTCTTCACTACAGTCTCTCGCAGCCTTCTTCAATACAATCACTCTCAGCCTTCTTCACTACAGTCTCTCGCAGCCTTCTGCACTACAGTCACTCTCAGCCTTCCACTACAATCTCTCGCAGCCTTCTTCACTACAGTCACTCTCAGCCTTCTTCAATACAATCTTCGCAGTCTTCTTCACTACAGTCTCTTTCAGCCTTCTTCACTACAGTCTTTCGCAACCTTCGTCACTACATTCTCTCAAAGCCTTTTTACTACAGTATTTTTCAGCCTTCTTCACTACAGTCACTTAAGCCATCTTCACTACAGACACTCGCATCCTTCTTCACAACAGTCTCTCGCAGCCTTCTTCACTACAATCTCTCGCAGCTTCTTCACTACAGTCACTCTCAGCCTTCTTCAATACAATCTCGCAGCCTTCATCACTACAATCACTCTGAGCTTCTTCACGAATCTCTCAAGCTAACTTCACTACCATCTCTAGCAGCCTTCTTCACTATAGTCTCTTGCAGCCTTCTTCAATACGGTCACTCTCAGCCTTCTTCACTACAATCTCTCGCAGCCTTCTTCATTATAGTCACTGTCAAACTTCTTCACTACCATCTCTCGCAGTCTTCTTCACTACAGTCACTCTCAGCCGTCTTCACTACAGTCTCTCACAGCATTTATCAAAATAGTCTCTCACAGCCTTCTTCACTACCAACTCTCGCAGCCTTCTTCACTACAGTCTCATGCAGCCCTCTTCAATACAGTCACTGTCAGCCTTCTTCACTACAGACACTCGCATCCTTCTACAACAGTCTTTCGCAGCCTTCTTCACTACATTCTCTCACAGCCTTCTTCACTACAGTCACTCGCATCCTTCGTCAGAACAGTTTCTCACGGTCTTTTTCACTACAGTCACTCACAGCCTTCATCAATACAGTCACCCTCAGCATTCTCCACTACAGTCACTCGCAGCCTTCTTCACTACTGTCTCTCACAGCCTTCGTCAATACCGTTACTCTCAGCCTTCTTCACTACAGTCACTCACTGCCTTCTTCACTACATACTCTCGCAGTCTTTTTCACTGCAGTCTCTCGCAGCCTTCTTCACCACAGTCTCGAGCAACCTCCTTCAATACAGTCTCTCTCAACCTTTTTCGCTATAGTCACTTACAGCCATCTTCACTACAGACATTCGCAGCCTTTACACTACTGTCTCTCACAGCCTTCTTCACTACAGTCACTTCCAGCCTTCTTCACTACAGTTACTCTCATCCTTCTTCACTATAGTCTCTCGCAGCATTCTTCACTACAGTGACCCACAGCCTTCTTCAATACATTCATTCTCATCCTTCTTCACTACAGTTACTTCCAGCCATTTTCATAACAGTCACTCTCAGCCTTCTTCACTACAGTTTTTCGCAGCCTTTATCATTACATTCTCTCGCAGCCTTCTTCACTACAGTATCTCGCAGCCTTCGTCACTACAGTAAAGCCGTCTTCCCTACAGTCACTCTCAGCCTACTTCACTACAGTCTCTCGCATCGTTCTTCACTACTATTTCTCGCAACCTTCTTCTATACCATCTCTCGCTGCCTTCTTCACAACAGTCAAAACCAGCCTTCTTCACCTCAGTTACTCTCAGCCTTCTTCACTACAGTCAATTCTTCACAAGTCTCTCACTCCTTCTTAACTACAATCGTTCGCAGCCTTCTTCACTACACTCTCTCTCAACCTTCTTCGCTACAGTCAATCTCAGCCATCTTCACTACAGACATTAAGAGCCGTTACAGTACTGTCTCTCACAGCCTTCTTCACTACAGTCACTTCCAACCTTCACAACAGTTACTCTCAGCCTTCTTCAATAAAGTCTCTCGCAGCCTTCATCACTACAGTCACTTCCAGTTATCTTCATTACAGTTACTCTCAGCCATCTTCACTACATTCTGTCTTCAGATTTCTTCACTAGTCACTCGCAGCCTTCTTTACTACAATCTCTCGAAGCCTTCTTCACTACCATATCTCGCAGCCTTCTTTACTACAGTCACAACCAGCCTTCTTCACAACAGTTACTCTCAGCGTTCTTCACTACAGTCACTATCAACCTTCTTCACTAGTCTCTCACTTCCTCTTCACTACAATCTTTCGCAACCTTCTTCACTACAGTTACTCGCAGCTTCTTTACAACAGTCACTATCAGCTTTCTTCAATACAGTCACTCTCAACCTTCTCAACAACAGTCTCTTGCAGCCTTCTTCATTACAGTCACTTTCAACCTTCTTCACTACAATCACTTCCAGCCTTCTTCACTACAGTCTCTCGCAGCCTTCTTCAATACAGTCATTCTCAGCCTTCTTCACTACAGTCTCTCGCAGCCTTCTGCACTACAGTCACTCTCAGCCTTCTTCACTACAATCTCTCGCAGCCTTCTTCACTACAGTCTCTTTCAGCCTTCTTCACTACAGTCTTTCGCAACCTTCGTCACTACATTCTCTCAAAGCCTTTTTTACTACAGTATTTTTCAGCCTTCTTCACTACAGTCACTTTAAGCCATCTTCACTACAGACACTCGCATCCTTCTACACAACAGTCTCTCGCAGCCTTTTTCATTACAGTCATTCGCAGCCTTCTTCACAACAGTCACTCGCAGCTTTCTTCAATATAGTCACTCTCAGCCTTCTTTACTACAGTCTCTCGAAGCCATTTTCACTACAGACATTCAGAGCTTTTACAGTACTGTCTCTCACAGCCTTCTTCACTACAGTTACTCTCATCCTTCTTCACTATAGTCTCTCGCAGCCTTCATCACTACAATCAATCTGAGCTTCTTCACTAGTCTCTCAAGCTAACTTCACTACCATCTCTAGCAGTCTTCTTCACTATAGTCTCTTGTAGCCTTCTTCAATACAGTCACTCTCAGCCTTCTTCACTATAATCTCTCGCAGCCTTCTTCATTATAGTCACTCTCAAACTTCTTCACTACCATCTCTCGCAGCCTTCTTCACTACAGTCACTCTCAGCCGTCTTCACTACAGTCTCTCACAGCAATTTTCAAAATAGTCTCTCACAGCCTTCTTCACTACCAACTCTCGCAGCCTTCTTCACTACAGTCTCTTGCAGCCTTCTTCAATACAGTCATTCTCAGCCTTCTTCACTACAGACTCTCGCAGCCTTCTTCACTACAGTCACTCTCAGCCTTCTTCAATACAATCTCTCGCAGTCTTCTTCACTACAGTCTCTTTCAGCCTTCTTCACTACAGTCTTTCACAACCTTCTTCACTACATTCTCTCACAGCCTTTTTTACTACAGTATTTTTCAGCCTTCTTCACTACAGTCACTTTAAGCCATCTTCACTACAGACACTCGCATCCTTCTACACAACAGTCTCTCGCAGCCTTCTTCACTACATTCTCTCACAGCCTTCTTCACTACAGTCACTCGTATCCTTCGTCAGAACAGTTTCTCGCGGTCTTTTTCACTACAGTCACTCACAGCCTTCATCAATACAGTCACCCTCAGCATTCTCCACTACAGTCACTCGCAGCCTTCTTCACTACTGTCTCTCACAGCCTTCGTCAATACAGTTACTCTCGCAGTCTTCCTCACTACAGTCTCTCGCAGCCTTCTTCACCACAGTCTCGAGCAACCTCCTTAAGTACAGTCTCTCTCAACCTTCTTCGCTATAGTCACTTTCAGCCATCTTCACTACAGACATTCGCAGCCTTTATCATTACATTCTCTCGCAGCCTTCTTCACTACAGTATCTCGCAGCCTTCGTCACTACAGTCAAAGCCGTCTTCCCTACAGTCACTCTCAGCCTACTTTACTACAACTACAGTCTTTCGCATCGTTCTTCACTACTATTTCTCGCAACCTTCTTCTCTACCGTCTCTCGCTGCCTTCTTCACTACAGTCAAAACCAGCCTTCTTCACCTCAGTTACTCTCAGCATTCTTCACTAGTCTCTCACTGCCTTCTTCACTACAATCGTTCGCAGCCTGCTTCACTACAGTCCCTCGCAGCCTTCTTCACTACAGTCGCTCTCAGCCTTCTTCCCTACCATCTCTCGCAGCCTTCTTCACTACAATTACTTGCAACCTTCTTCACTACAGTCACTCTCAATCATTTTTACTACAGTCACTAGCAGCCTTCTTCACTACCATCGCTTGCAGCCTTCTTCACCAAAGTCACTCTGAGCCTTCTTTTCTACCATCTCTCGCAGCCTTCTTCACTACAGTCACTCTCAGCCTTCTTTACTACAGTCTCTGACAGCCTTCTTCACTACAGTCACTGTCAGCCTTCTTCACTACAGTCACTCTCAGCCTTCGTCACTACCATCTTTCGATGCCTACTTCACTACAGTTACTCTCAGCTTTCTTCACAACAGTCACACGCAGGCTTCTTCAAAACAAGCACTCTCAGCCTTCTTCACTACAGTCACTCGCAGCCTTCTTCACTACAGTCCCTCGCGGCCTTCTTCTATACAGTTACTCTCAGCCTTCTTCACTAACAGTCACTCTCAGCCTTCTTCACTACATATTTTCGCAGCCTTCTTCACTACAGTCTCTCGCAGCCTTCTTCACTTCACTCTCTCTCAACCTTCTTCGCTACAGTCACTCTCAGCCATCTTCACTACAGACATTCAGAGCCGTTACAGTTCTGTCTCTCGCAGCCTTCTTCACTACAGTCACTTCCAACCTTCTTCATAACAGTTACTCTCAGCCTTCTTCACTAAAGTCTCTCGCAGCCTTCATCACTACAGTCACTTCCAGCCATCTTCATTACAGTTACTCTCAGCCATCTTCACTACAGTCTGTCTCAAATTTCTTCACTAGTCACTCGCAGCCTTCTTTACTACAGTCTCTCGAAGCCTTCTTCACTACCATCTCTCGCAGCCTTCTTTACTACAGTCACAACCAGCCTTCTTCACAACAGTTACTCTCAGCGTTCTTCACTACAGTCACTATCAACCTTCTTCACTAGTCTCTCACTTCCTTCTTCACTACAATCTTTCGCAACCTTCTTCACTACAGTTACTCGCAGCCTTCTTTACAACAGTCACTCGCAGCCTTCATTACAACAGTCACTAGCAGCTTTCTTCAATACAGTCACTCTCAACCTTCTCAACAACAGTCTTGCAGCCTTCTTCATTACAGTCACTTTCAACCTTCTTTACTACAATCACTTCCAGCCTTCTTCACTACAGTCTCTCGCAGCCTTCTTCAATACAGTCACTCTCAGCCTTCTTCACTACAGTCTCTCGCAGCCTTCTGCACTACAGTCACTTTCAGCCTTCTTCACTACAATCTCTCGCAGCCTTCTTCACTACAGTCTCTTTCAGCCTTCTTCACTACAGTCTTTCGCAACCTTCGTCACTACATTCTCTCAAAGCCTTTTTTACTACAGTATTTTTCAGCCTTCTTCACTACAGTCACTTTAAGCCATCTTCACTACAGACACTCGCATCCTTCTACACAACAGTCTCTCGCAGCCTTTTTCACTACAGTCATTCGCAGCCTTCTTCACAACAGTCACTCGCAGCTTTCTTCAATACAGTCACTCTCAGCTTCTTCACTATAATCTCTCGCAGCCTTCTTCATTATAGTCACTCTCAAACTTCTTCACTACCATCTCTCGCAGCCTTCTTCACTACAGTCACTCTCAGCCGTCTTCACTACAGTCTCTCACAGCAATTTTCAAAATAGTCTCTCACAGCCTTCTTCACTACCAACTCTGGCAGCCTTCTTCAGTACAGTCTCTAGCAGCCTTCTTCACTACAGTCACTCTCAGCCTTCTTCAATACAATCTCTCGCAGTCTTCTTCACTACAGTCTCTTTCAGCCTTCTTCACTACAGTCTTTCGCAACCTTCTTCACTACATTCTCTCACAGCCTTTTTTACTACAGTATTTTTCAGCCTTCTTCACTACAGTCACTTAAGCATTTCACTACAGACACGTTCACCTTTTAAGTCATCTTCACTACATTCTCTCACAGCCTTCTTCACTACAGTCACTCGTATCCTTCGTCAGAACAGTTTCTCGCGGTCTTTTTCACTCCAGTCACTCACAGCCTTCATCAATACAGTCACCCTCAGCATTCTCCACTACAGTCACTCGCAGCCTTCTTCACTACTGTCTCTCACAGCCTTCGTCAATACAGTTACTCTCGCAGTCTTCTTCACTACAGTCTCTCGCAGCCTTCTTCACCACAGTCTCGAGCAACCTCCTTAAGTACAGTCTCTCTCAACCTTCTTCGCTATAGTCACTTTCAGCCATCTTCACTACAGACATTCGCAGCCTTTATCATTACATTCTCTCGCAGCCTTCTTCACTACAGTATCTCGCAGCCTTCGTCACTACAGTCAAAGCCGTCTTCCCTACAGTCACTCTCAGCCTACTTTACTACAACTATAGTCTTTCGCATCGTTCTTCACTACTATTTCTCGCAACCTTCTTCTCTACCGTCTCTCGCTGCCTTCTTCACTACAGTCAAAACCAGCCTTCTTCACCTCAGTTACTCTCAGCATTCTTCACTAGTCTCTCACTGCCTTCTTCACTACAATCGTTCGCAGCCTGCTTCACTACAGTCCCTCGCAGCCTTCTTCACTACAGTCGCTCTCAGCCTTCTTCCCTACCATCTCTCGCAGCCTTCTTCACTACAATTACTTGCAACCTTCTTCACTACAGTCACTCTCAATCCTTTTTACTACAGTCACTAGCAGCCTTCTTCACTACCATCGCTTGCAGCCTTCTTCACCAAAGTCACTCTGAGCCTTCTTTTCTACCATCTCTCGCAGCCTTCTTCACTACAGTCACTCTCAGCCTTCTTTACTACAGTCTCTGACAGCCTTCTTCCCTACAGTCACTGTCAGCCTTCTTCACTACAGTCACTCTCAGCCTTCGTCACTACCATCTTTCGATGCCTACTTCACTACAGTTACTCTCAGCTTTCTTCACAACAGTCACACGCAGGCTTCTTCAAAACAAGCACTCTCAGCCTTCTTCACTACAGTCACTCGCAGCCTTCTTCACTACAGTCCCTCGCGGCCTTCTTCTATACAGTTACTCTCAGCCTTCTTCACTAACAGTCACTCTCAGCCTTCTTCACTACATATTTTCGCTGCCTTCTTCACTACAGTCTCTCGCAGCCTTCTTCACTTCACTCTCTCTCAACCTTCTTCGCTACAGTCACTCTCAGCCATCTTCACTACAGACATTCAGAGCCGTTACAGTTCTGTCTCTCGCAGCCTTCTTCACTACAGTCACTTCCAACCTTCTTCATAACAGTTACTCTCAGCCTTCTTCACTAAAGTCTCTCGCAGCCTTCATCAATACAGTCACTTCCAGCCATCTTCATTACAGTTACTCTCAGCCATCTTCACTACAGTCTGTCTCAAATTTCTTCACTAGTCACTCGCAGCCTTCTTTACTACAGTCTCTCGAAGCCTTCTTCACTACCATCTCTCGCAGCCTTCTTTACTACAGTCACAACCAGCCTTCTTCACAACAGTTACTCTCAGCGTTCTTCACTACAGTCACTATCAACCTTCTTCACTAGTCTCTCACTTCCTTCTTCACTACAATCTTTCGCAACCTTCTTCACTACAGTTACTCGCAGCCTTCTTTACAACAGTCACTCGCAGCCTTCATTACAACAGTCACTAGCAGCTTTCTTCAATACAGTCACTCTCAACCTTCTCAACAACAGTCTCTTGCAGCCTTCTTCATTACAGTCACTTTCAACCTTCTTCACTACAATCACTTCCAGCCTTCTTCACTACAGTCTCTCGCAGCCTTCTTCAATACAGTCACTCTCAGCCTTCTTCACTACAGTCTCTCGCAGCCTTCTGCACTACAGTCACTCTCAGCCTTCTTCACTACAATCTCTCGCAGCCTTCTTCACTACAGTCTCTTTCAGCCTTCTTGACTACAGTCTTTCGCAACCTTCGTCACTACATTCTCTCAAAGCCTTTTTTACTACAGTATTTTCAGCCTTCTTCACTACAGTCACTTTAAGCCATCTTCACTACAGACACTCGCATCCTTCTACACAACAGTCTCTCGCAGCCTTTTTCACTACAGTCATTCGCAGCCTTCTTCACAACAGTCACTCGCAGCTTTCTTCAATACAGTCACTCTCAGCCTTCTTTACTACAGTCTCTCGAAGCCATTTTCACTACAGACTTTCAGAGCTTTTACAGTACTGTCTCTCACAGCCTTCTTCACTACAGTTACTCTCATCCTTCTTCACTATAGTCTCTCTCAGCCTTCATCACTACAATCAATCTGAGCTTCTTCACTAGTCTCTCAAGCTAACTTCACTACCATCTCTAGCAGCCTTCTTCACTATAGTCTCTTGTAGCCTTCTTCAATACAGTCACTCTCAGCCTTCTTCACTATAATCTCTCGCAGCCTTCTTCATTATAGTCACTCTCAAACTTCTTCACTACCATCTCTCGCAGCCTTCTTCACTACAGTCACTCTCAGCCGTCTTCACTACAGTCTCTCACAGCAATTTTCAAAACAGTCTCTCACAGCCTTCTTCACTACCAACTCTCGCAGCCTTCTTCACTACAGTCTCTTGCAGCCTTCTTCAATACAGTCACTCTCAGCTTTCTTCACTACAGTCTCTCGCAGCCTTCTTCACTACAGTCACTCTCAGCCTTCTTCAATACAATCTCTCGCAGTCTTCTTCACTACAGTCTCTTTCAGCCTTCTTCACTACAGTCTTTCGCAACCTTCTTCACTACATTCTCTCACAGCCTTTTTAACTACAGTATTTTTCAGCCTTCTTCACTACAGTCACTTTAAGCCATCTTCACTACAGACACTCGCATCCTTCTACACAACAGTCTCTCGCAGCCTTCTTCACTACATTCTCTCACAGCCTTCTTCACTACAGTCACTCGTATCCTTCGTCAGAACAGTTTCTCGCGTTCTTTTTCACTACAGTCACTCACATCCTTCATCAATACAGTCACCCTCAGCATTCTCCACTACAGTCACTCGCAGCCTTCTTCACTACTGTCTCTCACAGCCTTCGTCAATACAGTTACTCTCGCAGTCTTCTTCACTACAGTCTCTCGCAGCCTTCTTCACTACAGTCTCGAGCAACCTCCTTAAGTACAGTCTCTCTCAACCTTCTTCGCTATAGTCACTTTCAGCCATCTTCACTACAGACATTCGCAGCCTTTATCATTACATTCTCTCGCAGCCTTCTTCACTACAGTATCTCGCAGCCTTCGTCACTACAGTCAAAGCCGTCTTCCCTACAGTCACTCTCAGCCTACTTTACTACAACTACAGTCTTTCGCATCGTTCTTCACTACTATTTCTCGCAACCTTCTTCTCTACCGTCTCTCGCTGCCTTCTTCACTACAGTCAAAACCAGCCTTCTTCACCTCAGTTACTCTCAGCATTCTTCACTAGTCTCTCACTGCCTTCTTCACTACAATCGTTCGCAGCCTGCTTCACTACAGTCCCTCGCAGCCTTCTTCACTACAGTCGCTCTCAGCCTTCTTCCCTACCATCTCTCGCAGCCTTCTTCACTACAGTCACTTCAATCATTTTTACTACAGTCACTAGCAGCCTTCTTCACAACCATCGCTTGCAGCCTTCTTCACCAAAGTAACTCTGAGCCTTCTTTTCTACCATCTCTCGCAGCCTTCTTCACTACAGTCACTCTCAGCCTTCTTACTACAGTCTCTGACAGCCTTCTTCACTACAGTCACTGTCAGCCTTCTTCACTACAGTCACTCTCAGCCTTCGTCACTACCATCTTTCGATGCCTACTTCACTACAGTTACTCTCAGCTTTCTTCACAACAGTCACACGCAGGCTTCTTCAAAGAAGCACTCTCAGCCTTCTTCACTACAGTCACTCGCAGCCTTCTTCACTACAGTCCCTCGCGGCCTTCTTCTATACAGTTACTCTCAGCCTTCTTCACTAACAGTCACTCTCAGCCTTCTTCACTACATATTTTCGCAGCCTTCTTCACTACAGTCTCTCGCAGCCTTCTTCACTTCACTCTCTCTCAACCTTCTTCGCTACAGTCACTCTCAGCCATCTTCACTACAGACATTCAGAGCCGTTACAGTTCTGTCTCTCGCAGCCTTCTTCACTACAGTCACTTCCAACCTTCTTCACAACAGTTACTCTCAGCCTTCTTCACTAAAGTCTCTCGCAGCCTTCATCACTACAGTCACTTCCAGCCATCTTCATTACAGTTACTCTCAGCCATCTTCACTACAGTCTGTCTCAAATTTCTTCACTAGTCACTCGCAGCCTTCTTTACTACAGTCTCTCGAAGCCTTCTTCACTACCATCTCTCGCAGCCTTCTTTACTACAGTCACAACCAGCCTTCTTCACAACAGTTACTCTCAGCGTTCTTCACTACAGTCACTCTCAACCTTCTTCACAAGTCTCTCACTTACTTCTTCAGTACAATCTTTCGCAACCTTCTTCACTACAGTCACTCGCAGCCTTCTTTACAACAGTCACTCGCAGCTTTCTTCAATACAGTCACTCTCAACCTTCTCAACAACAGTCTCTTGCAGCCGTCTTCATTACAGTCACTTTCAACCTTCTTCACTACAATCACTTCCAGCCTTCTTCACTACAGTTACTCTAAGCCTTCTTCACTACAGTCTCTCGCAGCCTTCTTCAATACAATCACTCTCAGCCTTCTTCACTACAGTCTCTCGCAGCCTTCTGCACTACAGTCACTCTCAGCCTTCTTCACTACAATCTCTCGCAGCCTTCTTCACTACAGTCACTCTCAGATTTCTTCAATACAATCTTTCGCAGTCTTCTTCACTACAGTCTCTTTCAGCCTTCTTCACTACAGTCTTTCGCAACCTTCGTCACTACATTCTCTCAAAGCCTTTTTTACTACAGTATTTTTCAGCCTTCTTCACTACAGTCACTTTAAGCCATCTTCACTACAGACACTCGCATCTTCACAACAGTCTCTCGCAGCCTTCTTCACTACAATCTCTCGCAGCCTACTTCACTACAGTCACTCTCAGCCTTCTTCAATACAATCTCTCGCAGCCTTCATCACTACAATCACTCTGAGCTTCTTCACGAATCTCTCAAGCTAACTTCACTACCATCTCTAGCAGCCTTCTTCACTATAGTCTCTTGCAGCCTTCTTCAATACGGTCACTCTCAGCCTTCTTCACTACAATCTCTCGCAGCCTTCTTCATTATAGTCAATGTCAAACTTCTTCACTACCATCTCTCGCAGTCTTCTTCACTACAGTCACTCTCAGCCGTCTTCACTACAGTCTCTCACAGCATTTATCAAAATAGTCTCTCACAGCCTTCTTCACTACCAACTCTCGCAGCCTTCTTCACTACAGTCTCTTGCAGCCCTCTTCAATACAGTCACTGTCAGCCTTCTTCACTACAGACACTCGCCGCATCCTTCTACACAACAGTCTCTCGCAGCCTTCTTCACTACATTCTCTCACAGCCTTCTTCACTACAGTCACTCGCATCCTTCGTCAGAACAGTTTCTCACGGTCTTTTTCACTACAGTCACTCACAGCCTTCATCAATACAGTCACCCTCAGCATTCTCCACTACAGTCACTCGCAGCCTTCTTCACTACTGTCTCTCACAGCCTTCGTCAATACAGTTACTCTCAGCCTTCTTCACTACAGTCACTCACAGCCTTCTTCACTACATACTCTCGCAGTCTTTTTCACTGCAGTCTCTCGCAGCCTTCTTCACCACAGTCTCGAGCAACCTCCTTCAATACAGTCTCTCTCAACCTTTTTCGCTATAGTCACTTACAGCCATCTTCACTACAGACATTCGCAGCCTTTACACTACTGTCTCTCACAGCCTTCTTCACTACAGTCACTTCCAGCCTTCTTCACTACAGTTACTCTCATCCTTCTTCACTATAGTCTCTCGCAGCATTCTTCACTACAGTGACCCACAGCCTTCTTCAATACATTCATTCTCATCCTTCTTCACTACAGTTACTTCCAGCCATTTTCATAACAGTCACTCTCAGCCTTCTTCACTACAGTTTTTCGCAGCCTTTATCATTACATTCTCTCGCAGCCTTCTTCACTACAGTATCTCGCAGCCTTCGTCACTACAGTTAAAGCCTTCTTCACCTCAGTTACTCTCAGCCTTCTTCACTACAGTCAATTCTTCACAAGTCTCTCAGTTCCTTCTTAACTACAATCGTTCGCAGCCTTCTTCACTACACTCTCTCTCAACCTTCTTCGCTACAGTCACTCTCAGCCATCTTCACTACAGACATTAAGAGCCGTTACAGTACTGTCTCTCACAGCCTTCTTCACTACAGTCACTTCCAACCTTCACAACAGTTACTCTCAGCCTTCTTCAATAAAGTCTCTCGCAGCCTTCATCACTACAGTCACTTCCAGTTATCTTCATTACAGTTACTCTCAGCCATCTTCACTACATTCTGTCTTCAGATTTCTTCACTAGTCACTCGCAGCCTTCTTTACTACAATCTCTCGAAGCCTTCTTCACTACCATATCTCGCAGCCTTCTTTACTACAGTCACAACCAGCCTTCTTCACAACAGTTACTCTCAGCGTTCTTCACTACAGTCACTATCAACCTTCTTCACTAGTCTCTCACTTCCTTCTTCACTACAATCTTTCGCAACCTTCTTCACTACAGTTACTCGCAGCCTTCTTTACAACAGTCACTATCAGCTTTCTTCAATACAGTCACTCTCAACCTTCTCAACAACAGTCTCTTGCAGCCTTCTTCATTACAGTCACTTTCAACCTTCTTCACTACAATCACTTCCAGCCTTCTTCACTACAGTCTCTCGCAGCCTTCTTCAATACAGTCATTCTCAGCCTTCTTCACTACAGTCTCTCGCAGCCTTCTGCACTACAGTCACTATCAGCCTTCTTCACTACAATCTCTCGCAGCCTTCTTCACTACAGTCTATTTCAGCCTTCTTCACTACAGTCTTTCGCAACCTTCGTCACTACATTCTCTCAAAGCCTTTTTTACTACAGTATTTTTCAGCCTTCTTCACTACAGTCACTTTAAGCCATCTTCACTACAGACACTCGCATCCTTCTACACAACAGTCTCTCGCAGCCTTTTTCATTACAGTCATTCGCAGCCTTCTTCACAACAGTCACTTGCAGCTTTCTTCAATATAGTCACTCTCAGCCTTCTTTACTACAGTCTCTCGAAGCCATTTTCACTACAGACATTCAGAGCTTTTACAGTACTGTCTCTCACAGCCTTCTTCACTACAGTTACTCTCATCCTTCTTCACTATAGTCTCTCGCAGCCTTCATCACTACAATCAATCTGAGCTTCTTCACTAGTCTCTCAAGCTAACTTCACTACCATCTCTAGCAGCCTTCTTCACTATAGTCTCTTGTAGCCTTCTTCAATACAGTCACTCTCAGCCTTCTTCACTATAATCTCTCGCAGCCTTCTTCATTATAGTCACTCTCAAACTTCTTCACTACCATCTCTCGCAGCCTTCTTCACTACAGTCACTCTCAGCCGTCTTCACTACAGTCTCTCACAGCAATTTTCAAAATAGTCTCTCACAGCCTTCTTCAGTACCAACTCTCGCAGCCTTCTTCACTACAGTCTCTTGCAGCCTTCTTCAATACAGTCATTCTCAGCCTTCTTCACTACAGACTCTCGCAGCCTTCTTCACTACAGTCACTCTCAGCCTTCTTCAATACAATCTCTCGCAGTCTTCTTCACTACAGTCTCTTTCAGCCTTCTTCACTACAGTCTTTCGCAACCTTCTTCACTACATTCTCTCACAGCCTTTTTTACTACAGTATTTTTCAGCCTTCTTCACTACAGTCACTTTAAGCCATCTTCACTACAGACACTCGCATCCTTCTACACAACAGTCTCTCGCAGCCTTCTTCACTACATTCTCTCACAGCCTTCTTCACTACAGTCACTCGTATCCTTCGTCAGAACAGTTTCTCGCGGTCTTTTTCACTACAGTCACTCACAGCCTTCATCAATACAGTCACCCTCAGCATTCTCCACTACAGTCACTCGCAGCCTTCTTCACTACTGTCTCTCACAGCCTTCGTCAATACAGTTACTCTCGCAGTCTTCTTCACTACAGTCTCTCGTAGCCTTCTTCACCACAGTCTCGAGCAACCTCCTTAAGTACAGTCTCTCTCAACCTTCTTCGCTATAGTCACTTTCAGCCATCTTCACTACAGACATTCGCAGCCTTTATCATTACATTCTCTCGCAGCCTTCTTCACTACAGTATCTCGCAGCCTTCGTCATTACAGTCAAAGCCGTCTTCCCTACAGTCACTCTCAGCCTTCTTTACTACAACTACAGTCTTTCGCATCGTTCTTCACTACTATTTCTCGCAACCTTCTTCTCTACCGTCTCTCGCTGCCTTCTTCACTACAGTCAAAACCAGCCTTCTTCACCTCAGTTACTCTCAGCATTCTTCACTAGTCTCTCACTGCCTTCTTCACTACAATCGTTCGCAGCCTGCTTCACTACAGTCCCTCGCAGCCTTCTTCACTACAGTCGCTCTCAGCCTTCTTCCCTACCATCTCTCGCAGCCTTCTTCACTACAATTACTTGCAACCTTCTTCACTACAGTCACTCTCAATCCTTTTTACTACAGTCACTAGCAGCCTTCTTCACTACCATCGCTTGCAGCCTTCTTCACCAAAGTCACTCTGAGCCTTCTTTTCTACCATCTCTCGCAGCCTTCTTCACTACAGTCACTCTCAGCCTTCTTTACTACAGTCTCTGACAGCCTTCTTCCCTACAGTCACTGTCAGCCTTCTTCACTACAGTCACTCTCAGCTTTCGTCACTACCATCTTTCGATGCCTACTTCACTACAGTTACTCTCAGCTTTCTTCACAACAGTCACACGCAGGCTTCTTCAAAACAAGCACTCTCAGCCTTCTTCACTACAGTCACTCGCAGCCTTCTTCACTACAGTCCCTCGCGGCCTTCTTCTATACAGTTACTCTCAGCCTTCTTCACTAACAGTCACTCTCAGCCTTCTTCACTACATATTTTCGCAGCCTTCTTCACTACAGTCTCTCGCAGCCTTCTTCACTTCACTCTCTCTCAACCTTCTTCGCTACAGTCACTCTCAGCCATCTTCACTACAGACATTCAGAGCCGTTACAGTTCTGTCTCTCGCAGCCTTCTTCACTACAGTCACTTCCAACCTTCTTCATAACAGTTACTCTCAGCCTTCTTCACCAAAGTCTCTCGCAGCCTTCATCAATACAGTCACTTCCAGCCATCTTCATTACAGTTACTCTCAGCCATCTTCACTACAGTCTGTCTCAAATTTCTTCACTAGTCACTCGCAGCCTTCTTTACTACGGTCTCTCGAAGCCTTCTTCACTACCATCTCTCGCAGCCTTCTTTACTACAGTCACAACCAGCCTTCTTCACAACAGTTACTCTCAGCGTTCTTCACTACAGTCACTATCAACCTTCTTCACTAGTCTCTCACTTCCTTCTTCACTACAATCTTTCGCAACCTTCTTCACTACAGTTACTCGCAGCCTTCTTTACAACAGTCACTCGCAGCCTTCATTACAACAGTCACTAGCAGCTTTCTTCAATACAGTCACTCTCAACCTTCTCAACAACAGTCTCTTGCAGCCTTCTTCATTACAGTCACTTTCAACCTTCTTTACTACAATCACTTCCAGCCTTCTTCACTACAGTCTCTCGCAGCCTTCTTCAATACAGTCACTCTCAGCCTTCTTCACTACAGTCTCTCGCAGCCTTCTGCACTACAGTCACTCTCAGCCTTCTTCACTACAATCTCTCGCAGCCTTCTTCACTACAGTCTCTTTCAGCCTTCTTCACTACAGTCTTTCGCAACCTTCGTCACTACATTCTCTCAAAGCCTTTTTTACTACAGTATTTTTCAGCCTTCTTCACTACAGTCACTTTAAGCCATCTTCACTACAGACACTCGCATCCTTCTACACAACAGTCTCTCGCAGCCTTTTTCACTGCAGTCATTCGCAGCCTTCTTCACAACAGTCACTCGCAGCTTTCTTCAATACAGTCACTCTCAGCCTTCTTTACTACAGTCTCTCGAAGCCATTTTCACTACAGACTTTCAGAGCTTTTACAGTACTGTCTCTCACAGCCTTCTTCACTACAGTTACTCTCATCCTTCTTCACTATAGTCTCTCTCAGCCTTCATCACTACAATCAATCTGAGCTTCTTCACTAGTCTCTCAAGCTAACTTCACTACCATCTCTAGCAGCCTTCTTCACTATAGTCTCTTGTAGCCTTCTTCAATACAGTCACTCTCAGCCTTCTTCACTATAATCTCTCGCAGCCTTCTTCATTATAGTCACTCTCAAACTTCTTCACTACCATCTCTCGCAGCCTTCTTCACTACAGTCACTCTCAGCCGTCTTCACTACAGTCTCTCACAGCAATTTTCAAAACAGTCTCTCACAGCCTTCTTCACTACCAACTCTCGCAGCCTTCTTCACTACAGTCTCTTGCAGCCTTCTTCAATACAGTCACTCTCAGCTTTCTTCACTACAGTCTCTCGCAGCCTTCTTCACTACAGTCACTCTCAGCCTTCTTCAATACAATCTCTCGCAGTCTTCTTCACTACAGTCTCTTTCAGCCTTCTTCACTACAGTCTTTCGCAACCTTCTTCACTACATTCTCTCACAGCCTTTTTAACTACAGTATTTTTCAGCCTTCTTCACTACAGTCACTTTAAGCCATCTTCACTACAGACACTCGCATCCTTCTACACAACAGTCTCTCGCAGCCTTCTTCACTACATTCTCTCACAGCCTTCTTCACTACAGTCACTCGTATCCTTCGTCAGAACAGTTTCTCGCGGTCTTTTTCACTACAGTCACTCACAGCCTTCATCAATACAGTCACCCTCAGCATTCTCCACTACAGTCACTCGCAGCCTTCTTCACTACTGTCTCTCACAGCCTTCGTCAATACAGTTACTCTCGCAGTCTTCTTCACTACAGTCTCTCGCAGCCTTCTTCACTACAGTATCTCGCAGCCTTCGTCACTACAGTCAAAGCCGTCTTCCCTACAGTCACTCTCAGCCTACTTTACTACAACTACAGTCTTTCGCATCGTTCTTCACTACTATTTCTCGCAACCTTCTTCTCTACCGTCTCTCGCTGCCTTCTTCACTACAGTCAAAACCAGCCTTCTTCACCTCAGTTACTCTGAGCATTATTCACTAGTCTCTCACTGCCTTCTTCACTACAATCGTTCGCAGCCTGCTTCACTACAGTCCCTCGCAGCCTTCTTCACTACAGTCGCTCTCAGCCTTCTTCCCTACCATCTCTCGCAGCCTTCTTCACTACAATTACTTGCAACCTTCTTCACTACAGTCACTTTCAATCATTTTTACTACAGTCACTAGCAGCCTTCTTCACAACCATCGCTTGCAGCCTTCTTCACCAAAGTAACTCTGAGCCTTCTTTTCTACCATCTCTCGCAGCCTTCTTCACTACAGTCACTCTCAGCCTTCTTTACTACAGTCTCTGACAGCCTTCTTCACTACAGTCACTGTCAGCCTTCTTCACTACAGTCACTCTCAGCCTTCGTCACTACCATCTTTCGATGCCTACTTCACTACAGTTACTCTCAGCTTTCTTCACAACAGTCACACGCAGGCTTCTTCAAAAGAAGCACTCTCAGCCTTCTTCACTACAGTCACTCGCAGCCTTCTTCACTACAGTCCCTCGCGGCCTTCTTCTATACAGTTACTCTCAGCCTTCTTCACTAACAGTCACTCTCAGCCTTCTTCACTACATATTTTCGCAGCCTTCTTCACTACAGTCTCTCGCAGCCTTCTTCACTTCACTCTCTCTCAACCTTCTTCGCTACAGTCACTCTCAGCCATCTTCACTACAGACATTCAGAGCCGTTACAGTTCTGTCTCTCGCAGCCTTCTTCACTACAGTCACTTCCAACCTTCTTCACAACAGTTACTCTCAGCCTTCTTCACTAAAGTCTCTCGCAGCCTTCATCACTACAGTCACTTCCAGCCATCTTCATTACAGTTACTCTCAGCCATCTTCACTACAGTCTGTCTCAAATTTCTTCACTAGTCACTCGCAGCCTTCTTTACTACAGTCTCTCGAAGCCTTCTTCACTACCATCTCTCGCAGCCTTCTTTACTACAGTCACAACCAGCCTTCTTCACAACAGTTACTCTCAGCGTTCTTCACTACAGTCACTCTCAACCTTCTTCACAAGTCTCTCACTTACTTCTTCAGTACAATCTTTCGCAACCTTCTTCACTACAGTCACTCGCAGCCTTCTTTACAACAGTCACTCGCAGCTTTCTTCAATACAGTCACTCTCAACCTTCTCAACAACAGTCTCTTGCAGCCGTCTTCATTACAGTCACTTTCAACCTTCTTCACTACAATCACTTCCAGCCTTCTTCACTACAGTTACTCTAAGCCTTCTTCACTACAGTCTCTCGCAGCCTTCTTCAATACAATCACTCTCAGCCTTCTTCACTACAGTCTCTCGCAGCCTTCTGCACTACAGTCACTCTCAGCCTTCTTCACTACAATCTCTCGCAGCCTTCTTCACTACAGTCACTCTCAGATTTCTTCAATACAATCTTTCGCAGTCTTCTTCACTACAGTCTCTTTCAGCCTTCTTCACTACAGTCTTTCGCAACCTTCGTCACTACATTCTCTCAAAGCCTTTTTTACTACAGTATTTTTCAGCCTTCTTCACTACAGTCACTTTAAGCCATCTTCACTACAGACACTCGCATCCTTCTTCACAACAGTCTCTCGCAGCCTTCTTCACTACAATCTCTCGCAGCCTACTTCACTACAGTCACTCTCAGCCTTCTTCAATACAATCTCTCGCAGCCTTCATCACTACAATCACTCTGAGCTTCTTCACGAATCTCTCAAGCTAACTTCACTACCATCTCTAGCAGCCTTCTTCACTATAGTCTCTTGCAGCCTTCTTCAATACGGTCACTCTCAGCCTTCTTCACTACAATCTCTCGCAGCCTTCTTCATTATAGTCAATGTCAAACTTCTTCACTACCATCTCTCGCAGTCTTCTTCACTACAGTCACTCTCAGCCGTCTTCACTACAGTCTCTCACAGCATTTATCAAAATAGTCTCTCACAGCCTTCTTCACTACCAACTCTCGCAGCCTTCTTCACTACAGTCTCTTGCAGCCCTCTTCAATACAGTCACTGTCAGCCTTCTTCACTACAGACACTCGCCGCATCCTTCTACACAACAGTCTCTCGCAGCCTTCTTCACTACATTCTCTCACAGCCTTCTTCACTACAGTCACTCGCATCCTTCGTCAGAACAGTTTCTCACGGTCTTTTTCACTACAGTCACTCACAGCCTTCATCAATACAGTCACCCTCAGCATTCTCCACTACAGTCACTCGCAGCCTTCTTCACTACTGTCTCTCACAGCCTTCGTCAATACAGTTACTCTCAGCCTTCTTCACTACAGTCACTCACAGCCTTCTTCACTACATACTCTCGCAGTCTTTTTCACTGCAGTCTCTCGCAGCCTTCTTCACCACAGTCTCGAGCAACCTCCTTCAATACAGTCTCTCTCAACCTTTTTCGCTATAGTCACTTACAGCCATCTTCACTACAGACATTCGCAGCCTTTACACTACTGTCTCTCACAGCCTTCTTCACTACAGTCACTTCCAGCCTTCTTCACTACAGTTACTCTCATCCTTCTTCACTATAGTCTCTCGCAGCATTCTTCACTACAGTGACCCACAGCCTTCTTCAATACATTCATTCTCATCCTTCTTCACTACAGTTACTTCCAGCCATTTTCATAACAGTCACTCTCAGCCTTCTTCACTACAGTTTTTCGCAGCCTTTATCATTACATTCTCTCGCAGCCTTCTTCACTACAGTATCTCGCAGCCTTCGTCACTACAGTTAAAGCCGTCTTCCCTACAGTCACTCTCAGCCTACTTCACTACAGTCTCTCGCATCGTTCTTCACTACTATTTCTCGCAACCTTCTTCTCTACCATCTCTCGCTGCCTTCTTCACTACAGTCAAAACCAGCCTTCTTCACCTCAGTTACTCTCAGCCTTCTTCACTACAGTCAATTCTTCACAAGTCTCTCAGTTCCTTCTTAACTACAATCGTTCGCAGCCTTCTTCACTACACTCTCTCTCAACCTTCTTCGCTACAGTCACTCTCAGCCATCTTCACTACAGACATTAAGAGCCGTTACAGTACTGTCTCTCACAGCCTTCTTCACTACAGTCACTTCCAACCTTCACAACAGTTACTCTCAGCCTTCTTCAATAAAGTCTCTCGCAGCCTTCATCACTACAGTCACTTCCAGTTATCTTCATTACAGTTACTCTCAGCCATCTTCACTACATTCTGTCTTCAGATTTCTTCACTAGTCACTCGCAGCCTTCTTTACTACAATCTCTCGAAGCCTTCTTCACTACCATATCTCGCAGCCTTCTTTACTACAGTCACAACCAGCCTTCTTCACAACAGTTACTCTCAGCGTTCTTCACTACAGTCACTATCAACCTTCTTCACTAGTCTCTCACTTCCTTCTTCACTACAATCTTTCGCAACCTTCTTCACTACAGTTACTCGCAGCCTTCTTTACAACAGTCACTATCAGCTTTCTTCAATACAGTCACTCTCAACCTTCTCAACAACAGTCTCTTGCAGCCTTCTTCATTACAGTCACTTTCAACCTTCTTCACTACAATCACTTCCAGCCTTCTTCACTACAGTCTCTCGCAGCCTTCTTCAATACAGTCATTCTCAGCCTTCTTCACTACAGTCTCTCGCAGCCTTCTGCACTACAGTCACTCTCAGCCTTCTTCACTACAATCTCTCGCAGCCTTCTTCACTACAGTCTCTTTCAGCCTTCTTCACTACAGTCTTTCGCAACCTTCGTCACTACATTCTCTCAAAGCCTTTTTTACTACAGTATTTTTCAGCCTTCTTCACTACAGTCACTTTAAGCCATCTTCACTACAGACACTCGCATCCTTCTACACAACAGTCTCTCGCAGCCTTTTTCATTACAGTCATTCGCAGCCTTCTTCACAACAGTCACTCGCAGCTTTCTTCAATATAGTCACTCTCAGCCTTCTTTACTACAGTCTCTCGAAGCCATTTTCACTACAGACATTCAGAGCTTTTACAGTACTGTCTCTCACAGCCTTCTTCACTACAGTTACTCTCATCCTTCTTCACTATAGTCTCTCGCAGCCTTCATCACTACAATCAATCTGAGCTTCTTCACTAGTCTCTCAAGCTAACTTCACTACCATCTCTAGCAGCCTTCTTCACTATAGTCTCTTGTAGCCTTCTTCAATACAGTCACTCTCAGCCTTCTTCACTATAATCTCTCGCAGCCTTCTTCATTATAGTCACTCTCAAACTTCTTCACTACCATCTCTCGCAGCCTTCTTCACTACAGTCACTCTCAGCCGTCTTCACTACAGTCTCTCACAGCAATTTTCAAAATAGTCTCTCACAGCCTTCTTCACTACCAACTCTCGCAGCCTTCTTCACTACAGTCTCTTGCAGCCTTCTTCAATACAGTCATTCTCAGCCTTCTTCACTACAGACTCTCGCAGCCTTCTTCACTACAGTCACTCTCAGCCTTCTTCAATACAATCTCTCGCAGTCTTCTTCACTACAGTCTCTTTCAGCCTTCTTCACTACAGTCTTTCGCAACCTTCTTCACTACATTCTCTCACAGCCTTTTTTACTACAGTATTTTTCAGCCTTCTTCACTACAGTCACTTTAAGCCATCTTCACTACAGACACTCGCATCCTTCTACACAACAGTCTCTCGCAGCCTTCTTCACTACATTCTCTCACAGCCTTCTTCACTACAGTCACTCGTATCCTTCGTCAGAACAGTTTCTCGCGGTCTTTTTCACTACAGTCACTCACAGCCTTCATCAATACAGTCACCCTCAGCATTCTCCACTACAGTCACTCGCAGCCTTCTTCACTACTGTCTCTCACAGCCTTCGTCAATACAGTTACTCTCGCAGTCTTCTTCACTACAGTCTCTCGTAGCCTTCTTCACCACAGTCTCGAGCAACCTCCTTAAGTACAGTCTCTCTCAACCTTCTTCGCTATAGTCACTTTCAGCCATCTTCACTACAGACATTCGCAGCCTTTATCATTACATTCTCTCGCAGCCTTCTTCACTACAGTATCTCGCAGCCTTCGTCATTACAGTCAAAGCCGTCTTCCCTACAGTCACTCTCAGCCTACTTTACTACAACTACAGTCTTTCACATCGTTCTTCACTACTATTTCTCGCAACCTTCTTCTCTACCGTCTCTCGCTGCCTTCTTCACTACAGTCAAAACCAGCCTTCTTCACCTCAGTTACTCTCAGCATTCTTCACTAGTCTCTCACTGCCTTCTTCACTACAATCGTTCGCAGCCTGCTTCACTACAGTCCCTCGCAGCCTTCTTCACTACAGTCGCTCTCAGCCTTCTTCCCTACCATCTCTCGCAGCCTTCTTCACTACAATTACTTGCAACCTTCTTCACTACAGTCACTCTCAATCCTTTTTACTACAGTCACTAGCAGCCTTCTTCACTACCATCGCTTGCAGCCTTCTTCACCAAAGTCACTCTGAGCCTTCTTTTCTACCATCTCTCGCAGCCTTCTTCACTACAGTCACTCTCAGCCTTCTTTACTACAGTCTCTGACAGCCTTCTTCCCTACAGTCACTGTCAGCCTTCTTCACTACAGTCACTCTCAGCCTTCGTCACTACCATCTTTCGATGCCTACTTCACTACAGTTACTCTCAGCTTTCTTCACAACAGTCACACGCAGGCTTCTTCAAAACAAGCACTCTCAGCCTTCTTCACTACAGTCACTCGCAGCCTTCTTCACTACAGTCCCTCGCGGCCTTCTTCTATACAGTTACTCTCAGCCTTCTTCACTAACAGTCACTCTCAGCCTTCTTCACTACATATTTTCGCAGCCTTCTTCACTACAGTCTCTCGCAGCCTTCTTCACTTCACTCTCTCTCAACCTTCTTCGCTACAGTCACTCTCAGCCATCTTCACTACAGACATTCAGAGCCGTTACAGTTCTGTCTCTCGCAGCCTTCTTCACTACAGTCACTTCCAACCTTCTTCATAACAGTTACTCTCAGCCTTCTTCACTAAAGTCTCTCGCAGCCTTCATCAATACAGTCACTTCCAGCCATCTTCATTACAGTTACTCTCAGCCATCTTCACTACAGTCTGTCTCAAATTTCTTCACTAGTCACTCGCAGCCTTCTTTACTACAGTCTCTCGAAGCCTTCTTCACTACCATCTCTCGCAGCCTTCTTTACTACAGTCACAACCAGCCTTCTTCACAACAGTTACTCTCAGCGTTCTTCACTACAGTCACTATCAACCTTCTTCACTAGTCTCTCACTTCCTTCTTCACTACAATCTTTCGCAACCTTCTTCACTACAGTTACTCGCAGCCTTCTTTACAACAGTCACTCGCAGCCTTCATTACAACAGTCACTAGCAGCTTTCTTCAATACAGTCACTCTCAACCTTCTCAACAACAGTCTCTTGCAGCCTTCTTCATTACAGTCACTTTCAACCTTCTTTACTACAATCACTTCCAGCCTTCTTCACTACAGTCTCTCGCAGCCTTCTTCAATACAGTCACTCTCAGCCTTCTTCACTACAGTCTCTCGCAGCCTTCTGCACTACAGTCACTCTCAGCCTTCTTCACTACAATCTCTCGCAGCCTTCTTCACTACAGTCTCTTTCAGCCTTCTTCACTACAGTCTTTCGCAACCTTCGTCACTACATTCTCTCAAAGCCTTTTTTACTACAGTATTTTTCAGCCTTCTTCACTACAGTCACTTTAAGCCATCTTCACTACAGACACTCGCATCCTTCTACACAACAGTCTCTCGCAGCCTTTTTCACTACAGTCATTCGCAGCCTTCTTCACAACAGTCACTCGCAGCTTTCTTCAATACAGTCACTCTCAGCCTTCTTCACTATAATCTCTCGCAGCCTTCTTCATTATAGTCACTCTCAAACTTCTTCACTACCATCTCTCGCAGCCTTCTTCACTACAGTCACTCTCAGCCGTCTTCACTACAGTCTCTCACATCAATTTTCAAAATAGTCTCTCACAGCCTTCTTCACTACCAACTCTCGCAGCCTTCTTCACTACAGTCTCTTGCAGCCTTCTTCACTACAGTCACTCTCAGCCTTCTTCAATACAATCTCTCGCAGTCTTCTTCACTACAGTCTCTTTCAGCCTTCTTCACTACAGTCTTTCGCAACCTTCTTCACTACATTCTCTCACAGCCTTTTTTACTACAGTATTTTTCATCCTTCTTCACTACAGTCACTTTAAGCCATCTTCACTACAGACACTCGCATCCTTCTACACAACAGTCTCTCGCAGCCTTCTTCACTACATTCTCTCACAGACTTCTTCACTACAGTCACTCGTATCCTTCGTCAGAACAGTTTCTCGCGGTCTTTTTCACTCCAGTCACTCACAGCCTTCATCAATACAGTCACCCTCAGCATTCTCCACTACAGTCACTCGCAGCCTTCTTCACTACTGTCTCTCACAGCCTTCGTCAATACAGTTACTCTCGCAGTCTTCTTCACTACAGTCTCTCGCAGCCTTCTTCACCACAGTCTCGAGCAACCTCCTTAAGTACAGTCTCTCTCAACCTTCTTCGCTATAGTCACTTTCAGCCATCTTCACTACAGACATTCGCAGCCTTTATCATTACATTCTCTCGCAGCCTTCTTCACTACAGTATCTCGCAGCCTTCGTCACTACAGTCAAAGCCGTCTTCCCTACAGTCACTCTCAGCCTACTTTACTACAACTATAGTCTTTCGCATCGTTCTTCACTACTATTTCTCGCAACCTTCTTCTCTACCGTCTCTCGCTGCCTTCTTCACTACAGTCAAAACCAGCCTTCTTCACCTCAGTTACTCTCAGCATTCTTCACTAGTCTCTCACTGCCTTCTTCACTACAATCGTTCGCAGCCTGCTTCACTACAGTCCCTCGCAGCCTTCTTCACTACAGTCGCTCTCAGCCTTCTTCCCTACCATCTCTCGCAGCCTTCTTCACTACAATTACTTGCAACCTTCTTCACTACAGTCACTTTCAATCATTTTTACTACAGTCACTAGCAGCCTTCTTCACTACCATCGCTTGCAGCCTTCTTCACCAAAGTCACTCTGAGCCTTCTTTTCTACCATCTCTCGCAGCCTTCTTCACTACAGTCACTCTCAGCCTTCTTTACTACAGTCTCTGACAGCCTTCTTCACTACAGTCACTGTCAGCCTTCTTCACTACAGTCACTCTCAGCCTTCGTCACTACCATCTTTCGATGCCTACTTCACTACAGTTACTCTCAGCTTTCTTCACAACAGTCACACGCAGGCTTCTTCAAAACAAGCACTCTCAGCCTTCTTCACTACAGTCACTCGCAGCCTTCTTCATTACAGTTCCTCGCGGCCTTCTTCTATACAGTTACTCTCAGCCTTCTTCACTAACAGTCACTCTCAGCCTTCTTCACTACATATTTTCGCAGCCTTCTTCACTACAGTCTCTCGCAGCATTCTTCACTTCACTCTCTCTCAACCTTCTTCGCTACAGTCACTCTCAGCCATCTTCACTACAGACATTCAGAGCCGTTACAGTTCTGTCTCTCGCAGCCTTCTTCACTACAGTCACTTCCAACCTTCTTTACAACAGTTACTCTCAGCCTTCTTCACTAAAGTCTCTCGCAGCCTTCATCACTACAGTCACTTCCAGCCATCTTCATTACAGTTACTCTCAGCCATCTTCACTACAGTCTGTCTCAAATTTCTTCACTAGTCACTCGCAGCCTTCTTTACTACAGTCTCTCGAAGCCTTCTTCACTACCATCTCTCGCAGCCTTCTTTACTACAGTCACAACCAGCCTTCTTCACAACAGTTACTCTCAGCGTTCTTCACTACAGTCACTATCAACCTTCTTCACTAGTCTCTCACTTCCTTCTTCACTACAATCTTTCGCAACCTTCTTCACTACAGTTACTCGCAGCCTTCTTTACAACAGTCACTAGCAGCTTTCTTCAATACAGTCACTCTCAACCTTCTCAACAACAGTCTCTTGCAGCCTTCTTCATTACAGTCACTTTCAACCTTCTTCACTACAATCACTTCCAGCCTTCTTCACTACAGTCTCTCGCAGCCTTCTTCAATACAGTCACTCTCAGCCTTCTTCACTACAGTCTCTCGCAGCCTTCTGCACTACAGTCACTCTCAGCCTTCTTCACTACAATCTCTCGCAGCCTTCTTCACTACAGTCTCTTTCAGCCTTCTTCACTACAGTCTTTCTCAACCTTCGTCATTACATTCTCTCAAAGCCTTTTTTACTACAGTATTTTTCAGCCTTCTTCACTACAGTCACTTTAAGCCATCTTCACTACAGACACTCGCATCCTTCTACACAACAGTCTCTCGCAGCCTTTTTCACTACAGTCATTCGCAGCCTTCTTCACATCAGTCACTCGCAGCTTTCTTCAATACAGTCACTCTCAGCCTTCTTTACTACAGTCTCTCGAAGCCATTTTCACTACAGACATTCAGAGCTTTTACAGTACTGTCTCTCACAGCCTTCTTCACTACAGTTACTCTCATCCTTCTTCACTATAGTCTCTGGCAGCCTTCATCACTACAATCAATCTGAGCTTCTTCACTAGTCTCTCAAGCTAACTTCACTACCATCTCTAGCAGCCTTCTTCACTATAGTCTCTTGTAGCCTTCTTCAATACAGTCACTCTCAGCCTTCTTCACTATAATCTCTCGCAGCCTTCTTCATTATAGTCACTCTCAAACTTCTTCACTACCATCTCTCGCAGCCTTCTTCACTACAGTCACTCTCAGCCGTCTTCACTACAGTCTCTCACAGCAATTTTCAAAATAGTCTCTCACAGCCTTCTTCACTACCAACTCTCGCAGCCTTCTTCACTACAGTCTCTTGCAGCCTTCTTCAATAAAGTCACTCTCAGCCTTCTTCACTACAGTCTCTCGCAGCCTTCTTCACTACAGTCACTCTCAGCCTTCTTCAATACAATCTCTCGCAGTCTTCTTCACTACAGTCTCTTTCAGCCTTCTTCACTACAGTCGCTCTCAGCCTTCTTCCCTACCATCTCTCGCAGCCTTCTTCACTACAATTACTTGCAACCTTCTTCACTACAGTCACTTTCAATCATTTTTACTACAGTCACTAGCAGCCTTCTTCACTACCATCGCTTGCAGCCTTCTTCACCAAACTCACTCTGAGCCTTCTTTTCTACCATCTCTCGCAGCCTTCTTCACTACAGTCACTCTCAGCCTTCTTTACTACAGTCTCTGACAGCCTTCTTCACTACAGTCTCTGTCAGCCTTCTTCACTACAGTCACTCTCAGCCTTCGTCACTACCATGTTTCGATGCCTACTTCACTACAGTTACTCTCAGCTTTCTTCACAACAGTCACACGCAGCCTTCTTCAAAACAAGCACTCTCAGCCTTCTTCACTACAGTCACTCGCAGCCTTCTTCACTACAGTCCCTCGCGGCCTTCTTCTATACAGTTACTCTCAGCCTTCTTCACTAACAGTCACTCTCAGCCTTCTTCACTACATATTTTCGCAGCCTTCTTCACTACAGTCTCTCGCAGCCTTCTTCACTTCACTCTCTCTCAACCTTCTTCGCTACAGTCACTCTCAGCCATCTTCACTACAGACATTCAGAGCCGTTACAGTTCTGTCCCTCGCAGCCTTCTTCATTACAGTCACTTCCAACCTTCTTCACAACAGTTACTCTCAGCCTTCTTCACTAAAGTCTCTCGCAGCCTTCATCACAACAGTCACTTCCAGCCATCTTCATTACAGTTACTCTCAGCCATCTTCACTACAGTCTGTCTCAAATTTCTTCACTAGTCACTCGCAGCCTTCTTTACTACAGTCTCTCGAAGCCTTCTTCACTACCATCTCTCGCAGCATTCTTTACTACAGTCACAACCAGCCTTCTTCACAACAGTTACTCTCAGCGTTCTTCACTACAGTCACTATCAACCTTCTTCACTAGTCTCTCACTTCCTTCTTCACTACAATCTTTCGCAACCTTCTTCACTACAGTTACTCGCAGCCTTCTTTACAACAGTCACTCGCAGCCTTCATTACAACAGTCACTAGCAGCTTTCTTCAATACAGTCACTCTCAACCTTCTCAACAACAGTCTCTTGCAGCCTTCTTCATTACAGTCACTTTCAACCTTCTTCACTACAATCACTTCCAGCCTTCTTCACTACAGTCTCTCGCAGCCTTCTTCAATACAGTCACTCTCAGCCTTCTTCACTACAGTCTCTCGCAGCCTTCTGCACTACAGTCACTCTCAGCCTTCTTCACTACAATCTCTCGCAGCCTTCTTCACTACAGTCTCTTTCAGCCTTCTTCACTACAGTCTTTCGCAACCTTCGTCACTACATTCTCTCAAAGCCTTTTTTACTACAGTATTTTTCAGCCTTCTTCACTACAGTCACTTTAAGCCATCTTCACTACAGACACTCGCATCCTTCTACACAACAGTCTCTCGCAGCCTTTTTCACTACAGTCATTCGCAGCCTTCTTCACAACAGTCACTCGCAGCTTTCTTCAATACAGTCACTCTCAGCCTTCTTTACTACAGTCTCTCGAAGCCATTTTCACTACAGACATTCAGAGCTTTTACAGTACTGTCTCTCACAGCCTTCTTCACTACAGTTACTCTCATCCTTCTTCACTATAGTCTCTCTCAGCCTTCATCACTACAATCAATCTGAGCTTCTTCACTAGTCTCTCAAGCTAACTTCACTACCATCTCTAGCAGCCTTCTTCACTATAGTCTCTTGTAGCCTTCTTCAATACAGTCACTCTCAGCCTTCTTCACTATAATCTCTCGCAGCCTTCTTCATTATAGTCACTCTCAAACTTCTTCACTACCATCTCTCGCAGCCTTCTTCACTACAGTCACTCTCAGCCGTCTTCACTACAGTCTCTCACAGCAATTTTCAAAACAGTCTCTCACAGCCTTCTTCACTACCAACTCTCGCAGCCTTCTTCACTACAGTCTCTTGCAGCCTTCTTCAATACAGTCACTCGTATCCTTCGTCAGAACAGTTTCTCGCGGTCTTTTTCACTACAGTCACTCACAGCCTTCATCAATACAGTCACCCTCAGCATTCTCCACTACAGTCACTCGCAGCCTTCTTCACTACTGTCTCTCACAGCCTTCGTCAATACAGTTACTCTCGCAGTCTTCTTCACTACAGTCTCTCGCAGCCTTCTTCACCACAGTCTCGAGCAACCTCCTTAAGTACAGTCTCTCTCAACCTTCTTCGCTATAGTCACTTTCAGCCATCTTCACTACAGACATTCGCAGCCTTTATCATTACATTCTCTCGCAGCCTTCTTCACTACAGTATCTCGCAGCCTTCGTCACTACAGTCAAAGCCCTCTTCCCTACAGTCACTCTCAGCCTACTTTACTACAACTACAGTCTTTCGCATCGTTCTTCACTACTATTTCTCGCAACCTTCTTCTCTACCGTCTCTCGCTGCCTTCTTCACTACAGTCAAAACCAGCCTTCTTCACCTCAGTTACTCTCAGCATTCTTCACTAGTCTCTCACTGCCTTCTTCACTACAATCGTTCGCAGCCTGCTTCACTACAGTCCCTCGCAGCCTTCTTCACTACAGTCGCTCTCAGCCTTCTTCCCTACCATCTCTCGCAGCCTTCTTCACTACAATTACTTGCAACCTTCTTCACTACAGTCACTTTCAATCATTTTTACTACAGTCACTAGCAGCCTTCTTCACAACCATCGCTTGCAGCCTTCTTCACCAAAGTAACTCTGAGCCTTCTTTTCTACCATCTCTCGCAGCCTTCTTCACTACAGTCACTCTCAGCCTTCTTTACTACAGTCTCTGACAGCCTTCTTCACTACAGTCACTGTCAGCCTTCTTCACTACAGTCACTCTCAGCCTTCGTCACTACCATCTTTCGATGCCTACTTCACTACAGTTACTCTCAGCTTTCTTCACAACAGTCACACGCAGGCTTCTTCAAAAGAAGCACTCTCAGCCTTCTTCACTACAGTCACTCGCAGCCTTCTTCACTACAGTCCCTCGCGGCCTTCTTCTATACAGTTACTCTCAGCCTTCTTCACTAACAGTCACTCTCAGCCTTCTTCACTACATATTTTCGCAGCCTTCTTCACTACAGTCTCTCGCAGCCTTCTTCACTTCACTCTCTCTCAACCTTCTTCGCTACAGTCACTCTCAGCCATCTTCACTACAGACATTCAGAGCCGTTACAGTTCTGTCTCTCGCAGCCTTCTTCACTACAGTCACTTCCAACCTTCTTCACAACAGTTACTCTCAGCCTTCTTCACTAAAGTCTCTCGCAGCCTTCATCACTACAGTCACTTCCAGCCATCTTCATTACAGTTACTCTCAGCCATCTTCACTACAGTCTGTCTCAAATTTCTTCACTAGTCACTCGCAGCCTTCTTTACTACAGTCTCTCGAAGCCTTCTTCACTACCATCTCTCGCAGCCTTCTTTACTACAGTCACAACCAGCCTTCTTCACAACAGTTTCTCTCAGCGTTCTTCACTACAGTCACTCTCAACCTTCTTCACAAGTCTCTCACTTACTTCTTCAGTACAATCTTTCGCAACCTTCTTCACTACAGACACTCGCAGCCTTCTTTACAACAGTCACTCGCAGCTTTCTTCAATACAGTCACTCTCAACCTTCTCAACAACAGTCTCTTGCAGCCGTCTTCATTACAGTCACTTTCAACCTTCTTCACTACAATCACTTCCAGCCTTCTTCACTACAGTTACTCTAAGCCTTCTTCACTACAGTCTCTCGCAGCCTTCTTCAATACAATCACTCTCAGCCTTCTTCACTACAGTCTCTCGCAGCCTTCTGCACTACAGTCACTCTCAGCCTTCTTCACTACAATCTCTCGCAGCCTTCTTCACTACAGTCACTCTCAGCCTTCTTCAATACAATCTTTCGCAGTCTTCTTCACTACAGTCTCTTTCAGCCTTCTTCACTACAGTCTTTCGCAACCTTCGTCACTACATTCTCTCAAAGCCTTTTTTACTACAGTATTTTTCAGCCTTCTTCACTACAGTCACTTTAAGCCATCTTCACTACAGACACTCGCATCCTTCTTCACAACAGTCTCTCGCAGCCTTCTTCACTACAATCTCTCGCAGCCTTCTTCACTACAGTCACTCTCAGCCTTCTTCAATACAATATCTCGCAGCCTTCATCACTACAATCACTCTGAGCTTCTTCACGAATCTCTCAAGCTAACTTCACTACCATCTCTAGCAGCCTTCTTCACTATAGTCTCTTGCAGCCTTCTTCAATACGGTCACTCTCAGCCTTCTTCACTACAATCTCTCGCAGCCTTCTTCATTATAGTCACTGTCAAACTTCTTCACTACCATCTCTCGCAGTCTTCTTCACTACAGTCACTCTCAGCCGTCTTCACTACAGTCTCTCACAGCATTTATCAAAATAGTCTCTCACAGCCTTCTTCACTACCAACTCTCGCAGCCTTCTTCACTACAGTCTCATGCAGCCCTCTTCAATACAGTCACTGTCAGCCTTCTTCACTACAGACACTCGCATCCTTCTACACAACAGTCTTTCGCAGCCTTCTTCACTACATTCTCTCACAGCCTTCTTCACTACAGTCACTCGCATCCTTCGTCAGAACAGTTTCTCACGGTCTTTTTCACTACAGTCACTCACAGCCTTCATCAATACAGTCACCCTCAGCATTCTCCACTACAGTCACTCGCAGCCTTCTTCACTACTGTCTCTCACAGCCTTCGTCAATACCGTTACTCTCAGCCTTCTTCACTACAGTCACTCACTGCCTTCTTCACTACATACTCTCGCAGTCTTTTTCACTGCAGTCTCTCGCAGCCTTCTTCACCACAGTCTCGAGCAACCTCCTTCAATACAGTCTCTCTCAACCTTTTTCGCTATAGTCACTTACAGCCATCTTCACTACAGACATTCGCAGCCTTTACACTACTGTCTCTCACAGCCTTCTTCACTACAGTCACTTCCAGCCTTCTTCACTACAGTTACTCTCATCCTTCTTCACTATAGTCTCTCGCAGCATTCTTCACTACAGTGACCCACAGCCTTCTTCAATACATTCATTCTCATCCTTCTTCACTACAGTTACTTCCAGCCATTTTCATAACAGTCACTCTCAGCCTTCTTCACTACAGTTTTTCGCAGCCTTTATCATTACATTCTCTCGCAGCCTTCTTCACTACAGTATCTCGCAGCCTTCGTCACTACAGTCAAAGCCGTCTTCCCTACAGTCACTCTCAGCCTACTTCACTACAGTCTCTCGCATCGTTCTTCACTACTATTTCTCGCAACCTTCTTCTATACCATCTCTCGCTGCCTTCTTCACAACAGTCAAAACCAGCCTTCTTCACCTCAGTTACTCTCAGCCTTCTTCACTACAGTCAATTCTTCACAAGTCTCTCACTGCCTTCTTAACTACAATCGTTCGCAGCCTTCTTCACTACACTCTCTCTCAACCTTCTTCGCTACAGTCAATCTCAGCCATCTTCACTACAGACATTAAGAGCCGTTACAGTACTGTCTCTCACAGCCTTCTTCACTACAGTCACTTCCAACCTTCACAACAGTTACTCTCAGCCTTCTTCAATAAAGTCTCTCGCAGCCTTCATCACTACAGTCACTTCCAGTTATCTTCATTACAGTTACTCTCAGCCATCTTCACTACATTCTGTCTTCAGATTTCTTCACTAGTCACTCGCAGCCTTCTTTACTACAATCTCTCGAAGCCTTCTTCACTACCATATCTCGCAGCCTTCTTTACTACAGTCACAACCAGCCTTCTTCACAACAGTTACTCTCAGCGTTCTTCACTACAGTCACTATCAACCTTCTTCACTAGTCTCTCACTTCCTTCTTCACTACAATCTTTCGCAACCTTCTTCACTACAGTTACTCGCAGCCTTCTTTACAACAGTCACTATCAGCTTTCTTCAATACAGTCACTCTCAACCTTCTCAACAACAGTCTCTTGCAGCCTTCTTCATTACAGTCACTTTCAACCTTCTTCACTACAATCACTTCCAGCCTTCTTCACTACAGTCTCTCGCAGCCTTCTTCAATACAGTCATTCTCAGCCTTCTTCACTACAGTCTCTCGCAGCCTTCTGCACTACAGTCACTCTCAGCCTTCTTCACTACAATCTCTCGCAGCCTTCTTCACTACAGTCTCTTTCAGCCTTCTTCACTACAGTCTTTCGCAACCTTCGTCACTACATTCTCTCAAAGCCTTTTTTACTACAGTATTTTTCAGCCTTCTTCACTACAGTCACTTTAAGCCATCTTCACTACAGACACTCGCATCCTTCTACACAACAGTCTCTCGCAGCCTTTTTCATTACAGTCATTCGCAGCCTTCTTCACAACAGTCACTCGCAGCTTTCTTCAATATAGTCACTCTCAGCCTTCTTTACTACAGTCTCTCGAAGCCATTTTCACTACAGACATTCAGAGCTTTTACAGTACTGTCTCTCACAGCCTTCTTCACTACAGTTACTCTCATCCTTCTTCACTATAGTCTCTCGCAGCCTTCATCACTACAATCAATCTGAGCTTCTTCACTAGTCTCTCAAGCTAACTTCACTACCATCTCTAGCAGTCTTCTTCACTATAGTCTCTTGTAGCCTTCTTCAATACAGTCACTCTCAGCCTTCTTCACTATAATCTCTCGCAGCCTTCTTCATTATAGTCACTCTCAAACTTCTTCACTACCATCTCTCGCAGCCTTCTTCACTACAGTCACTCTCAGCCGTCTTCACTACAGTCTCTCACAGCAATTTTCAAAATAGTCTCTCACAGCCTTCTTCACTACCAACTCTCGCAGCCTTCTTCACTACAGTCTCTTGCAGCCTTCTTCAATACAGTCATTCTCAGCCTTCTTCACTACAGACTCTCGCAGCCTTCTTCACTACAGTCACTCTCAGCCTTCTTCAATACAATCTCTCGCAGTCTTCTTCACTACAGTCTCTTTCAGCCTTCTTCACTACAGTCTTTCACAACCTTCTTCACTACATTCTCTCACAGCCTTTTTTACTACAGTATTTTTCAGCCTTCTTCACTACAGTCACTTTAAGCCATCTTCACTACAGACACTCGCATCCTTCTACACAACAGTCTCTCGCAGCCTTCTTCACTACATTCTCTCACAGCCTTCTTCACTACAGTCACTCGTATCCTTCGTCAGAACAGTTTCTCGCGGTCTTTTTCACTACAGTCACTCACAGCCTTCATCAATACAGTCACCCTCAGCATTCTCCACTACAGTCACTCGCAGCCTTCTTCACTACTGTCTCTCACAGCCTTCGTCAATACAGTTACTCTCGCAGTCTTCCTCACTACAGTCTCTCGCAGCCTTCTTCACCACAGTCTCGAGCAACCTCCTTAAGTACAGTCTCTCTCAACCTTCTTCGCTATAGTCACTTTCAGCCATCTTCACTACAGACATTCGCAGCCTTTATCATTACATTCTCTCGCAGCCTTCTTCACTACAGTATCTCGCAGCCTTCGTCACTACAGTCAAAGCCGTCTTCCCTACAGTCACTCTCAGCCTACTTTACTACAACTACAGTCTTTCGCATCGTTCTTCACTACTATTTCTCGCAACCTTCTTCTCTACCGTCTCTCGCTGCCTTCTTCACTACAGTCAAAACCAGCCTTCTTCACCTCAGTTACTCTCAGCATTCTTCACTAGTCTCTCACTGCCTTCTTCACTACAATCGTTCGCAGCCTGCTTCACTACAGTCCCTCGCAGCCTTCTTCACTACAGTCGCTCTCAGCCTTCTTCCCTACCATCTCTCGCAGCCTTCTTCACTACAATTACTTGCAACCTTCTTCACTACAGTCACTCTCAATCATTTTTACTACAGTCACTAGCAGCCTTCTTCACTACCATCGCTTGCAGCCTTCTTCACCAAAGTCACTCTGAGCCTTCTTTTCTACCATCTCTCGCAGCCTTCTTCACTACAGTCACTCTCAGCCTTCTTTACTACAGTCTCTGACAGCCTTCTTCACTACAGTCACTGTCAGCCTTCTTCACTACAGTCACTCTCAGCCTTCGTCACTACCATCTTTCGATGCCTACTTCACTACAGTTACTCTCAGCTTTCTTCACAACAGTCACACGCAGGCTTCTTCAAAACAAGCACTCTCAGCCTTCTTCACTACAGTCACTCGCAGCCTTCTTCACTACAGTCCCTCGCGGCCTTCTTCTATACAGTTACTCTCAGCCTTCTTCACTAACAGTCACTCTCAGCCTTCTTCACTACATATTTTCGCAGCCTTCTTCACTACAGTCTCTCGCAGCCTTCTTCACTTCACTCTCTCTCAACCTTCTTCGCTACAGTCACTCTCAGCCATCTTCACTACAGACATTCAGAGCCGTTACAGTTCTGTCTCTCGCAGCCTTCTTCACTACAGTCACTTCCAACCTTCTTCATAACAGTTACTCTCAGCCTTCTTCACTAAAGTCTCTCGCAGCCTTCATCACTACAGTCACTTCCAGCCATCTTCATTACAGTTACTCTCAGCCATCTTCACTACAGTCTGTCTCAAATTTCTTCACTAGTCACTCGCAGCCTTCTTTACTACAGTCTCTCGAAGCCTTCTTCACTACCATCTCTCGCAGCCTTCTTTACTACAGTCACAACCAGCCTTCTTCACAACAGTTACTCTCAGCGTTCTTCACTACAGTCACTATCAACCTTCTTCACTAGTCTCTCACTTCCTTCTTCACTACAATCTTTCGCAACCTTCTTCACTACAGTTACTCGCAGCCTTCTTTACAACAGTCACTCGCAGCCTTCATTACAACAGTCACTAGCAGCTTTCTTCAATACAGTCACTCTCAACCTTCTCAACAACAGTCTCTTGCAGCCTTCTTCATTACAGTCACTTTCAACCTTCTTTACTACAATCACTTCCAGCCTTCTTCACTACAGTCTCTCGCAGCCTTCTTCAATACAGTCACTCTCAGCCTTCTTCACTACAGTCTCTCGCAGCCTTCTGCACTACAGTCACTTTCAGCCTTCTTCACTACAATCTCTCGCAGCCTTCTTCACTACAGTCTCTTTCAGCCTTCTTCACTACAGTCTTTCGCAACCTTCGTCACTACATTCTCTCAAAGCCTTTTTTACTACAGTATTTTTCAGCCTTCTTCACTACAGTCACTTTAAGCCATCTTCACTACAGACACTCGCATCCTTCTACACAACAGTCTCTCGCAGCCTTTTTCACTACAGTCATTCGCAGCCTTCTTCACAACAGTCACTCGCAGCTTTCTTCAATACAGTCACTCTCAGCCTTCTTCACTATAATCTCTCGCAGCCTTCTTCATTATAGTCACTCTCAAACTTCTTCACTACCATCTCTCGCAGCCTTCTTCACTACAGTCACTCTCAGCCGTCTTCACTACAGTCTCTCACAGCAATTTTCAAAATAGTCTCTCACAGCCTTCTTCACTACCAACTCTGGCAGCCTTCTTCAGTACAGTCTCTAGCAGCCTTCTTCACTACAGTCACTCTCAGCCTTCTTCAATACAATCTCTCGCAGTCTTCTTCACTACAGTCTCTTTCAGCCTTCTTCACTACAGTCTTTCGCAACCTTCTTCACTACATTCTCTCACAGCCTTTTTTACTACAGTATTTTTCAGCCTTCTTCACTACAGTCACTTTAAGCCATCTTCACTACAGACACTCGCATCCTTCTACACAACAGTCTCTCGCAGCCTTCTTCACTACATTCTCTCACAGCCTTCTTCACTACAGTCACTCGTATCCTTCGTCAGAACAGTTTCTCGCGGTCTTTTTCACTACAGTCACTCACAGCCTTCATCAATACAGTCACCCTCAGCATTCTCCACTACAGTCACTCGCAGCCTTCTTCACTACTGTCTCTCACAGCCTTCGTCAATACAGTTACTCTCGCAGTCTTCTTCACTACAGTCTCTCGCAGCCTTCTTCACCACAGTCTCGAGCAACCTCCTTAAGTACAGTCTCTCTCAACTTTCTTCGCTATAGTCACTTTCAGCCATCTTCACTACAGACATTCGCAGCCTTTATCATTACATTCTCTCGCAGCCTTCTTCACTACAGTATCTCGCAGCCTTCGTCACTACAGTCAAAGCCGTCTTCCCTACAGTCACTCTCAGCCTACTTTACTACAACTACAGTCTTTCGCATCGTTCTTCACTACTATTTCTCGCAACCTTCTTCTCTACCGTCTCTCGCGGCCTTCTTCACTACAGTCAAAACCAGCCTTCTTCACCTCAGTTACTCTCAGCATTCTTCACTAGTCTCTCACTGCCTTCTTCACTACAATCGTTCGCAGCCTGCTTCACTACAGTCCCTTGCAGCCTTCTTCACTACAGTCGCTCTCAGCCTTCTTCCCTACCATCTCTCACAGCCTTCTTCACTACAATTACTTGCAACCTTCTTCACTACAGTCACTTTCAATCATTTTTACTACAGTCACTAGCAGCCTTCTTCACTACCATCGCTTGAAGCCTTCTTCACCAAAGTCACTCTGAGCCTTCTTTTCTACCATCTCTCGCAGCCTTCTTCACTACAGTCACTCTCAGCCTTCTTTACTACAGTCTCTGACAGCCTTCTTCACTACAGTCACTGTCGGCCTTCTTCACTACAGTCACTCTCAGCCTTCGTCACTACCATCTTTCGATGCCTACTTCACTACAGTTACTCTCAGCTTTCTTCACAACAGTCACACGCAGGCTTCTTCAAAACAAGCACTCTCAGCCTTCTTCACTACAGTCACTCGCAGCCTTCTTCACTACAGTCCCTCGCGGCCTTCTTCTATACAGTTACTCTCAGCCTTCTTCACTAACAGTCACTCTCAGCCTTCTTCACTACATATTTTCGCAGCCTTCTTCACTACAGTCTCTCGCAGCCTTCTTCACTTCACTCTCTCTCAATCTTCTTCGCTACAGTCACTCTCAGCCATCTTCACTACAGACATTCAGAGCCGTTACAGTTCTGTCTCTCGCAGCCTTCTTCACTACAGTCACTTCCAACCTTCTTCACAACAGTTACTCTCAGCCTTCTTCACTAAAGTCTCTCGCAGCCTTCATCACTACAGTCACTTCCAGCCATCTTCATTACAGTTACTCTCAGCCATCTTCACTACAGCCTGTCTCAAATTTCTTCACTAGTCACTCGCAGCCTTCTTTACTACAGTCTCTCGAAGCCTTCTTCACTACCATCTCTCGCAGCCTTCTTTACTACAGTCACAACCAGCCTTCTTCACAACAGTTACTCCCAGCGTTCTTCACTACAGTCACTCTCAACCTTCTTCACAAGTCTCTCACTTACTTCTTCAGTACAATCTTTCGCAACCTTCTTCACTACAGTCACTCGCAGCCTTCTTTACAACAGTCACTCGCAGCTTTCTTCAATACAGTCACTCACAACCTTCTCAACAACAGTCTCTTGCAGCTGTCTTCATTACAGTCACTTTCAACCTTCTTCACTACAATCACTTCCAGCCTTCTTCACTATTACACTAAGCCTTCTTCACTACAGTCTCTCGCAGCCTTCTTCAATACAGTCACTCTCAGCCTTCTTCACTACAGTCTCTCGCAGCCTTCTGCACTACAGTCACTCTCAGCCTTCTTCACTACAATCTCTCGCAGCCTTCTTCACTACAGTCACTCTCAGCCTTCTTCAATACAATCTCTCGCAGTCTTCTTCACTACAGTCTCTTTCAGCCTTCTTCACTACAGTCTTTCGCAACCTTCGTTACTACATTCTCTCAAAGCCTTTTTTACTACAGTATTTTTCAGCCTTCTTCACTACAGTCACTTTAAGCCATCTTCACTACAGACACTCGCATCCTTCTTCACAACAGTCTCTCGCAGCCTTCTTCACTACAATCTCTCGCAGCCTTCTTCACTACAGTCACTCTCAGCCTTCTTCAATACAATCTCTCGCAGCCTTCATCACTACAATCACTCTGAGCTTCTTCACGAATCTCTCAAGCTAACTTCACTACCATCTCTAGCAGCCTTCTTCACTATAGTCTCTTGCAGCCTTCTTCAATACGGTCACTCTCAGCCTTCTTCACTACAATCTCTCGCAGCCTTCTTCATTATAGTCACTGTCAAACTTCTTCACTACCATCTCTCGCAGTCTTCTTCACTACAGTCACTCTCAGCCGTCTTCACTACAGTCTCTCACAGCATTTATCAAAATAGTCTCTCACAGCCTTCTTCACTACCAACTCTCGCAGCCTTCTTCACTACAGTCTCTTGCAGCCTTCTTCAATACAGTCACTCTCAGCCTTCTTCACTACAGACACTCGCATCCTTCTACACAACAGTCTCTCGCAGCCTTCTTCACTACATTCTCTCACAGCCTTCTTCACTATAGTCACTCGTATCCTTCGTCAGAACAGTTTCTCGCGGTCTTTTTCACTACAGTCACTCACAGCCTTCATCAATACAGTCACCCTCAGCATTCTCCACTACAGTTACTCGCAGCCTTCTTCACTACTGTCTCTCACAGCCTTCGTCAATACAGTTACTCTCGCAGTCTTCTTCACTACAGTCTCTCGAAGCCTTCTTCACCACAGTCTCGAGCAACCTCCTTAAGTACAGTCTCTCTCAACCTTCTTCGCTATAGTCACTTTCAGCCATCTTCACTACAGACATTCGCAGCCTTTATCATTACATTCTCTCGCAGCCTTCTTCACTACAGTATCTCGCAGCCTTCGTCACTACAGTCAAAGCCGTCTTCCCTACAGTCACTCTCAGCCTACTTTACTACAACTACAGTCTTTCGCATCGTTCTTCACTACTATTTCTCGCAACCTTCTTCTCTACCGTCTCTCGCTGCCTTCTTCACTACAGTCAAAACCAGCCTTCTTCACCTCAGTTACTCTCAGCATTCTTCACTAGTCTCTCACTGCCTTCTTCACTACAATCGTTCGCAGCCTGCTTCACTACAGTCCCTCGCAGCCTTCTTCACTACAGTCGCTCTCAGCCTTCTTTACTACAGTCTCTCGAAGCCATTTTCACTACAGACATTCAGAGCTTTTACAGTACTGTCTCTCACAGCCTTCTTCACTACAGTTACTCTCATCCTTCTTCACTATAGTCTGTCGCAGCCTTCATCACTACAATCAATCTGAGCTTCTTCACTAGTCTCTCAAGCTAACTTCACTACCATCTCTAGCAGCCTTCTTCACTATAGTCTCTTGTAGCCTTCTTCAATACAGTCACTCTCAGCCTTCTTCACTATAATCTCTCGCAGCCTTCTTCATTATAGTCACTCTCAAACTTCTTCACTACCATCTCTCGCAGCCTTCTTCACTACAGTCACTCTCAGCCGTCTTTACTACAGTCTCTCACAGCAATTTTCAAAATAGTCTCTCACAGCCTTCCTCACTACCAACTCTCGCAGCCTTCTTCACTACAGTCTCTTGCAGCCTTCTTCAATACAGTCACTCTCAGCCTTCTTCACTACAGTCTCTCGCAGCCTTCTTCACTACAGTCACTCTCAGCCTTCTTCAATACAATCTCTCGCAGTCTTCTTCACTACAGTCTCTTTCAGCCTTCTTCACTACAGTCTTTCACAACCTTCTTCACTACATTCTCTCACAGCCTTTTTTACTACAGTATTTTTCAGCCTTCTTCACTACAGTCACTTTAAGCTATCTTCACTACAGACACTCGCATCCTTCTACACAACAGTCTCTCGCAGCCTTCTTCACTACATTCTCTCACAGCCTTCTTCACTACAGTCACTCGTATCCTTCGTCAGAACAGTTTCTCGCGGTCTTTTTCACTACAGTCACTCACAGCCTTCATCAATACAGTCACCCTCAGCATTCTCCACTACAGTCACTCGCAGCCTTCTTCACTACTGTCTCTCACAGCCTTCGTCAATACAGTTACTCTCGCAGTCTTCTTCACTACAGTCTCTCGCAGCCTTCTTCACCACAGTCTCGAGCAACCTCCTTAAGTACAGTCTCTCTCAACTTTCTTCGCTATAGTCACTTTCAGCCATCTTCACTACAGACATTCGCAGCCTTTATCATTACATTCTCTCGCAGCCTTCTTCACTACAGTATCTCGCAGCCTTCGTCACTACAGTCAAAGCCGTCTTCCCTACAGTCACTCTCAGCCTACTTTACTACAACTACAGTCTTTCGCATCGTTCTTCACTACTATTTCTCGCAACTTTCTTCTCTACCGTCTCTCGCGGCCTTCTTCACTACAGTCAAAACCAGCCTTCTTCACCTCAGTTACTCTCAGCATTCTTCACTAGTCTCTCACTGCCTTCTTCACTACAATCGTTCGCAGCCTGCTTCACTACAGTCCCTCGCAGCCTTCTTCACTACAGTCGCTCTCAGCCTTCTTCCCTACCATCTCTCACAGCCTTCTTCACTACAATTACTTGCAACCTTCTTCACTACAGTCACTTTCAATCATTTTTACTACAGTCACTAGCAGCCTTCTTCACTACCATCGCTTGCAGCCTTCTTCACCAAAGTCACTCTGAGCCTTCTTTTCTACCATCTCTCGCAGCCTTCTTCACTACAGTCACTCTCAGCCTTCTTTACTACAGTCTCTGACAGCCTTCTTCACTACAGTCTATGTCAGCCTTCTTCACTACAGTCACTCTCAGCCTTCGTCACTACCATCTTTCGATGCCTACTTCACTACAGTTACTCTCAGCTTTCTTCACAACAGTCACACGCAGGCTTCTTCAAAACAAGCACTCTCAGCCTTCTTCACTACAGTCACTCGCAGCCTTCTTCACTACAGTCCCTCGCGGCCTTCTTCTATACAGTTACTCTCAGCCTTCTTCACTAACAGTTACTCTCAGCCTTCTTCACTACATATTTTCGCAGCCTTCTTCACTACAGTCTCTCGCAGCCTTCTTCACTTCACTCTCTCTCAATCTTCTTCGCTACAGTCACTCTCAGCCATCTTCACTACAGACATTCAGAGCCGTTACAGTTCTGTCTCTCGCAGCCTTCTTCACTACAGTCACTTCCAACCTTCTTCACAACAGTTACTCTCAGCCTTCTTCACTAAAGTCTCTCGCAGCCTTCATCACTACAGTCACTTCCAGCCATCTTCATTACAGTTACTCTCAGCCATCTTCACTACAGTCTGTCTCAAATTTCTTCACTAGTCACTCGCAGCCTTCTTTACTGCAGTCTCTCGAAGCCTTCTTCACTACCATCTCTCGCAGCCTTCTTTACTACAGTCACAACCAGCCTTCTTCACAACAGTTACTCCCAGCGTTCTTCACTACAGTCACTCTCAACCTTCTTCACAAGTCTCTCACTTACTTCTTCAGTACAATCTTTCGCAACCTTCTTCACTACAGTCACTCGCAGCCTTCTTTACAACAGTCACTCGCAGCTTTCTTCAATACAGTCACTCTCAACCTTCTCAACAACAGTCTCTTGCAGCTGTCTTCATTACAGTCACTTTCAACCTTCTTCACTACAATCACTTCCAGCCTTCTTCACTATTACACTAAGCCTTCTTCACTACAGTCTCTCGCAGCCTTCTTCAATACAGTCACTCTCAGCCTTCTTCACTACAGTCTCTCGCAGCCTTCTGCACTACAGTCACTCTCAGCCTTCTTCAATACAATCTCTCGCAGTCTTCTTCACTACAGTCTCTTTCAGCCTTCTTCACTACAGTCTTTCGCAACCTTCGTCACTACATTCTCTCAAAGCCTTTTTTACTACAGTATTTTTCAGCCTTCTTCACTACAGTCACTTTAAGCCATCTTCACTACAGACACTCGCATCCTTCTTCACAACAGTCTCTCGCAGCCTTCTTCACTACAATCTCTCGCAGCCTTCTTCACTACAGTCACTCTCAGCCTTCTTCAATACAATCTCTCGCAGCCTTCTTCACTACAATCTCTCGCAGCCTTCTTCATTATAGTCACTGTCAAACTTCTTCACTACCATCTCTCGCAGTCTTCTTCACTACAGTCACTCTCAGCCGTCTTCACTACAGTCTCTCACAGCATTTATCAAAATAGTCTCTCACAGCCTTCTTCACTACCAACTCTCGCAGCCTTCTTCACTACAGTCTCTTGCAGCCTTCTTCAATACAGTCACTCTCAGCCTTCTTCACTACAGACACTCGCATCCTTCTACACAACAGTCTCTCGCAGCCTTCTTCACTACATTCTCTCACAGCCTTCTTCACTACAGTCACTCACATCCTTCGTCAGAACAGTTTCTCACGGTCTTTTTCACTACAGTCACTCACAGCCTTCATCAATACAGTCACCCTCAGCATTCTCCCCTACAGTCACTCGCAGCCTTCTTCACTACTGTCTCTCACAGCCTTCGTCAATACAGTTACTCTCAGCCTTCTTCACTACAGTCACTCACAGCCTTCTTCACTACATACTCTCGCAGTCTTTTTCACTGCAGTCTCTCGCAGCCTTCTTCACCACAGTCTCGAGCAACCTCCTTCAATACAGTCTCTCTCAACCTTTTTCGCTATAGTCACTTACAGCCATCTTCACTACAGACATTCACAGCCTTTACACTACTGTCTCTCACAGCCTTCTTCACTACAGTCACTTCCAGCCTTCTTCACTACAGTTACTCTCATCCTTCTTCACTATAGTCTCTCGCAGCATTCTTCACTACAGTGACCCACAGCCTTCTTCAATACATTCATTCTCATCCTTCTTCACTACAGTTACTTCCAGCCATTTTCATAACAGTCACTCTCAGCCTTCTTCACTACAGTTTTTCACAGCCTTTATCATTACATTCTCTCGCAGCCTTCTTCACTACAGTATCTCGCAGCCTTCGTCACTACAGTCAAAGCCGTCTTCCCTACAGTCACTCTCAGCCTACTTCACTACAGTCTCTCGCATCGTTCTTCACTACTATTTCTCGCAACCTTCTTCTCTACCATCTCTCGCTGCCTTCTTCACTACAGTCAAAACCAGCCTTCTTCTCCTCAGTTACTCTCAGCCTTCTTCACTACAGTCAATTCTTCACAAGTCTCTCACTGCCTTCTTAACTACAATCGTTCGCAGCCTGCTTCACTACAGTCCCTCACAGCCTTCTTCACTACACTCTCTCTCAACCTTCTTCGCTACAGTCACTCTCAGCCATCTTCACTACAGACATTAAGAGCCGTTACAGTACTGTCTCTCACAGCCTTCTTCACTACAGTCACTTCCAACCTTCACAACAGTTACTCTCAGCCTTCTTCAATAAAGTCTCTCGCAGCCTTCATCACTACAGTCACTTCCAGTTATCTTCATTACAGTTACTCTCAGCCATCTTCACTACAGTCTGTCTCAGATTTCTTCACTAGTCACTCGCAGCCTTCTTTACTACAATCTCTCGAAGCCTTCTTCACTACCATCTCTCGCAGCCTTCTTTACTACAGTCACAACCAGCCTTCTTCACAACAGTTACTCTCAGCGTTCTTCACTACAGTCACTCTCAACCTTCTTCACTAGTCTCTCACTTCCTTCTTCACTACAATCTTTCGCAACCTTCTTCACTACAGTCACTCGCAGTCTTCTTTACAACAGTCACTCGCAGCCTTAATTACAAGTCACTAGCAGCTTTCTTCAATACAGTCACTCTCAACCTTCTCAACAACAATCTCTTGCAGCCTTCTTCATTACAGTCACTTTCAACCTTCTTCACTACAATCACTTCCAGCCTTGTTCACTACAGTCTCTCGCAGCCTTCTTCAATACAGTCATTCTCAGCCTTCTTCACTACAGTCTCTCGCAGCCTTCTGCACTACAGTCACTCTCAGCCTTCTTCACTACAATCTCTCGCAGCCTTCTTCACTACAGTCTCTTTCAGCCTTCTTCCCTACAGTCTTTCGCAACCTTCGTCACTACATTCTCTCAAAGCCTTTTTTACTACAGTATTTTTCAGCCTTCTTCACTATTGTCACTTTAAGCCATCTTCACTACAGACACTCGCATCCTTCTACACAACAGTCTCTCGCAGCCTTTTTTCACTACAGTCATTCGCAGCCTTCTTCACAACAGTCACTCGCAGCTTTCTTCAATAGTCACTCTCAGCCTTCGTTACTACAGTCTCTCGAAGCCATTTTCACTACAGACATTCAGAGCTTTTACAGTACTGTCTCTCACAGCCTTCTTCACTACAGTTACTCTCATCCTTCTTCACTATAGTCTCTCGAAGCCTTCATCACTACAATCAATCTGAGCTTCTTAACGAGTCTCTCAAGCTAACTTCACTACCATCTCTAGCAGCCTTCTTCACTATAGTCTCTTGTAGCCTTCTTCAATACAGTCACTCTCAGCCTTCTTCACTATAATCTCTCGCAGCCTTCTTCATTATAGTCACTCTCAAACTTCTTCACTACCATCTCTCGCAGCCTTCTTCACTACAGTCACTCTCAGCCGTCTTCACTACAGTCGCTCACAGCAATCTTCAAAATAGTCTCTCACAGCCTTCTTCACTACCAACTCTCGCAGCCTTCTTCACTACAGTCTCTTGCAGCCTTCTTCAATACAGTCACTCTCAGCCTTCTACACTACAGTCTCTCGCAGCCTTCTGTACTACAGTCAGACTCAGCCTTCTTCACTACAATCTCTCGCAGCCTTCTTCACTACAGTCTCTTTCAGCCTTCTTCACTACAGTCTTTCGCAACCTTCTTCACTACATTCTCTCACAGCCTTTTTTTACTACAGTATTTTTCAGCCTTCTTCACTACAGTCACTTTAAGCCATCTTCACTACAGACACTCGCATCCTTCTACACAACAGTCTCTCGCAGCCTTCTTCACTACATTCTCTCACAGCATTCTTCACTACAGTCACTCGCATCCTTCGTCAGAACAGTTTCTCGCGGTCTTTTTCACTACAGTCACTCACAGCCTTCATCAATACAGTCACCCTCAGCATTCTCCACTACAGTCACTCGCAGCCTTCTTCACTACTGTTTCTCACAGCCTTCGTCAATACAGTTACTCTCGCAGTCTTCTTCACTACAGTCTCTCGCAGCCTTCTTCACCACAGTCTCGAGCAACCTCCTTAAGTACAGTCTCTCTCAACCTTCTTCGCTATAGTCACTTTCAGCCATCTTCACTACAGACATTCGCAGCCTTTATCATTACATTCTCTCGCAGCCTTCTTCACTACAGTATCTCGCAGCCTTCGTCACTACAGTCAAAGCCATCTTCCCTACAGTCACTCTCAGCCTACTTTACTACAACTACAGTCTTTCGCATCGTTCTTCACTACTATTTCTCGCAACCTTCTTCTCTACCGTCTCTCGCTGCCTTCTTCACTACAGTCAAAACCAGCCTTCTTCACCTCAGTTACTCTCAGCCTTCTTCACTACAGTCAATTCTTCACAAGTCTACTTCACTACAATCACTATACTTCACTACAATCGTTCGCAGCCTTCTTCCCTACCATCTCTCGCAGCCTTCTTCACTACAATTACTTGCAACCTTCTTCACTACAGTCACTTTCAATCATTTTTACTATAGTCACTAGCAGCCTTCTTCACTACCATCGCTTGCAGCCTTCTTCACCAAAGTCACTCTGAGCCTTCTTTTCTACCATCTCTCGCAGCCTTCTTCACTACAGTCACTCTCAGCCTTCTTTACTACAGTCTCTGACAGCCTTCTTCACTACAGTCACTGTCAGCCTTCTTCACTACAGTCACTCTCAGCCTTCGTCACTACCATCTTTCGATGCCTACTTCACTACAGTTACACTCAGCTTTCTTCACAACAGTCACACGCAGGCTTCTTCAAAACAAGCACTCTCAGCCTTCTTCACTACAGTCACTCGCAGCCTTCATCACTTCAGTTACTTTCAACTTTCATCACTACATTCTCTAGCATCCTGTTTCAAAACAGTCTCTCGCAGCCTTATTAACTAAAGTCACTCGTAGTCTTCTTCAATACAGTCATTCTCAGCCTTCTTCACTGCCATCTCTTTCAGCCTTCTTCATTACAGTCCCTCAAAGCCTTCATCATTCACTCTGAGCCTACTTCACTACATTCACTCTGAGCCTTCTTCACTACAGTCTCTCGCAGTCTTCTTCACTACAGTCACTCTCAGCCCTCTTCATTACAATCTCTCGCAGCCTTCTTCACTACAATCACTTTCAACGTTCTTCACTACAAACTCTCGCAGTCTTCTTCACTACAGTCTCTTTCAGCCTTCTTCACTACAGTCTCTTTCAGCCTTCTTCACTTCAGACATTTTCAACCATCTTCACTACAGACACTCGCATCCTTCTACACTACAGTCTCTCGCAGCCTTCTTCACTACAGTCTCTCGCAGCCTTCTTCAATACAGTCTCTTTCTGCGTTCTTCTTTACAGTCAATCACAGCCTTCTTTTCAACAGTTACTCTCAGCCCTCATCACTAACGTCTCTCGCAGCCTTCTTCACTATACTCACTCGTAGACTTCTTCACTACAGTCTCTTTCAGCCTTCTTCACTACAGTCACTCTCAGCTTTCTTGACAACAGCCACACGCAGGCTTCTTCAGTACAGGCACTCTCAGCCTTCTTCATAACAATCTCTCGCAGCCTTCATCACTTCAGTTACTTTCAGCCTTTATCACTACAGTCACTCTCAGCCTTCTTCACTACAGTCACAGTCAGCCTTCTTCACTTCAGTCTTTCGCAGCCTTCTTTAATACAGTCTCGCTGCCTTCTTCACTACACTTTCTCGCAACCTTCTTCACTACCGTCACTCTCGGCCATCTTCATTACAGTTACTCTCAGCCTTCTTCACTACATGCTCCTGCAGCCTTCTTCACTGCAGTTTTTATCTGCCTTCTTCTCAACAGTAACTCTCAGCCTTCTTAACTACAGTCTTTCGAAGCCGTTTTCACTACTGTCTCTCACAGCCTTCTTCACTACAGTCACTCTCAGCCGTCTTCACTACTGTCACTCTCAGACTTCTTCACTACAGTCATTCTATACCTTCTTTACTACAGTCACTCTCAGCCTTCTTCACTAGTCACTCTCAGTCTTTTTCACAACAGTCACTCTCATCCTTCTTCACTACAGTCACACTGAGCCTTCTTCACTACAATCTCTCGCAGCCTTCTTCATTACAGTCTCTCGAAGCCTTCTTCACTACAGTCACTCTCAGCCTTCTTCACTACAGTCACTCTCAGCCTTCCTCACTACAGTCATTCTTAGCCTTCTTCACTACAGTCTCTAGCTGCTTTCTTTACTACAGTCACTCTCATCCTTCTTCTCTACAGTCACTCATAGCCTTTTTCACTACAGACACCCGCAGCCTTCTTCACTACAGTCTCTCACAGCCTTCTTCATTACAGTCTCTCGCAGCCTTCTTCACTTCAGTCAATCTCAGGCTTCTTCACTACAGTCATTCTCAGCCTTCTCCACTACAGTCACTCTCAGCCTTCTTCACTACAGTCACTCTCAGCCTTCTTCACTACCATCTCTCACAGCATTCTTTGCAACAGTCTCTCACAGCTTTCTTCACTACAGTCACTCTCAGCCTTCTTCACTACAGTCACTCGCATCCTTCTTCACTACAGTCTCTCTCTCGCTCTGCCTTCTTCTCTACAGTCACTTTCAGCCTTCTTCACTACAGTCACTCGTAGCCTTCTTCATTTCAGTCACTCTCAGCCTTCTTCACTATAGTCACTCTCAGACTTCTTCACATCAGTCAATTGCATCCTTCTTCACTACAGTTTTTCGCAGCCTTCGTCACTGTAGTCTTTCTCTCGGCCTTCTTCTCAAAAGTTTCTCGCAGCCTTCTTCACTTCAGTCACTCTCAGTCTTCTTCATTACAGTCACTCTTATACTTCTTCACTACAGTCACTCTCAGCCTTCTCCACTACAGTCACCCACAGCCTTTCTCACTTCAGTCACTCTCAGCCTTCTTCACTACAGTCACCCACAGCCTTCTTCACTACAGTTACTCTCAGCCTTTATCACTAGTTTCTAGCAGCCTTTTTCACAACAGTCTCTCACAGCCTTCTTCACTTCAGTCACTCGCAGCCTTCTTCTCTACAGTCACTCTCAGCCTTCTTCACTACCATCTCTCGCAGCCTTTATCACAACAGTCACTCGCAGCCTTTTTCAATACAGTCACTCTCAGCCTTCTTTACTACCATCTCTCACAGCCTTCACCACTACAGTCTCTCTCAGCCTTTTTCACTACCATCTCTTGCAGCCTTCTTGTCAGAAGGCTGAATTGACGGCTGCACCAGCCGTCAATGGAAGGGCTGGTGTAGCATACACGATAATGAAGGATAATACTTTCCAACGCAGAAATGAAGAAAAAGCGAGTATTGAGAACTATGCCTCTTCAACGCAAGCATAGCTAACTGCCTTTGTTATGGTGCTGAGATTTCATGAACGAAACACTAATGGTGCAGTGATTTGCACCGATTAGTCACTACAGTCACTCTCACCCTTCTTCACTACAGTCTCTCTCTCTCTCTGCCTTCTTCTCTACAGTCACTCTCAGCCTTCTTCACTACAGTCACTCGTAGTCTTCTTCACTTCAGTCACTCAGCCTTCTTCACTAGTCACTCTCAGTGACTATAGTGAAAAAGGAGCAGCAGCACTGCAAAGCCTAAGTAAAAATCGGGCAGAAAATCTTGCAATAGTCGCTGAAATTAAGAGAGCTTTGAGAGTACTTACCAATCAGTAATAGTGAAAACCCGTCTTGGATACAAATATCCATGGAGATATGGAATGGAAACAACAGTTGATCACCGAAGTTGCAGAATCTGTGGTGAGAGTGATGGACACCGCCTTGACCACTCTCTACGTGAATGTGAACACCTGAGAGACATCTGAATTATGTGTAGAATAATAAACCCCACACTATTTGAGTTAGGAAAACACTATTTGTCAAATATTGATACTGTTCTTAAAAGATTCCCCCATTTTGCACCTGCAAGATAATGTAAGCTTTTAAGGGATGATAGATGTTATTCTTGTTTGAGGAGCTGTTCACTTGAGACAGTTAAGGAAGTCCCAGCTGTGTCTAGGTACATGTGACAGGATGAAGAACCTAGCAGGTTCTCTTCCTATTGGGGAGTGTTGTACATGCTGCTATGGCGGTATGTCCACTCACAAGATGAGTGGCCTTGGCCAATAACCTTGCCCCTCAGGGCAAAATTAAAAAAAAATCTCTCGCAGCCTACTTCACTACACCCAGCAAACACGAAACGTTTTGAAAACTTTCATCTAAGTCTTCCCATAGGTGTACAAATAACTTGCATTGAGAATGGTGCAAGAGAGCATTTGAGAAACTTTTAATCCAAAAATCCAAACACATAGGTTTTATAATAAATGTTTTTTCTAGAACTATTTTGTTCCTAATATATTACAAATTGCTTTACATGTTTAAATATAAAATTTATGGTGTTTTTTGAAAATTCCATTAATATATTGTGAATCATATTTAATGGCTGTATGAAACCTTCAAAATACATTTAGTTATTCTTTGATCAGAAAAAAGTAGTTTTCCAAACTATCTAAAAATCGCTCTTTTAACACAATTTGAATTTTTATGCATTCCACTAAACACTAATATCATGTTTAAATATTAAATTTATGTATTAATCCCTAAAATAATTTATATAAATTGTAAATGTTGCTTGATTGAGGTGTGTGAAACATTCTTAAAACTTTATGTTGTCTTATATATTGACGTGTTCTTATTAACTGTCTCAAGTGAACAGTTTATCAAACAAGAAGATTAACATTCGTCAACCCTTAAAATCTTATGTTATCTTGTGGGTGCAAAATGGGGGAATCTTTAAGAACAGTATATATCTATATGACAAATGGTGTTTTCCCTAACTCAAACAATGTAGGGTATATTATTCTACACATATTTCTAATGACTCTTAGATGTTTACATTCTCTGAAGTATAGTTGTCAAAGCTGTGTCCACCACACTCACTACAATTCTTAAACTCCTCTGCATGTTCAACTATAATTGTTTCCATTCTGAATCTCCATGGACATTTGTATCCAATGTGAAACCATTGTGGTTTTTTTCAATGCCTTTAGCTGCCAGCACATTTGCTCATTCATTTCCACAGATTCCAACATGGTAGGGGATTCACAGAAATTTGGCTATTCATATTGTTATCTATTATGAATGCATTTCCATATTATAAGACAAATACATGAGTTTATGATAAATTCGTTTTCTGTGATATATCATTGGTATGCTGTTTTTTCTTTAAACCCCATACTGAACTAAATCACGAGAGTATATATTGTTTATTAAGAAGCACCACCAATTAAGTGCTCAAATCAATTACAACTCTATAAGAAATACACAAGCGATGCCCAACCGTCGATCAACATTAATGCTGCATACACGCAGGCGCATCAACTCAAAATTGCCACTCATCAGTCATATGGAGGAGAAAACTTTGACAAACTTCACCTGTCATAAATAAGAAGCACCACCATTGACTGCCAAATGCTCATATCAAGTCTAACTCTAAGAGAAAACACGTAATCGTTGCAAATAACTACGTTAACACTGACTCTGGAAACGATACATCTCCCGACATCATCACTCGTGCTGTCGTTAAGATGGAAATATTAGGACCTCTCCTATTGCTTATATATACCACAGCAATGTGCTCCTACCCGGCCAACAGCCCCGCTTCTGTGCCAGGTAAGTCTTCTATGGGCTCACCATAGCTACTTCGAACTTGTTGTTCCGAGTAGCTGAATCTTAAACAACAACAACAACTGCTACCCTATTCTATATGAGAGATTACACAGTGTAGATCAAAAGATAGATAGCTATAACCTCATCTAATATTCCCATCTCACAGGATGGTTAGTCATACATGGAATCAGGGGAGAAAACACAAGCCGCAATACAAAAACAAATCAACTCTGACTAAAAATCAGGAGAGAACATTAAGTGCAAGGCTGATCTATTAGCCTCCACTATCACACTCTGGTACAGCAAAAGAATGTCTTCTAATTTTCCTGAGTGTATGAAGTGATAACAGAGCTCAAAGTACCTCATACCACTTGGTCTGAATTCACTTATAACAGGGCAATTACAGATATAGTGTTGGAGAGTATGTCCCAGTTCTTACTTACGTAGTTATAATTGGAATGTTTACCATTGAGTGATTCATTACCTGCAACCACCTGTCATAGATATCAATATCCCAATACCTAATTTCTAGTGCAGTGCAACCTAGTGCAACCCAATCCCCTAATATATGAACTTGAACCATACTTTCTGTACCGTAGATTTATTAAATTGGGTTGGGGGCATGGCTATACCAAAGGAAACAGAGTTAGTATAAATGGGGTTAAAATTAAGTCAGAGTGGGAAAATGTTGTAAGTTGAGTGCCTCAAGGCTCTGTCCTGGGACCTCTGTTGTTTATAATATATATAAATGATTTCGATTCAGGTTTGAGTAGCAACATTAGCAAATTTGCCGATGATACAAAAATCGGTAGGGAAATAAACACGGAAGAAGACTCACTATCACTTCAAGTCGATCTAAATAGGATTTTGAAATAGTCAAAAGATTGGCAGATGCAGTTCAATGCTGATAAATGTAAAATTTTGAGGCTAGATAATGATGATAGAGTTACAAGATACGAGCTAGATGCTGTTGAGATTGTGAAGTCGGATATTGCGAAAGAGATCTTGGAGTTATGATTAGTAAGAATTTAGAACGAAAAGATCAATTCATGAATGTTCGTAATAAGGCAAATAGGCCACTGGGATTTATTATTCAAAGCGTTAATAACAAGACACCTGGTGTTGTTCTTCAGCTATAACTTGTTTTTTTCGGGCCATTCATGCCCGTGCCCTCTCTTGGGTGGCTTAAACTTTATCAATCAATCAATATCTTGCTCTGGTTAGGCCCCATTTTGATTATGCAGTTCAGTTTTGGTCGCCATACTATAGAGTGGATATAAATTCACTTGAACGTGTCCAGCATAGAATGACGAAGTTAATTTCACAAATTAGAAACCTGTCATATAAGGAGATGTTGTTGTTATAGATTCAGCTACTCGGAACAAGTTCCATGTAGTACGGGTTATGGTGAGCCCGTAACTTACCTGGCACCGGAGTGGAGCAAGTAGCACAGGCTATGGTGAGCCTGTAGTGAACTTACCTGGCACAGGAGCAGTATGATATAAGGAGAGGTTAACAAAGCTTAAATTACATTCACTGGAAAGGCAAAGAGTTAGGTGTGAAATGATAAAGGTTTACAAGTTGATGAATGGACATAACAAATGGGATATTAAAAGTATCAACACCAGACAGAACACAAAACAATGAGTATAAATTGCATAAGTTTAGATTTAGGAAAGACCTGGGAAAATACTGGTTCGGTAACAGGGTTGTTGACTTATGGAACCAATTACCGCATAACGTGGTGGAGGTGGGGTCCCTCGATTGTTTCAAATGTGGGTTGAACAAGTATATGAGTGGGACTGTTTTCCCAACTAAAACGATATAGGGTAGACACCTACTGTAGTTCTTCAGCTATATCTTGCTCTGGTTAGGTCCCATTTAGGTTATGCAGTTCAGTTTTGGTCGCCGTACTATAGAATGGATATAAATTCACTTGAACGTGTCTAGGATAGGATGACAAAGTTAATTCCTTAAATTAAAAATCTCTCATATGAAAAAAGATTAACAAAGGTTAAATTGCATTCACTGGAATGGCGAAGAGTTAGGGGTGACATAATAGAAGTTTATATATACATGACATAACAAAGGGGATATTATTAGGGTATTCAAAGTATCAACATAAGACAGAACACAAAACAATGGGAAAATATTAGATAAGTTTTTATTTAGGAAAGACTTTGGTAAATACTATTTGACCCAATGTATATCAATTGGTTTTGGGTCAATCTATTTGACCCAAAAAATTTCTTAGGCTATTGAAATCAGCTTTTCGAAAATCTAGCACTCTAACAGAATTTTCTACTACAGATCTATTCCATTCTATGGTAAATCTGATTTCTTTGTGATCACTGTTCCCTAGCGCACTCCCTATTTCGATGTCATTAATTTGTGTTTTCCTGTTAGTTAACTAAATCTAAAACATTATTTTCCCGTGGTTGTTCCTTAATGTGTTGCTTAAGAAAGCACCTGTCATTTCTTGTTTTTGTAAAGGTAGACTGGGCAAGTTGGAGAATGTACAAAATGTGGCCATGAGAATAATCTTTGGATGTCCAAGAAGTGCTTTGATTAAGATAATGAGTTGTGGAATTGAATCTGAAGTATATTGGAGATAGAATTTTAGAAATAAATGTAACCTCTGCCATTAGATTAAGATATTTATTACTAACGCTTCAATAAATAAATCCCAGTGTTCAAACGTAGGTTAGACATATGAATGAGATTGGGTAGATATCAATAGGTACCCCCGTAAAAGAAAAAAAGTACGTTTTAAATAGGAGAGCTGAGAGCAACATATTTTTGAAAAATTTGAAAATTACCTACAGAAAACACTCTACATGTATATTGTGATGGGACAGTAGCTGGCTGGGGATGGGAAGGCAGGATGTGGAGTCTTTGGGCCAGGTTCACGAAGCAGTTATGCAAGCACTTGCAAACGTGTACATCTTTCCTCAAACGTGTACATTGACAGTTTTGATTACAATTATTAAACAGTTTACAAGCATGAAAACTTCCCAATCATCTGTTGTTATTGTTATAAACAGCCTCCTGGTGCTTCAGAGCTTATTAACTGTTTAATAATTGTAAAGAAAGCCGCCAAAAATTGAGAAAAGATATACAGGTTCGTACGTGCTTCCATAACTGCTTTGTGAATCTGACTCCTGATCAGGGAGTACACAGACATCGGTACTGTAGATACTGTTATTGGACGCCGCTTAACTGACATAACATGTCTCTTCAACACAGACTGAACTCCAAGGTGTATTAGCAGGATTACAGGAAGTAGTCAAATGTGGTAAAAATGCCTGCTTCTTTATTGACTGTAGAGGAACGTTAGCGTCTTTAAATAGGAGACAACCAGTATACCTGATTATTGTGATAGTGTAGAAAGCCCTTTACACTTACACTTTTACACTATTGCCCCAAGAGGGAAACACTCACATGCTGTGCTTACTATATTAACCTGCAATGTTAAATGGGATTCTTGTACTGTGATTTGTGTATTTGTACTCACTGAACGTGTGCGCCCCTTGAGGGACTTGAAGCAGAAAGGGGTAGAAATAGCCTTAGCTACTTTATCCCTTTGAGATGTATTTTTTCTTGTCTCAATAAACTTGAACTTGAATAGGAGCTGCCTCATATGGTTGCCTCCAGTTACCTTTCTTCTTCTGTTCTTAATCTCAACAACATCTAGCTCGTAATTTGTAAATCAATCGTCATTACCTAGCCTAAAATCCTTACAGTTGTCAGCATTAAACTTCATCTGCCAATCTTCTGACCATTTCAAACCCCTATTTAGGCGTTTGAAATGGTCTTTCATCTCAAGTTGTAGATAGTCTATCTCAGTGTTTAATATCCCGATTTTTGTATTATCCTGCAAATATAAATATCAAATATAAATATCGACGCACATATCAAATG